>NW_019416656.1:0-316891 GCF_000390285.2 Anoplophora glabripennis
TTGGAATTCTACCTCAACAAATATCGTACGGACTGTGTATCATGCTCATTTAGTGAATCTTCTATATATTTTGTTATTTAAAGGATGAATTTGCTGCATTAAAAATATAAAAATTAGTTCAAATTACAACACATTCCTCAAAGTTTTTCTGTTTTCTAATTTGAACAAACTCCATAATTAGATTTACCTCATAAAAAGATCAAGTTATAGTTATTATTGGATATTGATACTAGCTTTCGAAATCTATGGTAGTTTCGCAAAAGTTCCATCAAAGGCAGACTACTTTTGACAGAACTTTATGTGTGATCAACTGATTTCCAGCAGGATAAATCTTTGAATCTTCTGCCATTAAGTCTGTACTCGTTTTACAAAGTTATCATAGAAAATTTCTGTGCTGGAAAGTTTTGGCAAGGTCTGCAAACAACTTAGCACACGTAGAGCACGTCGCTTTACATTTTAAGGAAATTTTTAAATATTCCGAATTCAGGAAAAAGAAATTATTGAATAGTTGCGCCTTTGTGTCAATTAAAATTAAGTGTATCTATAAAAATTATGGTGAAAAATACAGGACGCAAAAACAACGGGTAAGGCGAAAACCTAATTTTTATCAACTAAAAGATCAAGGACAGCTGAACTGGTGATTATCTGCAACATGGGGCACGATTGTAAATTTATTTACGTTTTGGTTTTTGTTTCCTGATATCTATAGCGAGTATGAAAGTCCATTTCATGTAGTTAAAAATGTAGTTTATTTTCTTTCGCCTGGTACAGAGAAAGGACAATTTTTTGAGTTAAATTTTGATCGATTAAATTTATTTTTGGCAACGACACAAATGCGCAGTTTGCTTAAAAAAATATTGACTTAAAATTATATTATTATAATTAAAATATTAACTGTTATATACATTTGACGAGCTGAAGACTATTCATATCTTCAACGACATTGTGAAGCAGCGTAATATCCTGAATCCGCCTCTGTTATTCTCGTACCTTAATAATAATGATGATTTTCTACATTTATTGATTCGCTTTGTTTAGTTTGTAGACATACAATTTTTTTTTTTTTTTTTCTGCTTTTTACTTAAAATAAAAACTAGAATATATTAGTTTTTTTGCAGAGAATAAATGTTCAAGTGCCCATTACAAAAAATATATATTACAACAGGTATTTATTTCAGGAGCTTGTTGATGACATACGGTATTTTTTCCTCCTCGAGCTTAAGCCTATTACCTACATTTTAAACGCGTTTAACTCCTTTCATAAGCCCTTTGTCAACCCATTCATGCTTGCTCCTGTAATATGGAGTCCCACTTTTTATATTTATTTGTAAATCAATATTTACTTACCTGTTTATCTCCCTTTCTTATGCCCCAGCAGAACATCTATCCCTGAATTATTATTTTACATTACTTTCAGCTTTATTTACTCTCTTTTCTTCCATTCTTTAAGTTTCTTAATATTTCTCTGAAAGGTTTTTCTTTGGTGGATTTAATTCGTTTTTATAGGGGCACTCAATATTAAAATATTCTATATGGTTTATAATGTATTTCAGAGGTAATAAAGAAATAATTAAACCTAATTATAAAGCTGTACTAAAGGCATTTGTATAATTTAGACCACACTATTACTCAACTAGTGTGGATTGAAAATATTATGGATATTTGCTTAACCTATTTTTTTTCTTATTAAATATGATTATCATAAAGAAATTATTTAATTATCAAGTGAAGAAAGTTTATTCTTACTACAACATATACCTATATCACACTAACGATCGATATCATAAGCTGTCATGAGAAATAGAAATTAAATGAAGTTTCCAATACAAAACCTACTAAGGAAGAAAAATGAATGCAAAATATGCTCTTTCGACTGATATAAGGTTGTCCATACTTCTCTCTAACAGTTTTCCAGAAAAATCAGATTCTTTTCTAAAGTCCGAAAAAGTAGCTATGTAACAGCGTCTAGAAGGCCTTGTAAAACCACTTTTAAACAACTGATAAAAACAACTGATTATCTCGAAACTGGTAAGTTTTTGTACTCCATGTACAATTAATAAACTCTACCTAATATTAACCAAGGAATTCAAAATTGCAATAATATACAGGGTGTTCCATTTAAAATAACAAAGTTATGTAGTGCCCACGCGAAATGGAACACCCTGTAAAGCTAAAAATATTTTCTTTACAGGGCCCACATGATTCCAGGCAACTTTATTATTAAAACCATTTTTTTTATAAATTTTACAGTTGCAGAGTTACAGAAGAATACCTCTTAGGTTGAATACACTGTATAAACATTACTGCAATTTTCTTCTTCTACGCAATGAATATGACATACAATTGATGGCTTTGGGGTAATGGCCATTTAAATATATATTTCTGTTAAAATTATCGAGGCTCTTCATTATCGACAGCGTTGATCAGGATGTTACACAAACTGAACAAAAAAATTAGGTCATATAAAAATACCGCGTGCTGTAGTGTAACACTCGATTGATCTTATGCACCCGATTTCCAATATCTATTTTACACTGATAGGAACTTTAACAAAACAAAGCCGTTTCACGAACACGACATTTTATTACTGGTTCATCACATCGTAAATAAGGAAAACATTTATAAATTTGACAGCCTTAGGTTGGATGTTAAAACGTTTTTAAATTTCTTTATATGGAGCGATCTCTATCAATTCATGAGATGCGTTACAGGAAACGGACCACAGCACCACCGAGCGACGATATGGATCCCATAACAACTCTCTGCCTTGTTTTATACACTTAAGTGTCGAGCTCTACTTATATTACTAACTTTTTAGTGTTAAGAACAGACACTATGGATTTAATCCATAGACCTTATAAACTACTGGGCTCGCCCAACTGTCATTTTCCCTATATAAACGGCAATCGCTCGGACGTGTGCGAGAGAGATGGAGGTAGTAATAGCTTAAGCTTCGTTCACAGAATTTCGATTGCAGCGCGCTACATTTAATTCAACCAATCAGCTATCGATTCCTTACCTCTTTTTTCTGTTGGGCCGTATTCAGACTATAAAATTAATATAGAGACTAAAAGACAAACAATTTATTTTTTCTATTAGTGTACGTATTAAAAGGGTTTATTATATTACTATCCTAATTACAGTACAATATTTGAATTGTTTTAGTTATAATATTCCAAATAGTTTTTATAATGCCTTATTTATGTATTTCTCCATTTATTTTCCTCATATCGTAAACTCGATCGGTTAAAATTACTACAAGCTCGTCTGACGTAGTTGTTTCAAATATTTCATATTTTCTTGCTTTGCAGAACTGTATAAATTGAAACTGTCGATGCTTTCTTCGTTCAACATATTATTTGAAGAGAATTTTTGTTCGAGCACATTATAAGTAAATTTCAGTTAAAACTTTTTCTTTATATTCGGTTTGATGTTAAAAAATAATTTGAAGAGTAACACATTTAATGCGGCAAAATTTTGACGTTAAAATGACATTTTATTTTGAGGATGGGGGAAATAACATAATCTAATAAGTTATCATTAGAGACAACTGTACTTGGTCGTTATTTTCAGAAAGATGCGAAAAGTATAAACATGTTGGTATCATCATAACTTCTTTCCTACCTATGAAATTTAATTTTTTCTCCACTTAAAACGTCTCTTTACGCAATTTATCGCAGAACACGATTACACCATATTTAATTTTTACAAATATTTCACTACAATAACTAAATCGCACAAAAATTAAAGAAATCAATCAATAATGTCAATACATGACATTTACTTCAAAGTTTGTTTACGGCATTTTGTACCGGTATTTGCCTCAACTAGCTTCATCTGCCTTGCACACATTAGCGCGATTGACCTCTCTTTCTAGAGCCAGTAAAAGGCTATCGCAAATATCTCACTCTAATCGCAAAGCGTATGTAGGAATTGTTCATGATGACTCATGTTCATGAAGAAGAATTCATTTCAATTTAAATATTGATAAATAATCGCCGGCTTATATCAGAATACTACAGGGTGTAAGAAGTTTGACTGCCATTACTTCGGCATGAGATAAAGTAATCATAAATGAACAAAAAAGTTGTATATTAATTACAGGGGCGTAAAATTAGCAGTTTTCAAAATACAACGAGTATTACTATTAGGGAGTTTCATCACAACGTGACAACAGCGGTTATACTAATGTTACACAGCTGATGCACACCACGTGCGGCAGACTTGTCCTACGGAATAACAAAAATGTAAACAACTATTATTGTGAAACGTTTAGTAAGTTTCAAGACAATTGTTTTCCAGTTTTTAAATAAATAAAATAGAATGTATGGATTTTGTAACACGAAGATAGTGTTGTGCTTAAATTTTAGCTTGAATTTTAGTAATTATGACTATCTCAAAACAGGAACTTAACTTATAATGAAATTATGAATTTGAAAAATATGTAATTAAAGTACCCAAAGATTTAGGTCGTCTAAATAATCATACGTATTAAAAATAATTTAGATACTTACTAGAAAACAAAATTTAGTAATTTTCAAACGTACAAGTACAAAACAAACTACAATATATGCTCAAAATGTCCATCACCATTTTCGATACACGGACGACACCTTCGAATCCAATTTTCGCGCAATCTCTGGAAAACACCTCAAGAAAAGGAAATAGTGGTACGCAAAAAAACACTCCCACACGGTCGAGTTCCAGATACCAACTGAATTGCGTACTGCTGGTTGCTTAGTACCTCGTGTTATCTGCCGCGCCGTTGTCACATTGCTCGATATGAATTTTATCGAATTAAATTTTTTTTGTTTATTTTAATGTATTCTATCGTCTGTTAAAATTAAGGCAGTCAAACTTTAAACACCACGTATATTGAGTACGTAACATCTTTAAATACCCTAGAGAGACTATTTCCTGGATTTGGCAAAAGTAATTTAAACAGGCTTAGTCTGTTTAATAAAAAATTTTAAAATTCTGTAAACGCCGCAAAAAAATTAAAAAGTTGTAAAGAGATAAACTTCTTCAGCAGAAGTAATATTATTCTTCTGTGTACTTCACATTGCTACTTGAACCGTAGGGATTTTAAGCTAAACTTTTCCTGTGCTTTATTTACATTTACATGGAAATATCCGAGTCCACTGCATTAAGTTAACTTTGAACACAATGAATAATAATCTCAATTTGTAACTTCTTAACTGGTTTTTAAGTTCCCATGAAACGCCTTACGAAGTAATTTTGAACTTGAATTACAAGTATATTACGATTAAATTAACTTCATTTTTTATTTCTAATAGCACCCGCGATAATCGTAATTCAAAGCGCGTTTACTATTTATGTTCACCCGTTTTGTATCCGGTACAGGGCGTTGTATAGGGCCGGCCAATTTCGACTGTTTTTTTCCACAAGATACATAAAATATAATGATATATATTCTTTTCAAAGTTTAAAACATTTGGAAATCGTATAAGTTTATCCTGTAACCTGAGGGATTATTTATTTATTTATCTATATATCGTTATGACCAGTATCACTGGATTTCAAAAGAGTTCACTATTCAATTCTCGAAAGGGAGTTTATAATTATCATAATACTTTAATTAATACGTGGGAACTTAGAAATGTTCAGAGAATGAATTTCAGGCACTTACCCTCTATTGCTTACGTAGAATATAATCCAGTGGCTGGCTATACAGGGTGACACTGAAGTTGAGAGAAACAAAAGGAAACACCAAAACTGCCAGGAAGGGTTTAATAACAATAAAAACAGAAGAAACAAACAAACAAAATAACGACACAACGGGATCGAACAACATTATTAATTAATTTATTGACACGCGACAACGTACCGAGATTCAGGGAATGCGCGACCCATAGTAAAATTTGGAATGACTTTATCCATTATTAAATTAACCCGAGACTCTAAAACTAACGATGTGTAACCTAAGGAAAAAGTGCCTGCTTTCGGGGAAATCTCCTGAATTCGACACCTCGCTTCGACACGCCCATTTCTTGGGTCCAGAAGTTTCTGTTCTTATCTTATTAAGCGGGAACCCGGAATATCGGGACGCTTTGGCATAACTATGCCATGTTAATAATTATCTAATTGAATGGACTTACATTTATATAAATAATTCTGTGACTAACTGAAGTTACAAGTAACCCTAGCCGTCCTCTAGTAACTGCTTGTAGCAATACGGGACGGATTAGTCAATATCATTTACTCTATCCTTATAGCTTGGAAAATCCGCCTAAAAACCAGCAATTTGATCTATTACTTTCTTTTCCTCACAACATTCTAACAACTTATTCTTGGAATTCCTACGTTCTTTGGAATGCATTTCGCGCGTTATTTGAAATATCGATTTTTCTCTTTATACCTGCTCAACACATGGCCCCGACAGTCTAAGTGGACTTGTTGAAAAATATTGCTAAATTTCTCCGAAGGACGGCGCTAAACCTACTTGAGAGCCCTAAACTTTCGATCATTAGTGTTGACTGAAATATTTTACTTTTTGGCCCATCCGTTCCGAGAACTAACAAATAAATTACTACGCGTCCCGATTTTTGTTACAATCCCTTGCAACAGCTATAAATTCTAGGATTATTTATATAGATAAATAATTAGATTCTATAATATAAATATTAATCATTGGAAAAAAATCACGAACGCTTGTAATGATACTGTAGATATTAAAAAATTATCGAGTTTAATCATTTTATTTATTCTTAATGACATTTATGCACTTTATACAACGAACATTCAATTATGTTCCAACGACTACTTGATCCACCGTTAGTGTGATTTTTAGGTGGTATTTCTTTTGAGACTTTTTAGGACGATATTGCTTATAACTTTTAAACAGGAAATAATAGAGAAAAATTAAGCGGGAAGTAATACAGGAAAAAAAATTGGGTATGTTTCTGGACAAAATATAATTGATGACGCCACTAGTCGTTTCTGTCAAATCTCAAAGATAATATTTTAGATTCAAAATGGAGCTTACCTCATTCCATTCAACACCATGTGTCCCAAATTTTGATTAAATTTTTTGTATCCTCACAGTAGGCCCATACTATCGAGTTTCCATGCATTCACAAATCATGCTCTATAATAATTTAATTAATAAATTAGTGGATTGTCTGCTTTGTTAGATTTGATAAATCTCCATTTACCAAATATCATCACATGTAATTATGTATTATTTTATATCCCAATGGGTTATATTTATAATAACGTAATGATGAACAAATAAACATGGGGCATTTCATGCCAAATCGGACCGGCCCAAAGTGGGATTTTTTGGTATATTTATGGACAAAATTCTTGTTACAAAAGAATAAATTAACTTGCTATGATTTAGGGCATAAGAATATCGAAATTTCCGCAATTCCTGCTTAAAGTACAGATGTTTACGAGTGTTTAAGCCACTATTGGATGAAAATTCTTTTATAACAAGAATTTTGTCCATAAATATACCAAAAAATCCCACTGTGCGGACCATTTTTAATTTTCCTGTTTTTTTTTTGTATTTTTTAGTATCCATTTAGAGTAGATTTCATGATTGTCATCAAATTTTTAATCCAACCCCACAAAGATATAAGTGTTTGAATATTTTGGGTAAAAAATTTTCATATGCGTGTATCTTGGCAAAAACTAAATATATCATAAACTTTTTTTTTCATTTTGTTTAATTTGGGAAGAAATTCCTGAAAGCTACTCTAAACGGATACTAAATAATACCAAAAAGTCAGAAAAATTAAAAATGGTCCGGTCACGACCTCGCTGATTTGGCATGGAATGCCCCAGATTTTGTTCTAATGTAAAGTCAATTTGTAAAAAAACTATAAACTATTGGTATCTGTTTATTTATTTGCACGTGCTTCTTTCAGACGTACCAGAAACCAGATTGGTAGGAATACCAACAACGGACATCGAGGACCTCAAGGACTCTATAGCAATAAGGTGTGTCGTGAGCGCCAATCCAAAAGCCTCGGTTCTTTGGCGGCGGGAAGGCCAGAATCAGCCCGCGAGCCTGCAGGAACTCTTACAATTCAGTCCGGCCATCAGGCAGCACTCTGGACTGTACACGTGCCACGCTCGCAACAAAGCCGGAGATTCACAGCCCATTAGAGTGCAGGTCGATGTTAAATGTAAGTGGAATCTTATAGTATAATGCTGTAACAGATTTATGGGGTTGTAAATAGGGTATTGCACCACCGCTATACATCCAGCTGAATTCTGCAAGCACTTTATTTAGTGTAAACATTGACTAAGTCCCGATTAATTTCATTATTATATTTTAGTTTGGCTTTAATTGCTGTTGGGGAAGTGTTTTGTATTGACTTTATACACTTTGAATAGCGGACGAGAAAATCGTTTACTTAAAACTTAGTAATCCGACTTGTGGGAAGATAGATTTAGATTTACATAATAATTTATCCCAATACTGAGAGCTCGGCTCATTTTAATATCATGAGCCCTTTTTCTATGAGGTAAATTAAAAATAAATAAATGAAACTTCCTTGAAATTTAGCGGAAACTTTTTTTTCTGCGAAGTATAAACATTTATACCGAAGAAGTGTACATTTTGTGTAAACATTTGTAACAGTTGGATTTTTACAGAGAACCGCTACTGTATCTTTGTTAAACTCATGTAGGTAAAGGTTATTTGAAATTATTTTCTACTACAATCTACATACGATTTAAGAAATGCCAACATTCGTTTTGAATAAATAAATATCAATATGAGAAAGAAATTTTGACATTAAATCTTCCCCTACTCTATTGATCCAAATGGCATATGGTCGACTTCTGCTTCTACTTTCAGGAGTACCCAGTATTACCTTCCTAATTATTTAGCAACTCTTTGTAGACCATGCGTGGACAAAGATTTATGGGAACCAATATACATACATATTTGTTTTTTTCCTCGTTCACAATGAGATTAAACAAGAGGTAAACAAGAGCAATGCGGATATCCAATAGGGTGATGTTTGGAAAAAAACTATATAAGGTCAATAAAGGAAGTGCTGAAGGAGTGGTTAACCCGATGAAATGTTCTTATTAAAAATATGGTTATGACCAAATTATATCGCTTTTAAAATTAGGTTACTGACAAGCTCCTCAATGACAAAGACCACCATATTAGACTTTCTCCATATTATCTAGACTCTCCGATGGAGATAATTTGAGCAACCATAAAACACTTTGTGATAACCAATCTTTTCTTATAAAGTAGATTTATAACATTTTGAAGCTGTTCACCATGGCTTTCTTCTACTAGATTAAAACAATAAGTTTATGCAACTCTGCAAAAAAGTTATTCACCTCATTTTTATGGAATTTGTTACAGTTCATCAATTTCTGGAGATTTGTTGCTTTAATTTTGGAAGCGGACATGTGCAACTTCTTCTTTTGTGGGTATTTCGACATCGTTAATTTTCATGTTTGGTATACCGTATACCAGGTATTTTTCGATATTGACTTCATTTGTATGGGCCCCATTAAACTGCATACTGAAAAAATTTAGCCCATTGATCTAAAACTGATTTATGATTAAAGATAACACCAACATTAGCTTGTATAAGCTTTCCATATTTTCTATTTATTTATACTCATCTTTCCGTTCTTAGATTTATGTATTCTTTTCTTTTTCTTCGATTTTTATACTCTTATCTTATGTGCTTCATACCTCAAATTCGAATGTAAATACTTCTCTTTCGATAGTGTAATAAATATGGACTTGACAGGGAATGTATGTAGTCTAAGCTACCTGTTTCAGCTTTGATTTTGTTAAAGAATTATGACTTCTCTAAGTTATGAGACCTATACTGTAAATAAATCGGCCTTAGTGAAAACAAAAGGGTACGTTGCCATTGAGTGAAATTATTGAATACATCTTAGGCATTTTGATAATTTTACACATTTTTGATAACTAAAACTGTTAATTTCACTCAAACAATTTTAGTTGTGCTCATACTAATAGAGGAAAATTTTACTAAATCGGATGTGGACTGAAATTGATACATTATTAAGTGAAGTTTTATTGTAAATTTCTTAAATCTGTCTTTAAAAATGACTACTTCAAGCATGTCTTTAGTGATATATTTTCTTTCATGTTTGGACATATTTGCTTATAAATTAGTAATACCTTTTTCTATTGGGCTTATGGCAAACTGTCTCAACATTTTCCATTAATATGAGAAATATGTACTTAGATTATGAAATCTTATGTGACTGAAATTGTAAGAAAACGTTCTTACCAAATTCAAAACAAACTGTTTTATCTGCTGCCACTATAGTAAATAGACTATATTAATACATTGATTTGAGGAGGTAAGCGGATTTTACCGTAGAAGTGCAAGTTGCCATGGATGTAAGTGAGGTAACTTGCCTCCCTAGGGAGAAAAGCGATTTCGAGTTATAAATACATATTTTTTGAACAAATAAATGGAAATATTTGATGAACATTTTATTAATTATTATGAATGAATATTTATAATAACTGTACAGTTATTACATTTAGTAACACATAAAATCTGGATAATTATTCCCCTCGCGTTTACTAATTATCACATTTTTCTCAAAGAGATTTCACCGCTCCAATTCAGTCGCCGCCGCCGGAGGCTCAATATTATCTGACTGATCCATTAAAACAGCATAATGCGACGTACTACTAGAACCGAGTTGAAGTGTCATTGTAAACAATCCTGTTGGCTATTTCATTTTTGTTACTTAAACTGTCAGCAACATAACTTTCTACAATTGCGGCTGATTTCCACCCACCATGTCTCTTGATTGCTAATACATCAACTCCTGGATTAGTCAGTAACGTTACCGATGTTCTTCGGAATGAATGGCCTGTATATGTTTCAGGATGTTCTAGTTTCAAAAACTGTGCAATTTTATTAGAAATCATGGAAAGGGTATTCTTGCCGACTGGTTGGTTGTAACATCTACCTGCTTGATAGCGCATAAAAAAGCGTGAAATTTCAGTTTTAATTTCCAATCTAATCTTGATATATTTCTTGAGAATTTCTAGGTGAGAAACAGAACCCAGACGAGAAGTAATTGTAAAAGTACGTGACATGCCATTTTTAGAATCTGGAATTGTAACAACAATAATGTCATCGAAATTTTTGAAATTGACGTTCAAAGAAAGTTTGCATAACTCATCAGAACGGCATGCTTCTGCAATGGCTAAGAACATCACTACCTTCATTAGCAAATATGTGTTATCGGGTGCCTGAATGAGAAAATCGTAGACTTGTTCACTTGCAAAAACGTTTGACTTTCTAGGTGTATAGCCGTCATTCGTACACTTCAAAAATACTCTCAGCTTGGGGTGTTTTGATATATCCACGTTCTCCTTTATGAAAATAGTTGACTTAATCAATGGGTATTCACTCTATACATTCGCCGACGACTTTAAAGTTCTTGACTCCTCCATGAAATGTACCAACAGTGACATTTCAGAAACACCAGTATTTTTGGTCTGGCACCATTCTTTGAAATTTCTATATGCTCGTCGGTGTGCGCATTTTCGACTTCTTGGGCAATAAAAAGCATTACAGCATTTGCTGCACTTTCTATTTGAAAATCACTCATTTAGAAATAATAATTCAAAACCAGCAAAATTACAACTTTTATGTAGCTTTGTTTATAAACGCCTTAGAAGCGACAATATCCAAACAACCAAGGTGACTTTGCAAGATTTCAAATAATGTCAAAATGAATTGATTAAGAAATGTCAAAAAATAAAAACTAATCTTTATTTCATGAACCATAAAGAATTGTGGGGGCAGATAAAATGTTATATCAGTTTAGTATAATTTACCAGTCTCGGACTCTATTGCCAGCCCTCGCTCCGCTCGGGCGCAAAATCGTCCTCGGCTGGTCAAAAATACTAAATTAACTTACTATTAACTGATGATTTTGTGGGAATCAACTACTCGGTGAACTACAAACAATACTAATTATGACATATAGCAGCAGACGATAAATGTCAAAAAAATATTATTAGTATATTCCTCAATTATCTCTATAATTGGATGCTTATTTTTTCGCAACATAGGTATTAGATTTCTTTTCTTGAAAAAATAAAGGAAGAAAGTAATAATATTTACAGTAGACCATCCAAAAATTAACTATAGCACTCTACAGTTAAACTTTTTCCAATCATTCGTAAATGAAAACCAAATTAGTGCAAGTCGGAACTATTTAGATTAATGTAGAACATTTAGCCCCTATTTCGTACACCGAAACTAGTAGTCAGTTATAACGCAATACATTTTGTAAAATGGAGCGGTGGCCGACGAAGCACGGTGAAGTTTCCTAATATATCTGACTGTTTATTACCCTGAAATGGTGCAAAGCACATTCTATTTTCTTTCTGGAAGCCCGCTGCGGGATTTATATTATCTATTGAAACACCTCATCGCATTTAGAAGTGCACTAAAGCTGCGTTTGAAGTATTGAAACATTTCATGCTCTACGAGTCCATCTGAGTACTTGTTCGGGTAAATTACCGGAAGTAAACAGCACTACTTGTGTTTACTTACTGGTCTAAAATATTACGGACCTTTCAGACCTGAAAACAGGAATTAAATTTGCTTCAACTTTATTTTTTTGTTATTAGTTTATCTAGATCGCCGTGTATTATCTGTGATTTATGCAATTTTTAGCAAGAAATATTCAAGGGGACACATTTAGACTCAGCAATATTGCTTTTAAAGCTTAATACGTTAATGTAGTAAATCCCAGATCACTTTTCACCCTAACATAAAGCAACACTAGCAACTTTTTACGCTCTTGTTAATATACAATAACACTTTGTAAACGAAAAGCCTTTTAATTTACCTTGTAATACCCTTTCCTGTAATTGAACAATAGTATATTCACAAAGTAAGAGCACATAATTTTTTAAAAATCGAAACGATAATAAATTTACATATTCAGAAAGGTATATTAAACACTATACACCCCAATGCACTTTGTGAGCCGAGGGATGAGTTTTCTGATACCTTCGTCAAAAAAAATCTCCAGTTTGATCCATTGTATCACGGCATGCGGCACTGTGATTCTCATGGTCAGTAGAAAACTTTTTTCCACATATAAACACCTAGAGAAAAGATAAAAATCAGAAGGTGCCAGATTAGGGCTGTAAACGGGGTGGTTGATGTTTCAACCAAGACACTTTGGAAGTACTTTCTCTCGCCTTCCCCAAAGTTTATCCTGATGAACATTCTCATGATCCTCTTCCACCTATTATCGAACCACGCGTTTTGTCCTGCTTGGTGAACATTAAATTCACTCCAGATACAGTTAAAAAACACTTGATGAAACCTCGAAAGATGCTTTCCCTGATTTGGATGGCGTATCACCTTATCTTCTTCTAAAATGTGTTATTGCCTTTACTTTGGATTTGTCTTTGATTATGTCCGAGTTATTTTCAAGTGGTTTTGTACCATCCATGTGGAAACAGGCTTCAGGTACACCAATCTTCAAGAAAGGAGATAAATTGGACTCCAATAACTACCGCCCAATCAGTCTTTGCAATTTGCAAAATCATGGAATCTATCAATGTGGAGGGTGTGACAGATTTCTTACTACAAGAAAACATTATTCCTGCACAGCAACATGGATTTGTTAAAAACCGCTCCACAATAACAAACCTATTCCATTGCGTAAACGACTGGTTTCTCGCTCTAGATAATAGTGATACTAAAGATGTAATATACCCTGATTTTTCAAAAGCTTTTGATAGGGTGCCAAGGAGAAAACTTTTACACAAACTGTTCTTTTAACAAATAGGTCCTAAATGCAGACAAGTGTGTTGTTTCCCATATCGGCCGTAGAAACCACAATTGTGTGTATTCCTTGCATAGACAAGTGCTAACAACAGTGACTTCTCACAATGACTTAGGTGTCATAATAAACTCCAGTTTGTTATGAAATGAACAGATCATGTAAACTTTGTGTGTAAGCGTGCTAACTCTAAACTCTATTTACTGCGAAAGTCATTCACTAATTTATCATTTGATGTGTCGTGTAAACTAAACTGCAGTTATTTGAGGCCTATTCTTAAGTACACCGATTCTGTGTGGTACCCTGATCTCATCCAATCATTTCTTCGGTCTTGTTCACCATCTCATCAGTCACGGTTAAGGTCCTTTGTTCATCATGAATATTCGTTCAAGCCAGCTTTATACTCACGACACCACTAGTATTCGTTTATACACACCATCCCCATAAACAATTTTGATTTCGTTAAAAATCTGAAACGGGGCTATTCCTTTTGCAAGGTGAAACCTGATTAAGCTCCTCACCTCGCAGCTGGCGGGATTCGGAACAGCGGTACTCATTTCAACACGCCATTACAACAACAGTTCTCAACTGACTGAGACAAATCGGCTTTGAATGCACGTTGCCAATTTTGTCGAAAACAAAAGCTACAGAACTCAAGAGTCTCAGTACTCTTAGTTTGTGGATATCTATCATGTGGACTCCTAAACACCACTCATTATAATCCATAACATAATTTGTTGAACTTAAAGAGTTTCTGAATAGATCCGAAGAATAATAAAGATCAACAACAGTATTTTAATTATATCTCCTTCAATTCTAAAACGATCTGATGAAAATCCACATAGATATATCTAGAAACTTTGTTAACATTGGTGGAATTTAAATTGTAAATTGTAAGATAATTGTGTGCACTAATTTTTTCGACAAACCACGCAACGGTCAAATTTATATGGCACTTTTGCAAAACCAGCTTAATTATTTTCTGGATTATGTATTAGATAATTAGAACCAAGTTAATAACGTATGACATAACCTACAAAATATGTTATAGCTTCTACATCTAAATAGTTCGTGAATGGTATCACCTATGGCATACTTATAAGAACTAAACAAAACTGGTAATTCTGTTGACAAATGCTTTTAGCTATTACTTAATATGGTGGGTGTAATTCAATATTAGGCGGGGCTGTAGTTGTTTTCCGCAGAGTTGCTGTTTCCCACAAAAATGTGGTGCGTTTTTTTATTACGCTCATCTTGTTCAGAATTATTTGAATGCAGCATTTCCACAACGTTGAATTGACAGAGATGGTTCCATTCCATTCGCTGCAAAAATCCTCGATTTTACCCCGTCAAGTTTTTCCTTGGGAATATCTTAAAAACGTGATCTATCAAAATCTGCAACACTAAACAATTACGCTTGTGGTAATATTCAATAACAACTAACAAACTTTAATCCAAACCATCCAGCACTTGCCTAAAGGTATTAAAACTTGCATCGCAGAAAATGGTGAGACGTTTGAGCATTTTAATTATATTTTATTTTAATGACAACGTGAGGGAGTCGAAAAACAATTATAAAATTTCCTAAATAGTGTTTCCTATATATTTTTTCTACATTAAAAAAAGTTACAAAAAAAAATTCATTGCCATTTAAGAAACAATGCAGCTATGATTTTAAAAAAATCATATATTATCCCTCCTTGCCACTGATAAATGCTAGAAGCATCATTTAATACATTTTTTATACAGCTACACTGTATAAAAACGGCGTGAGTGAAAGCAATAAAGGTTCGAAGTGAGTGAGTGAAATTATTGAGTACATTTTCACTCAATATTGGACATTTTGGTTATTTTACTCATTTGTGATTATATTTAAACTAAAACTGAGTACTTTCACTCAAATATAGGTACTCCTTAAATAAATTCTTCACGTAAACATTTGGTGCAGTTGTACCTAAATCAGAGTAAATGTCCTCATTACTGAGTGATCCAAACCTTTTTCATATCCAGATGCATTGTCTCTGTCTGTTCCCATCGTCCCATTAGGTTATCTCGTGACCGTGGCGTGGTGGATGGTAGTATGGCGTATGGTATGCTTTGAAGTTGGACAAGTATCGGTTTATTTGGTTATTCTAGTGAAAATTATATGTAAATGTAGTAATTTAATTACAATAATTAAAGAGAATATATTAAGTCAAGATTAATATTTGGTTAAATAAACCGATAGTTAAATTGTTTTCTATAATTACGTATTTGTAAAGTACAATGTAGGTTAAGGCAATCTATTCGTCCGATCAGTTCACCAATTTCTTTAATCGAGATGTAAAATATTGTCTCTAAAACAAATCTGTGTAGAAACCACTGTGGTAGCTTAGTAGTTTATGACTTTATTACAATGATATTTAAATTAAAATTTAAAGATAATATAAACAAGTCTGAGTAAAAAATTACTTAATAATATTTCAATTTAAATCATATTAGAAAAAAAGTCACTCTAAATTGGTTTTATATACTCAGAATAGAGTCAAAAGCCATTCAATTAATAGTTAGCAGTAACTCGGATTTGAGTAAAACTCACTCATTTCTGATGCAATAGTTTCACTCAGTTGTACTCATTCTAATAAAGTGAAAATTTCACTCAATCGGGTGTGGACAGAAATTTACACATTATTGAGTAAAATTGAGTGAAATTTGAGTGAAATTTTTTTACAGTGTAATAGTATCTAAGATATTAAGCTGTTTCCATTAAAATGGGACACCCGGTAGATAAAATATTAAAAACACAACAAATCGGCCGTTCACGTCCGATTCAAGCAATATTTTCCCATTCTCCCAAGGAAATTTGTAAGATATTAAGCTGTTTTCATTAAAATGGGACACCCGGTAGATAAAATATTAAAAACACAACAAATCGGCCGTTCACGTCCGACTCAAGCAATATTTCCCCATTCTTCCAAGGAAATTTGTTCTTTCTATTTACGTCACATCCGTAAGGTTTTGTTCCGTTCACACAATCCAGGACCAGACAAAAAGAATGTAGGAAGGGTGAGCCTGACACATGACTGAATGGAAACGCTAGGCGAATACTTTCATAGAAATGCCTGTAACAATGTTTTGTCTGAACGGAAAGGACCCGATACGTATCTGGACGAATAATATAAATCGGCTTCTTTATTGCTAAAGGCGAATTTCAGGTATTTGAGACATAAAAAACTGGATTGACCCAGGCAACAATTATATAGAGGGTATGTTTTGTATATACGAAGAGCTTCAACGACAAAATATGTTTTTTAACTAAAGGTACTGTGGGAATCAACTACTCTGCGAGCTACGTACGCCGTCTATCATTGAACGGAATCATCGCTCATAGAAAACTTTGAAGCAAATGGTCCTTTCGCATTTATCTGTTGCCAGACACCACGCATCTGTTTATAATGTAAAGAATATACGTTGTGTAAAGTTATGTTTGTATAATAATTCTTCAATCATGTCAATAAAATATGAAATAGCGAAGTAAAATTTATAAGCTTGATTCCAGCAAACTATCTAAGCCTTGAGTATATCTGAGGGCATATTTTTATATTATGTGCTTCGAGTGCAATCGTTTGCAGATGATAAAGAATATGCTTCTGTATCTCCCGGGTAAAGTTTAAAATTTATAGTTCTTTCTCTCCATAGTTACACTAGAAATTCCTATTTCACACGAGGGATATCTATTCTACCTAAAGGTTTTATTCTTTATTAAAATGTTTGTAAGGTTTAAATCAAAGAGGTACTAATAAATATATAGAAACCACAAAGCTTTCTAATATTTATTGGGTATTTTGCCACTCGTAAAAATTTAAAAATTAACAAATTAAACTCGTTTTAATGCATGACACTGCCTGTAGTGGGCGTCCCACACGCGACAGCCAAAAATGATTATTATATTATTTTTCCCACCCTGAAAAAATTTTGAATTTTGCAAAATTGACCTCGAATTTGTGATCAGCGACCCCGAAAACCCCCTTATACTAAATTTGGCGCGAATCTGTTATTTTTTGAAAATTCGTGATACTTACCTTACCTTACCTTACCTTACCTTACCTTACCTTACCTTACCTTACCTTACCTTACCTTACCTTACCTTACCTTACCTTATCTTACCTTACCTTACCTTACCTTACCTTACCTTACCTTACCTTACCTTACCTTAATTGACCCGTTTTTTGGGGTTAGAAAAATAACGGCATAGTCTTAATCATATAAATGAACATTTGAATATAGAAAAAAAAATTTATATTTTTCCTAGCACTTTTTCGTACTACAGTAAATGTGCATTTCTTAGCGACTGCTTCCATTTTAGATACAAAATAAGTAAAATACGAGAGAGACTCCGAAGTACCCTGCTCGAGCAGTGAAACAAAAGATAAAAATACTTTGATTACCCATGTACTCATTCAGCTCGAGCACTGTGAATTTTCCTAAACGCTACATTACGTTGGCACCCACCGGGTAATTTGTACTTTGATGGCAAGGCATCATCTATGAATATCAAACAACCACGGGCGTATTACCATCAACCAACTTCACAAGTTAGGGGGTATAGTGCGAGAGAACTTAATCTTTGAACGGATAGTTTGCCCACGATCCAACCAGTTCCCCGACATCCTGGCGGCGTTCACGTGAAAGCGTTACATTTGTGCAACTATTTACATTTACATCATTTGCAAAGTGGAACAGGCTACTGTGCGATTACTGAGATGAAACCTCTCCTAATTAAAATTATACATTAACGACAATAGCACTGTGTATATTTAGAGTGCTTTACCGAAAGTAATGGATAAATTCTATAAAATGGTCAAGAAAAATGTTTTAAAAAGTGCTCGGGCACGCCGATTTTTAATATTTATCATTTTTCCAAACCAACTTTAAAAATTGAAATAGCTAAGTATCCCACGTGACCTCGGTTAATAGTTTTTATCCACAATCACCTTATAATCGGTCTTTTATCCACACATATGAACCGTATAAAGTTATACTTTATCCACTAGTGGAATAACGTAACTTTATTTCACTAGTAAAAGAATGAAAAAATAATAAATCTATAATAAATCAAATTTAATTTATTTACATATTAACATTAACATTTAGATTTGTAATAATAGACATTTTGTTTTTGGTTTTATCACATTTAACTTCCTTTCTGTTAATAACAATCCTTGTAGCATCTCTGCCATCATTTTCGGAACGCATAACATCTGCCAAAGTTTGTGAAGAATTTGCACAAGTTATGGATGTCTCTTCTTGTAAGGAACAGCTATATTTTCCTTGGATTTTCCTTGCAATATTAATTTTGTTAAATATAGACTCCCGAATATAACTTTATGCTACAAAGGAGCTCTTACATCCACCATGACGTTTGATGTTTGTAAGATCAGCAACTTTATTGCCAATAAAGTTGTTGAAGTGCGCCTCATACTTCTGGATTTGCAAGATTCAGGAATGAATTGAGGGTACCTTCGCCAATGTGTTTATTTATTTATTTACTTAAGTTACACTACCTGACGGTTAAAACCAATTAATAGGTGGGAGAAATAGCTAATAAAAATGATGCAATAACAAAATCAGATTACTAAAGTACAAGAGCAAAAAAAAACAATTAACAATGACACAGATTATAAAAGTTATAAAAATTATAAAAGATAACCACTATGTATATAGGACTAAATAAAAAATACAGTCGACAAAGTTAAAATAAATGCTTATATAAATACTAGCAAAACAATCATTTTAAAATTCAATTAAAACTAGTATTTTATAATATTATAAAGCAGGTCATATAAAGAATGATATAAAATTAATATTGCAAGTTATGACTAGAAAAAACTCTCTTAATATGGGATATACCATCATGAAAAATATCCACAAGGTTCTGCATTCGAGAGTGATTTTCAACCATTGTATGCAACGGTGAAAAATTTTGTCGAGGTGTGGGAAGACAGAACAAAGACGCAGACCGGGTTCCAGAACGGGAAACACGAAAACACAAGGCAACTAGAAGATCCGGGCAACCAATCAATCCAGTAATGATTTTATACAGGGTTATTAGTGAGTTCCACATACGTCGTGTAGCCAGGTCATTAAAGGACAAATTGTCCAAGCAAAGTATCATCAGGTATTCCCTGTGGTGGATAACAGCCATCAGACTTGAACCATAAATACTTTACATATTTCCGTTGAATGTTGTCAAGTCTTTTACTGCGAACTATATAATGTGAATTCCATACTAGAGAGGCATATTCCAGTTTGGGGAGAACAATTGCATTAAACAACAAGGACACTGCCTTAATTCCCGTAAATTGTTGTGAATTCCTCACAATGAAACCAAGATTTCTATATGCTTCACGTTGAATATTATTAACGTGTTCATTAAAATCTAGTTTAATATCAAATGTTACATCAAGATCCTTAAACGAGCTACATTTTCTAATCAAGTTATTACCAATAGAATAATTATATATAATCGGGCTAATTTCTCTAGTGAAAGTGATGGAATTACACTTGGACAAGTTTAAGGGTAATAAATTCGTAGCACACCAATTACTAACTCTATCTACATCAGATTGAAGCCGTAGACAGTCATTCAGATCACCCACGGATAAATACAACTTAAGGTCGTCTGCGTACAGAAGGGCGTTACAATTTAGGTTCAACGTTAATTAATGAATATCAGAAACAATAACGAGAACTGACCCTTGTGGGACTCCAGATGTAGCATTAATATCCATTGATCGGAAACCACGATACTCCACTGTCAATTTCCTCTGAAATAGGTAAGATTGAAAAAATTGTCTAAATAAATGAGATAATCCCATATTGGAGAGTTTTGACAGTAGAATACCATGGTCCGTATAAACAACATCAACCTGACCACTATTATCCAAATGCGTAGAAATATAGTGTGACAGACATGTCAAGTTGGTGACCGTTGATCGACCTGGAAAGAAGCCATGCTGTTCTGTACATATAGAAGACTTTACGTGAGAAAATACAGTTTCATATATAAGAGTTTCTAAAACTTTTGAAGGATTATTAATAATATTTATGGGGCGATAGTTTTCAATATCACTCTTGTTGTCCTTTTTAATGATTGGACAAATTCGACCCGATTTCCACATAATAGGAAACTTGCCCACTTTTAAGGATAGATTGAATAAAAAGCAGAATGGTTTAGCGAATATTGGCGTCCAATCCTTAAAGAGAAAAGCGGGTAGTTCGTCAAGTCCGGCTGTAAGTTTGAGTTTCAATTTCTTTAAGGCAAATAGTACTTCATTTTCAGGAAACGTGGGAATGTTACAAGAGGAACAATAGGATTCCAACAGGCTGAGAAGTACATTTTTGATTGATGTATCTTAAAAATAATATGTCTTGCATTAGGCGAATTGGGCGCAGAGAAATATATTTTCTGCATATTTCAACAGCATTCACGCAAAATCCTTCTTCTATAATTGTAAATTTTCGTGAAATGTCCGTCTTGGTGTCAGGTATTGAAACAAGTAGGTAACTGTCAACGTCCTGTACGTCACTAATTTTCAAATTTGTCAATTCGCAGTATAGACAGGCACCAGAAACTCCCATTATTAGTGCAACATAAAATAATTCAAAGTTCGCTATATACCTAATAACATGTAAAAGTTAAAGAGATATTACCTTAAATCATTAAATATTCTTTATCGGAAGTCCCAGTCAAAAATTCTTCAAAGCGTGCTCTTTCCAATACTGCAGCTTTTTTTGTTTTGTATCTTCTCGATTCACTCTTCAAATAAGCAGTAAGCTTGTTATATTTTCCAATATCTATATTTTTGTGAACCTTTATCAACATCGAATACTCAAATTTCATCACTTCCAATTTAAAAAATACGATAGCATGATTTAGCTGCCGTTAGCCGTTAAATTCGGCGAACACTTTTTCGTAATGTTCCCTGAATTTCGCTGGCAATAAATGGAAAATTGCTTTTTGAGCTTATTCTAGAACAGCCACAGGAACACAATTACTTTCTTGCATTTTTACCAAGTTCAGATAGAACTGTTTATTAAATAATTTATAATAAACAACGTACCATGGCAGCCAGTAGGTATAACAAAACCTACCAGGTTTCATTGAGTACTAGTAAGAAATATCAACTCGTGCGAATATTTTTTTTATTAAATTCCAATAATTCTGACTCCACAAATATGATTTGTGATGTGATTATGGATAAAACGTTGTGTTACATTCGTGTTTTAATTGCCTTTTATCCACTTAAGAATATTAAATGCTCGAACTACGTTCTCGCGTTCTTGCGTGGATAATATGCTACTTAAAACACTTATACAATAAATAACCATTATACACTGAATTATAACAAAAAAAAATGTTTTTTTGAAATTGATTGATAGTGTCAATAATCGAATACGACTATAGCAGGTAGTGGTAAAAATAATTGCAGTTTGTCTTTCTCAGTACATCCTGAGAAAATTGCGAGAAGTTGAGAAAAACAATTTCAAAATCAATATAATGCTTTTGAAAAATTAATTTTCTTTACCAGTACCAATCGTGCAATGTTGAGTTATAGTAAGTATATAAAAAAGTAAAACGAAATAACGAATACGTATGTATAATTTGAAGTGGCATTGGCTCTAACTTTAATATAATGTTTTTAATTTCCATAAATTACTCCAACCTATGGGTCGTCAGCGTAATCAAATTTGATGAAAACCTGATTTGCAGATTACTTTAATTTTTTCACTTCGTGGGAGCCCTGGAGGCGGACCTGTGGATAATTTAATCGCATCGATTTGAGCCAAAGCGTAAATTTTAATCGGAACCGGAACCGTACGACGACCAGCTCTGAATAATTATGGACTTGTACTAAACAATTTGTTTCCCAAACTGCTGCTAGCATTCGTTATATATTCTTTAGTTAGTTGCGTTATTGTTTACAGAATAACTACCGCACTCTAAATTAAGTCTATTGGTTCCTTGTTTCTAACGACTCGAGATACTATCGCAATATGTTTTAGAGAAGGATGGTAGTCTTTGTTGGAGGAAACGTTACAAAAACGCATCCCAATTTCGATATAGGTATGACATTGTTATTTCAGTTTGCCATTTCCTGTTTCCTTCCATAGTACCATAAAGAATAATTTGACTAAGCAATTTTAAACTTTTACATTATTTACTAATTATATTGTGACTTCAAATAGGCTTTCCCGAAATATGTAATTCGATATAACCACGTGACAAAAATGTTTGTAAAAAATATTTTATATTAAGATTATTCTTTTTGTTTGTTGATATTATTAAATTTAAAATTATTAGGATAGACATCTTGATTATACAACCTGATTGTTAAAAATTTACCTTATAGTCCAGTCATGAAGGCGAAAATAAAAACTCCCAATTTTTTCGGATAGCATGGATTTTCCTGAAAATTTCCATACAAGCTCATCTGACCCCCAACTCAAAAAATTAAAATGGCCAAAACGGGGCCTTTTTCAAATTGAAGGGAAAAAACAACCTTGGAACAAAAAAAACGAAAAAAGCACAGATACACATATGAAAAAGACACAGCACATGCAAAAATATGAGAGAAAAAGCCCCTCACATGTTTTAAAATAAAATATAAAAAATAAAAACACTTCAAAACCCAAAAAAATCTAAAAAAAAAAACCCCACAGACAAAAAAAAAGAAAAAAAAAAGTTTAAAAGTTTAAAATATTGTTTTGGTGCATTCACAATATATTGCATTTCTTTTGTTATTCATTAGAAAGCTTACGACTCATTACAAAGTTGCAACCCTTAAAAACCATCCCTTATAATAAAATAAAATATTATTGAAAGCTTGAGATGTTTTAATGGAATGCATATGTTGAATTATAAACTTTTTATTGGTTTTCAAATGATCTATGATATATTACAACTTTTCAGCCACTAAAAAAACCCTTATGGAAGACCTACCCCTCATAAAAAGCCCTACCCCTTATAGAAAAATTTCCTAAAAATTATATATGAGTATGATGATATAATTAATTTTTTTTAATTTTATTGAATTTATTCTTAATATTTTTTTTATTAAATTAATGTCAAAAAAAAATGTTATATACATTATAAATGGTACGTGTGTGTATGTATATTATTAAAATACTTACTCAAATCCGTTCACAACTGCTCCAAAATACACAAAGATGACGGTAATTTACCCTCACCGAAAATTTTACCGAAAAAATGCGATAAACTTTTTTACCATAACTTTTGTAATTTTAAAGTTATAAATTTACTCAAAAAGCCACTTCGTAGGGAATTTAAAGCACTTTTGTGATTTGCAGTTTTTTTGAGACCTTCGTCTTTTAGATTTAAGCTAAAAGGGTCAGGAAAGGCAGTCTTGGAGCTTAGTTTTGAGCTTCTAACGGTCAAAAGCAAATTGTTCAATAAGAAAAAACCTACAATTTCTTATTCTATCATTTTTTTAATAACTTTGTTAGTTTTTGAAATATTTTGAAAAAAAGGCGTTTTTTTTTTAAATTTAAATATTTTATTCATAAGTAGGTAAATATATATTTTTTAAATTTAGGCTTCTAGAATCGTTCAAATTCCCAGAATCTACTGTTAATACATAAAGTAAATTGCAGAAGGAATACGTTTATTTTTTTTCCGTCAAATCATTAATTTTAATACCGATTTTTTTTCTCAAAAATCAAGACAATCATTTTATGTAAATTCATTAGTTTTCATGCTAACGACTTCTACCTCCACTCAATTTAAAGGTCTTTTCAAGAACTTTAATAGGTGTTATATAAGTTTTCTTCGAAAAACCTTTAATTTTTCCGCTACAGGACGTTGAACGTTCCTATTATAGCTATCTTAGAAATTGACTTCAACTCAACATAACTCGTGTTCTGTATCATCTACAAAAATATTGCTATTAAATTACCTTCAATTTTGCTTATGATCATTTTTTTGATAAAACTTGTAGTTTTTGAGATATTTGCTAAAGGTGGCTCAAAAACATGCATTTTTTGGGCTAAAAACGAACATGTTTAGGCGCAAATAACTCAAAAGGTATTGACTGTACAAAAAATTCTTATAGAACATTTTTTGCTTAGAAATCGTTCCTCTATCGAATTGTGATGTTATTTTAAAAAAAAAATCCCACCCTCCAGGGTAAAAACGCACATCGGCACTATATAACTTTTGTTTCTTGGGCTATTCCCTAGCTACAGTTCAAATTTCACGTCAATTCATTCCATCCGAAAAAATTGGTAGTCAAAATGCTTCAGTGACTGGACTATTAGTAAAAGTTGCCTAGAAATAACAGAAATAAGAATACTTTTTAAATAGAGATTTTTGAGAAGCCGAGTGATACTTCTTGTTGACCACTAGTACTCTTTTCTGGACCGGTATCTAAAGCAAATCTCTAATCGCTCTCTTCCTAATGTTAGTGAATTTTAGGTATTTCTCTTTTACTCACACTACGTTGCATTCGGTGATGAAAGCTGTATACACTGGTAGTAATATGAATATAGAATCCCAATGTTATGTTCGCTGCCTTTTGTTAGACGGTACATCTACTACTCGCGTTAAAATTAGTTGTTTCTTAACTAGATCATGTGTTATGTTATCTTTTCCAACTGGCTACAAGTAAATTATCAAGAAGGCCAGGAGTCCACTGATTCCATTTTATTCATAGAAGAAACTAGTATTATCCGTAACGCAGTTTTTCATTTTTAATTTCCACAACACATAACAGTGATATGTCTACAATGTCTCTTTAGCACTAATATTTGGGTTGACATTGTGAAAAACGTTTTATAGGACTTTTTATGTTTACAAATCATCTAGCTGGATAACATTATTTGAACGGAATGATTTACCCTTCTTGAAAAAGTATCTCTTTATATATGAAATGTGGTATTTACATCATGGGGTTTCATCTCATTACATCCTTCCCATAGAATAATTTTCAGATACTGAATCTCTTGGTAGGTAGACAGGAAGTGTTGGTCCAGATCCATGTTCCTCTCGTTATCAGGGCTAAAATTCTATAGACTTTTATTGCTAAGAATGAATCATTGCGCATGTCGTTAGAGTCGTTTGATATCTCTGAATAACAGAAATATTGCCTTCAGATAATACACCATCGGCAGAGAATGTATTGGAATCATCGTCTTCGTGTCCGCGTAACCAGTACATTGTATCAGTGCTCATTGCCTATCATATTACTGTGATCAACAACCCAGGTCAACTTCATATGATTATCCCCCTCCAACAGGAACAAAGTCTTGATACACACCACCTTGACTGGGACTTCCGATAAAGAATATTTAATGATTAAGGTAATATATCTTTACCTTTTGCATGTTGTTAGGTATATAGTAAACTAAATTATTTTACAAGTTTCAATACTGACACCAAGACGGACATTTCAAGAAAATTTACAATTATAGAAGAAGGATTTTGCGTGAATGCTGTTAAAATATGGAAAAAATATATTTCTCTGCGCCCAATTCGCCCAACACAAGACAGATTCTTTTTAAGATACATCAATAAAAAATGTACTTCTCAGCCTGTTGGAATCAACACAGTGGCGCAGGTACTCTCAATAGTTGCTTCATTCCTGAATATCGTAAATCCAGAAGCATATATTGGCCATTGTGTGAGGCGCACTTCAGCAACTTTATTGGCCAATAAAGGTGCTGTTTTTACAACCATCAACCGACATGGTGGATGGAAGAGCTCCTCTGTAGCAGAAAGTAATGTTGAGGAGTNTTCCCATAGAACAATTTTTAGATACTGAATTTCTTGGTAAGTGGACAAGAAGTGTTGGTCCAGATCCATGTTCCTCTCGTTATCAGGGCTAAAATTCTATAGACTTTTATTGCTAAGAATGAATCATTGCGCATGTCGTTAGAGTCGTTTGATATCTCTGAATAACAGAAATATTGCCTTTAGATATTGCACCATCGAACAAGTCCAATGACAGATAATGTATTGGAATCCTCGTCTTCGTGTCCGCGTAACCAGCACATTGCATCAGTGCTCAGTCCAATTGTGTGACGATGCTAAGGTTGCTCTTACTTAGCATGTTGATAATCCTATTGACATCCACCAGACTATTCTTCCTTTGATGATACTGGTTCTATCCAAATACTGGTTCCAGCCCCGTTTACTGACTGCTTGTGCTCTGCCTGGCCAATATGTCTCCCCTTTCATTGCTTATCACATTGCTGTGATCAACAACCCATCAACTTCACATGATTATCCCTCTCCAACAGGAACAAGGTCTTGATACACCTAAGATCGTACTGGAGGTAATTTTGTGGAACAACATCTTGTATAAGGCTGCCAGACTGTCTATGCGCATTCAAATAATGTACTGGTTATTACTTTTCTAAGATTTTCTTTTGCATAAGTAGATATAGCCTATACCTTAGCCTGGAGGATTGTGGCATACTTCTCTATAGGATAAAATAATAGTTATTTGAAGAAAAAATATGCAATATTCGATGTTGAAGGCTACTATAAAGGTCTACAAAAATATAGATATTGGAAAATATAATAAGCTTACTGCTTATCTGAAAAGTGAATCGAGAGGATACAAAGCAAAAAAAGCTGCATTGGAAACAGCACATATTGAAGAATTTTTAACTGGGCTTCCAATAAAGATTATTTAATAATTAAGGAAATATCTCTTTACATTTTACATGTTGTTAGGTATATAGTGAACTTTGAACTATTTTAGGTTGCACTAATAATGGGGGTTTCTGGTGCCTGTCGATGCTGCAAATTAACAAATTTGAAAATTAGTGACGTACAGGACGTTGGCAGTTACCTACTTGTTTCAATACTTGACACCAAGACGAGCATTTCAAGAAAATTTACAATTGCTGTTGAAATATGCAGAAAATATATTTCTCTGCGCCCAATTCGCCTAATCCAAGACAGATATATCAATCAAAAATGTACTTCTCAGCCTGTTGAAATCAACACATTGGCGAAGGTACCCTCAATAGCATATACTGGCCATTATATGAGGCGCACTTCAACAACTTTATTGGCCAATAAAATGCTGATCTTAAAACCATCAAACGGCATGGTGGACGGAAGAGCTTCTCTGTAGCAGAAAGTTATGTTGAGAAGTCTATATCTTGTTAGATATAGATAATATCTAACAATATCTAGTTTGTTATCCTTGCAATATCTAGTTTGTTAACTAGATATTGCAAGGAATATCCAAGGAAAATATAGCTGTTCCTTACCAGAAGAGACATCTGTAACTGTTTAAATTCTTCACAAACTTTACTGCTACAANTGATATTGCAAGTAAAATCCAAGGAAAATATGGCTGTTCCTTACAAGAAGAGGCATCCGTAACTTGTGCAAATTCTTCACAAACTTCGGCAGATGTTATGCGTTCTAAAAATGACGGCAACATTGTTACAAGAGTTGTTATTAAAGGAAAGGAAATTAAATGTGATAAAACTAAAAACGAAATGTCTATTGCTATAAATGTAAATGTTAATAAGTAAATAAATTAAATTTGATTTGTTATAGGTTTATTATTTTTTCATTATTCAACTAGTGAAAGAAAGTTACTTTATTCCACTACTGATAAAGCGTTTTCTTTGAATACATTAATATTTTCTGTTTTAAATACGAAACTAAAATATAATTTTACATAATATTCTGTACTTAACAATTAGTAACAAATAATAATTTGCATGCTATTTTATTAAGTTTTGTGGTTTTTCTATGAAACATTTATGACTTACACAAGTAACGTCTGAATTCATAGTGATGAATACATAATTTACAGCTTTTTGTTGGCTAAATTAAATAGTAGCAGGAATTCTTTTGATGTATTTTAATTGCACCCTCGGCAAAAAGCAAATCAAGGAAGCGTTGCGGACGTTTCAAGCACACTGCATTAATAACACTGTCCCGTTTGTTACTGTTGGTAAAAAGAAAAGAACATCATTCTCCAAAATCATATAACGTGCAATTAAACATTAAAAATCTTTCTTTTGTTTTTAAAGAGGACAATTTCTTTACATGATTTATTAAATATGTAATAAATATTACTAATAAAGTAAATTAAACTAATTTATGTTTTAAAGTAGGTATTTTTTTTAAAGTTAAAAAATGTAGATAATAAGAAAATAAATGAAAAACCAGTCTTATTAATATCAAATATTGTTTGTAAATCTTTTTTATTAATAATTATTTGCTGGAACATTTTTAAACAGTGTATGTATTTAATTTATGAATATGCGTCAATGGCTTCTGACGACCTAGATTAGCTAACTATATTACTATCACTACGTGAAGTAGATAGGGACGCATTTAGGAAGGTTAAAACAGGTAATATTAAAAAGTTATAAAATTCTAGACATTAAATTAATCGAAAGTAATCAAAACAGCTACAAAAATAAGTCGTTTAAATTTAAGCAGAATCTGATCATCCTAACGCTTCCAAAAGACAACGAAGGTTAGCTTACGTTGTTCCGTTAAATTTTCATACAGCTGTTTCTGAAAAGCTGCCACTGCATCATTCTGTTACGCTAATGTTGACGTGAACAAACTCAGAGAGTGAGAAACAAAAACACACTGTTAAAGAGGATTCTGGTAGTAGTACTCCAATATTATCCACAAGATTTCAAGTATGTTATATGCTGTAAAAATCAGGTGGTAAAGAAATTATTTACTTACGTTTCTGTATTTCATTTATCAATATTTATTTTATTACTGTTAGAGTTTTCTGTTCGAGATTACTTGTTAGGTACTATTTCGTAGTTTATCTCATTTAAAAGAATTACATTTTCATTTATGTACGATGATACGGCTCGGACAGACATTCAATAAAAGTACAGCCGAAAGAGCAGTAATTCACTGAAGATAATGTAGAAATGTACCTTTTTTAATAAAATTTGCTTTTTAATAACTTTTCAATAACATAAATTATGAGATTTCACAACGCGTTCCGTTGTTTCAAGTCACATTAGGCTGTTCAGCGGCGGGGTATGAAAATTACAAATAGAAGGTTAAAAGAAAAATTCAATTTGAATTTGAGGAAACAAACTATTGTTGGGTGTTTCTAAAGTTACACCCTCTATACAGTGTGTTTCAAAATGATGGAACAAAATTCATATTTTTTCCGGTTCAGATTTTAAAAAATCACTAAAACAGGTCAATTAGTAAATAGAAATTGTCACTTTTCTGCAATATTTTCTACTTTTTTTAGTCTATTGGGGTTAAGTCAGGGGAGCGTGGTGGCCATTCAAGCAGAGAAAACTTCATTAAGGTAATTTCTTATGTCGAGGCGAAAATGTGGAGGGGCGCTATCTTGTTGGAACCAGACATCATCAACATTAGGGTTAGGAAAAATTAATTCCAGGGCTGGAATCAGCTTAAACCGCAAAAAAATCCAAATAAAGGTCGCCTGTCAAATTGTCGTCCAAACATTCACTTTTACCGGCCGTTGTCTATGTTTTTCTTGCATCCAATGCGGATTTTCTAGGCTCCAAAACCTAGTATTTTTCCTGTTCACGATTCCGTTTAAGCAAAAAGTTGCTTCATCAGTGAAAATTATGTGATTTTTTAAGTTGGGTTATCTTTCAAATAAATTTCTAATTTCCTCGCAAAACTGTAATCTTCTGTCTGTGTCATCTGCCCATAGTTCTTGCAAGGCGTTAACTTTGTAAGGATGCCACTTTTGAGATTTCAGAGTTGTATGAACTGAGGACTTCGACAAGTTGAAGTTGGCTGAAATTGATTTAATGGATGAGTGAGGCTTACCAGTAACGGCGAGCATCACATTTTGCGGGCATATTAGCTTACCGTTCTTCTTCGTCTCCCTGATCCAGGTAAATCTTTTATACTTTTTCCGGTTTCTTCAAACTTTTTGGATACTGTACTTATTGTAGCTCGACTAATTCTCTGGTCTGGATACTTATGGTGAAATAAGTCGCATACCTCCTGTTGACTACGGATTTTATCTCCGCATTAAATCATAATTATGATTTCAATTATCTGTTTTTCGCTTAAACGAGAAACCATTTTTCAAACTAATTTAACAACGAATGAATTGGAACTAAAACAATTCACGTTATACCTAAGGTACTCTGGTGAATTTTATGTGTTTATCGATATTTTTTTTGAGAAAATAAAGCTTTAAAGTAAGTAGAAAAAAGTTAATAAAGAGTAAGTACGTTTTTTAAAGTACAGACAAGACTATGATTACTTGAAATAGTCGTCAGTACGACATAAAAACAAAAAATGTCGGTAATGTTATAGGTCCGTCAAACGTGGCTCAAAAAAAAAAAAAATATTGCAGAAAAGTGACAATTTTTATTTACTAATTGACCTGTTTCGTCGATTTTTTTTTTAATTTCAACCTGAAAAATAATATGAATTTTGTTCCATTTTGGAACACACTATAGGTGTGTTGTTTTTTGTCAAGAAGTATTAATTTTTTATTTGTATAAACCACATTTAATACGCTCCGTATAAACAATTCTCAAGTTCAATCAGATGCACAAAATTTTCTTTCAAAATGAAGTGTTTCTTTAAACTCTACTCTTTCCTATTGTATTCTTTGTTTAAGTCGAAACTGTATGATTCTAAACTAACTTTTCTTTGTTAATGAAACAAGAAAAATCCATTATCCACTCTATACTTAAAACAATTTCAAAACTTCGGTACTGATAAAAAAATCTCCGCAACGCGGCGCCATAAAAAAACTAACAGGGGATTTGGAAAGAGAAGTATAGCTGGGGAATGTTTTGATAGTGTAGAATAAACACCAATGAGAATGGCGTTCGGGTAAAAACCTATAGGCATGCAGAAGTGGTCCATCCTAAGTAAACGAAGTCGGTCAACTTCAAATTAGCACTTATAATTAAGGAACAAATTGCTGGTTCGCTAATCTACAAAGTTTACTGTAGGATGTGAGCGCAAACTTGAAGCGAGAGGGACTAATACTTATAAGATTACCTACTTTCATTACCGCCACCTCCATCACGAATTAGGTATCGCTTTAGGGCGGGATACAGATAAAACTTATAATTGTGCCGGGCTAGCCTATATCTAATTATAAGTTATTGTTATTTTACTCCAATTGGATATCGGATGTGTAACTTATTACTTGAATATTTCGTCGGTAACTCAAATAAACGAGAATATGAAAAGGAAGAACAGTAGTTCAGTGTACTTGCTTATCTATCGGTCAAAATTCATGAAAGATTTGAATTTTGCGCAATTTGTGCAATAAACTATTGCCAACGGAAAAAAAACAGGGTGCCAGCTGACACCTTGGCAGCTACAGTTCGCAATTTTCGTACAAAATATGGTCGGAATAGTGATTTAACTTTATCAACTGTAAAGAGTGTAACAGTATTAGTTGCAATATAAAGGCAAACCTTTGGATAGCTCATGTCAAATAAAATGAATGCATTTAAAAATCTGGTATAAGAGATTAAAGGCAAATTGTACTGCAGAAGTGGATGACATACACCGATTTAAATAATAATAAAAACTACATAAAGTAAACGTTTTTGGGGAAACGCCGAGCGACGAATGGTCTGGCAAAATTGCGAGGGTAAAAGAGCTACCTAGTAAGAATACATGAAAGACAATTAATGTAGAATAATATCTTTTACAATAAGAAGGCCAAATAACAACTAAGGCCTTTTATTTTTTATGATTTTTCCTGTTTAATACACAAAACAGTGAAAACTTTTTTGGTACGAGTACAGGGTGATTCACTATATTTTGACACCCCCTTTAACTTTTTTGTTTGAAGAGTTCTAAAAAATATGTTAAATATAAAAGTTGCACGAGTTTTTATGAATTTTTCGAAAATGATAGTAGAAAAATCAATGAAGTCCAAACAAATTGGCCGCGGATGTTAACTTTGTTAAGTTAAATGGATCACCCTGTATATTTTTACATATTTGGATAGAACTTTCCCTGTCGAGCATAGTCATGTAGGGTTTGTTGAGTCCATCGCTAACAATAAGCGAGATACTATTAAAAAAACTAAAAGAAGGTTTTTTTTATTAAGAAAATAAGACATCTTGTAATTATTAAACCCTTTTCAGGCATTTCTGACTTTTTCCAATTACGTAAAGATTTACAGATTTAGTTATATTATATTTACTCATGGACAATATTATATGGTAGGCCGTGACAGTGACAGCTAATGTCATGACAACATTGTTATTGTTTGATAGTTTGTATTATTATTTAATTAAAATGGGTTACACAGAAGTAGAAAATTGAAATATTATAGGAATTAAAATGGAGAGCAAAGTTCTTCTCCATACTCTATTTTAATTCTAAATAATTTTCTAGTTCTGTGTAGTTATCAAGACATTACCAGCTGTCACTGTCGCGACCTACCATATAATGTCCATGAGTAATTAGACCGCTCACGGTCTAATTAGCGAGATTTCGTTACATTACCTATACGCATTTTGGACCGTATCAATGTCCGATCTGTCAAAGTATATTATAACTAAATCTGTAAATCCTTACGTAATTGGAAAAGAGGCAGAAATGCCTGAAAGAGGTCTAACAATTACAAGAAGTATTATTTTCTTAATAAAAAACCTTCTTTTCGTTTTTTAAAAGTATCTTGCTTATTGTTAGAGATGGGCCCAACAAACCCTATATGGCTATGCTCTACAGGGAACGTTCTATCCAAATATGCAGAAATATACAGGGTGTTCCATTTAACTTAACAAAGTTAACATCCGCGGCCATTTTGTTTGGACTTCATTTGTTTTTCTACTATCATTTTTTAAAAATTCATAAAAAATCGTGCAACTTTTATCATTAAAATTTTTTTATAACTCTTAAAACAAAAAAGTTAAAGGGGGGTCAAAATATAGTGAATCACCCTGTACAACTATATTGTTAAAACTCCAACTTGGAAGTGTGCTGTTTACTATTGCATAATGAATGGGATTGGTTGAACATTAAAAAAACCCAAATTCTAGTAAGAAAAAGGGTGACCTTACACCCAAGAAGCAATAAAGGTCACATGGTGTCAGTAGATGATTTATTATATATTATTATCAACCCCTGGAATTTGAAACGCCGTCATCTTGGTAAAAAGCGCGTACGCAACAAATATTTTTAAATAATTGTCACTCATTTTATTAGCTTTACTTGGAAGACAGCTGTTTCTCGAGTACTAATTAGCATAAAATTTTTTTGCTAACCTAATTTACTTACTTGACGTAATTTGTTCTAAACTAAAATTCTGTTTTATAAAATTTATCGATTTATTGCTGGTCATTTATATTAATATATAAAATTTATACTTTTTACATTTTGCATAAATAATTTATAATAGATATTTATTTATTTATTGCATTGTGTTATCTTATCATTTGTATAGTTTTGAAATCCCCCAGCCCTTTTCAATTTTATTTGACTGGCGCCCATGTCTTCTGTACTCTGAACAAAAATAAAAAAAATCCCAATGAACCCACTATCGGCCTCCGACATTGAAGCAACCGTTAGCAAAATTATTTGCTACAATTTAAAAAAAGAAACATTTAAAATTTTTTATTAAAACCTGCATTTTCTATAAAAAAAATTATTTCATGAATTTTGGGACACCCTTTGCTTCGTGAGATATAAAATGCAATTCAATAAAACCATGAGCTATCTATTGTTTGCTAGTTGGTATGTGGTGTGAATAAAGCCATTATAAAATATTTTAAAAGAATTTTGTCTTAGTGTGATTTAAATAAAATAATAGATTTTCCTGTAACATTATACATTGTATATTGCAATCAACTTGTCTTGAAAATGTAACCTGAGGGATTATTTCTTTATTTACCTATACACCGTTATGACCAGTATCATAACGAGTCTGGATTTCGAAAGAGTTCACTATTCAATTCTCGAAAGGGAGTTTATAATTATCATAATACTTTAATTAATACGTGGGAACTTAGAAATGTACGTTCAGAGAATGAATACCAGACACTTACCGTATGTCGTTCATGTACAAGGTAATCCTGTGGTTGGTTTGACACTTAAGTTGGGAGAACAAGAAAGAAACACCAAACTTTCAGGAAGGGTTTTGATAACAATAAAAACAGAACAAACAAACAAAATAACGACAGAACGACACAACGGGCTCGAACAACATTATTAATTAATTTATTGACGCGCGACAGCGTACCGAGATTCAGGGAATGCGCGATCCATAGCAAAATTTGAAATGACTTTATCCATTATTATATTAACCCGAGACTCTAAACTAAGTAGACTGCCCAATGTGAAACCCAAGGAAGAACTGCTTGTTTTTCGGATCTCTCCTGAATTCGACACCTCGCTTCGACACGCCCATTTCTTGGATCCAGAAGTTTCTGTTCTTATCTTATTGGCGGGAACCTGAATATCGGGACGCTTTGGTATAACTATACTATGTTAATACTTACCTAATTGACTGGACTTACATTTATATAAATAATTCTGTGACTAACTGAACTTACAAGTAACCCTAGCCTTCCTCTAGTGACTCCGTGTAGCAATACGGGACGGATTAGTCAATCTCATTTATTATATTCTTAATAGCTTGGAAAATCCGCCTAAAAACCAGCTATTTGATCTATTACTTTCCTTTCCAATTATTATCAATTTAACAATTTTTTAATTCTAATTTGAAACATCTACGCTCTTCTCGTGGTTTCGCGCGTTATTAAAAATATGGGTTTCTTTGTCTGTCCCAGCATATGTTGGCGCCTCCCGGACGCGACACATGACCGCGACGGTCTACGTGAACTTGTTCAAAAAAATATTGCTAAATTTCTCCGAAGTACGACGCTAAACCTACTTGAGAGCCCTTAACTTTCGATAATTAGTGTTAACCGAAATATTTTACTTTTTGACCCATCCGTTCCGAGAACTAATAAATAAATTACTAAGCGTCCCGGCTTTTGTTACAAAACCAAGTAAATATTGGGAAAAACTTTATATTATAAAAATTACTCAAAATTGAACGATCTTTCAGATGGACCGCATTTCTACATTCCAAGATTCAAAAATTTGTTTAGTACCGCCGCGCCATCTATAGAGAAAGATTTGAACTAACAATACTAACCGCAAATTGAAGCTATTCGAGGGACCTACAACCCCAGTTTTCGGAACTAAAATAAATTTCTTTATATCGGAGATATTGGCGGAGGGAGTGTTAATTGCACACCTTGTATATTTCGATATTATTTCGATTGTTTTCAATCCCGGCACCCGTATTCATGGAGACGCATTTATTCTCATATCATTAATTTGTACACTAAATAGTTTATTTTATATAATGTTACTCCTCTTCGTTTAATTCGATATCCATACTGAGTGTTATTTAAGACATTTGACAAAAGATTAATACATATACAGTACCAAAAGACACTTCAAGGGTCGCCTTAAAATATTCCGTCTAATTTTAATAAAAACCGTATCTACATAATGACTATAACTGGCAGGATTTTGTATTTGCTCGTTCTCAAAATAAAATGTACTGTTTCCAATCTAAAATTTATGGAATGATTAAAGTTGGCCTGTATTTTCCAGTACTTCTATACTATCCTCTTAAATAATTCTGTATAGTTTTATTTTCTCCATCACACTAACGTACATTTTTAACAACTTGCCGCTGGAGGCGGAAAAACAATTGCGCACTGGCTGAATTAAATTTTCAAAAGATATTATCAGATACTCAGCGAAGTCCACACCTCCTAGGAAGCGTAAAACTAGACAGAATTGATCCCTAGGTCTGTCTGTCTGTCTTGAGCGGGATATATGCCCGGACCGTTAATTAAATCCTAAGTTGCGCATAGTTGTCGGATCGATGCTACCAGACTACCAGTATTTATAAGTTTAATAGTTTTCGAGTAATTTAACTTTGAAATTGACCACAATTTGCTGCATCTGCTCCCCTTCCCTTATTAGATATTTGTATGCTGATACAGCATTTGCAGTTGTCATTATGTGTTTTAGTTTCGCCGCATTTACCTGACGAACAAGGCATCGGCACCTTTTATCAAGCCCTTTGCTTTTAGCCACCAGATTTGAAAGCGTCTTATTCCTGACTCTGAAATAGAACCATAAAATGACTGCTGTGTAAAACTGAATAATTAAAAATCGAAAGTGACGTGATTAAGTGCAGCATTAAAATATCCAAATAAAAAGTTCAAACTTTGATTCGATGAAAGAAGGAAGGAGACTTCGATTTTCTGTAAGTGAATCAAGAATTAACATTTTTAATCAGTAAGTAAAAATACTTAACTAAAATACCAGCAGCGATATCTTATATTTACGGTTATAAGAACAAAAATTCTACGTAACATGTATCAGCAATGGTAAAACTTATTTCACACACACACATATTATATATCATTTAATATTATGTGTGACAATGTTTTAGTTTTCTCTCTTTGTTATGTTACATTCTGTCAGAGTTTATTTTTATAAAACTATTTTAAATAACATTTAGTTTGGAAAAAAAACACCGGATTCTACCTAGGTATCCAAGGGGTTTTGGGTCGCTGATTTCTATGCCAAGCTCTATCATGTAAGGTCCAAGGTCATTTGAAAGACAAACTAAGAAAAGATGGTTGAAAAAATCTGAAAAAATTCATACATAGGATTTTTGGGTCATTGAGTTTGAATCCGATGTCGATTGACCTCTATCACCTCATGTTTAAGGTCATTTGAAGGTTAAAGTTAGAATAGGAGGTGAAAAAAATGGAAAAACTTTTACGAATGCTCACCTGCCTACTTTTTCTGTTTACCTGTTTGCCTTATTACCTGGACACCTCGTTTGCTTGTTAGCATGTATTTATCGCCCGCTTGTATTTTCTCTCTACCTGACATCCTGCCTTTCTGTCGGTAATTTTGTCTATCTTACTGTTTGATTAAATCACTAAATGTCTCTATCTGTACGTTTTTCTGCCACCCTCTGTCTAAATGTGCACTGACAGTCTGTCTGCCTAGTTGTCAGTTTGTCCTATTATCTTTCTGCCTACCATCCTGTCTCGCTTTTTCGGATTGTACAAAAACTAGATAAAAAGAACTTTTGAAAGCATTCAATAAATGAATTTGCTTCTCTTAGCATAAGTGTATTAATAGAAATTCGGGCCAGAGCACTTACTTTGTTCCTGGAATGATCTTCGAATCGCTTTTCTTTTATGTACTTTATTTGTGTCTGCTAACATATTCTTCCCCCAAACACGTTGATATCTTTGTTTAAACTCATTCAGGTCCTGGTGCATTCTTTCTCCTTGTTCTTCACTAAAAGCTCCCAGATTTCTGGCAACCAATCAAGATGAGAACGAAGAAAATGAAGTTTCAGATTCATATGACATTTAGACAGAGGGTGGCAGAAAAAGATACAGATAGAGACATTTAGTGATTTAGTCAGACAGGAATATAGTCAAAATTACCGACAGAAAGGCAAGTACAAAGGCAGGATGTCAGGAAGATGGACAGAGAGAAAACACAGGCGGACCATAAATACAGACTAACAAGCGCACAAACAGGTGTGCAGGTAAAAAGGCAGACAGATAAATAGAGAAAAGTAGGCAGGTGAGCATTCGTAAAAATTTTTTTCACCACCTATTTTTACCTATTTAACCTTCAAACGACCTTGACCACGAGGTGATAGAGGTTAATAATCGAGATTGAATTCAGACTCAACGACATAAAAACCTGAATTTTTTCAGATTTTTTTCAACTACCTTTTCTTAATTTGACATTCAAATAACCTTGAACCTGACGTGATAGAGGTTAACCGAGCTCGGCATCGGAATCAGCGACCACAAAAACCCCTGGGTACCTAGGTCGTATCCGGTGTTTTTTTTTCAAACTAAATATTGACCTATGTAATTAATGGAAAAACACCTACCTGATCTGATGTTTACATTCTCAAATAATGCATTCATTCAGAGAAATCTTTCTGTTCGTTTTCCATCATTAATCGCACAATTTAATTAATTGACGTATTGTACAAGTAATAGTCAACTTAAATTTTGCTTATTTTTCTATTTAAATAGCTGCGCAGATATAAAATATTTATTACAATACTACTTACTTCCAACAAGGACCCCCCTACGTAATTTAACAAACCTTTCAATATTTCCAATAAACCCAGAAAAAATTCTCATAATATAATGAGAAATGCCCAGGATTACTTGCCAATAGTATAATACACTTGACATTGAATTATTTATAAAGAAATAAGTACCAAATGGTAAGGACATGTTTTATTGCCTTGTAAAGAAGCATTAGTGAAAAATGATACTTTTGCTAGATAATGATTTAAATAATTTCGTAAAAGAAAAACACTGTGGAATTTTATTATATTTTTATGTCAAGACATAAACAACTGTGACTATATAGAAAACACGACCTACAACCCTAAAATAATGAGAAACCACTTTTCATAAAAAATTGTTTTCACTTTCACCTTTTTAAAACTGTGAGAGCGTCAAGCATTTTAATTGCCAATTAGGAGTCATTTTATATTTTAGGATTATATGTGTGATATAAAAATATTTTTATATCAAAACATAATCAGTTTAGTAACTAATTAAACTATTTTTTCCACAATCACCTTATAATCAGACTTTTATCCACACATATGAACCATCTAAAGTGATACTTTATTTCACTAGTGGAATAATGAAAAAATAATAAGTCAAATTTAATTTATTTACTTATTAACATTTACAATTATAGTAATAGACATTTCATTTTTTGTTTTATCATTTCATTTCCGTTAATAACAACTCTTGTAGCCATCATTTTCGGATCGCATAACATCTGCCGAAGTTTCTGAAGAATTTGCACAAGTTACGGACGTATCTTCTTGTAAGGAACAGCTATATTTTCCTTGGATTTTCCTTGCAATATCAAGTTTGTCAGATATAGCCTCCTCAACATAACTTTCCGCTACAGAGGAGATTGATATTTGATATTTCAACAGTATTCACGCAAAATCCTTATTCTATAATTGAAAATTTTCTTGAAATGTCCGTCTTGGTATCAGATATTGAAACAACTAGGTAATGCCAACGTCCTGCACGTCACTAATTTTCATATTTGTCTATTCCCAGCATCGGCAGACACCAAAAACCCCCATTATTAGTGCAACCTAAAATAATTCAGAGATGTTACCTTAATCATTAAATATTCTTTATCGGAAGCCCCAGTCAAAAATTCTTCAATATGTGCTCTTTCCAATACTGCAGCTTTCTTTGCTTTGTATCCTCTCGATTCACTCATCAAATATGTAGTAAGCTTGTTATATTTTATGTCTATATTTTTGTAGACCTTTATAGTAGCCCTCAAAGCCCTTTCTTCAAATGTCAAACATACAATAGCATGGCTTCTTCATTTATTGTCACTCTGCAATTTTTCCTCCATTCGTTAAATTCGGCGAACACTTTTTCGTAATGTTCCCTGGATTTCGTTGGCAATAAATGGAAAATTGCTTCTTGAGCTTCTTCAAAAACAGCCACAGAAACACAATTACTTTCTTGAATTATTACCAAATTCAGATATAATTGTTTATTAAATAATTGATAATAAACTACGTACCATAGCAACCAGTAGGTATAACAAAACCTACCACGTTTTATTGAGTACTGGTAAGAAATATCAAGTCGTGTGGATATGTTTTTGTTAAATTCCAATAATTCTGACTCCACAGATATGATTGTAATGTGATTATATGATGATAAAACGTTGTATTACATTCGTGTTTTAATTGTCTTTTATTATCCACTTCAGAATATTAACCGCTCGAACTAAGTTCTCGTGTTTAAATATTCTCGCGTAGATAAAATGCTACTTAAAAAACATATACAATAAATAACTATTAAATTAATTCATTTATTAATTTATTTTATTAATTTGCGAAATATGAACCTATTCCAGTTGACCATTGTTAAAAAGTTTACTGCAAGTTTATGGTAAAATAAAAGCGTTATTGACCGATATATGCTCCCTGTTCAATTTTTTATAACTTATTACTTATTTTACGAACCTTTTTATAACTTTTTAAGATTTTAACGATAACATAAAATATTTAATAAATTATAAAATAGTTTAGTACTGTTCACACTTCTAGATAGTTGATATATTCGATTTTGACTACGGGGTGATTCAGTTATAATGCCAATTTTAAGGCAAGATAGGGAAAAATTGGTAGACTCCGAATACGCGATTAAAAATATTTTAAAATGCAAATGAAAGAAAATAGTTTCAAACCATTATTTCAACCCCTTCTCGGACCGCTACTGACCGCACAAAAGCTTACCGAGAGTGAATCTTGACCTACATTCGGTCATTAACCTAGTTTTTACTGTGTTTTTAATGCGTAGTGAACGACAGGGAATAAACAGATCTTTTTACCTAGACACGTGAATGAATAAGATGTTTTTTTACATTTTCAATATTTATTTGTTATTAAAAACAAATGTATAAGGATAATAATTGCTTTCGAATGTTAGGTTATTACAATTTAGTATTTTTAATATTGTTAACGTTTTCACTAAGTTTTATAATTAAATTTATTCAGTTGTAGTAGGTATGCCTAGTGACTTATTGCTTTTCAAAGAGTAATCTAATACCTACCTATTTAAAATGCACTTTGTTAATAAAGTTGGGAACCGCTGTACTTTGATTTTGAAATCAATTGCAAAATTCAAGACGTCTGGGGAAATCAGCTGTTTCTCTTCAACATTCGAACGCTTTAAGGTTGAGAATTTTTTTTTCGATTTTCTGTCTTTCGAATACGTGGTTAAAATTAGTGACATTATGACTGAATCACTCTGTATACTTGTTACTATTTCAGAGTGATTATCTAAAGTTACATCCTCATTGTATCTAACCCACGGAATTTGAGAAACTTCACCATCTTATATCTCATAGTACAATACCTAAACAATCCTTCTGCAACCGCAAATTTTAATACATGAAATGAATCCCTATAGAAACCTCTACTTTCATACATTCCGTAATACGCCTGGAAATTTAATATGGCTAAATTCCTAGAACGTACGGGTTTATCCAGAATATCGTTTAACTAATTATAAGCCAGCTGTTCCATGAAGAAGTTGTTGGTAGACTGTGCCTGTGACAGCTGTTGCAATGTTACCTATACGTACGGCGTTTATCGAGAGATTCCATTAGCAAACTCGAAGTTGGTTGAGGTATCGCAGAATCTCAATATGTTTATTTTATATTCGCGTCAACAGAATGAAAAGGAAGCCGCATTCTGTACATAAATGGAAGATGCCTAACATTGTGATCACATCCTGATGATCTAGGTATTTCTAACGGTTTTGTATAAAACAATAATATTTTGGGCGGAATAATTTTGCCACACTAAAATATTTAAAATGATCATAATAATAAGCACTTTTCACAATATGTTAATGAACTTATATCAAATATTTTTACCACATGTCCGTTATGTCAAAATAAGGTAAATATACGGATTTGTGTTGAATAAAATGTAATTTTAAAATCTGACTTCCTCAACATTGCAAGGAGCCACCTTTATGGGCATATAACATTCGCGATTGCTAAATAAATACGCCATTTCCAAAAGAAAACTTGGAAATACGGCTATTAAGTATACTCTCGAAAAACATCACAGGAATCACTACAACAATGTATTACAAACTGACTTTCGAATACAGTCCGGCTTATAAGAAACCTATAAGCTCGTAAAAAGTGTTACAGAATTTATTGTATGTACTCGCCGCGATAAAATACATGTATTTCAGCAGTTCCAACACAGTTTTAAACACATTTCTAATTAGCTTTTTTTTCTCTATGACCTTAAACTTCCAATACAAGTTAACTCAGTTTTTGCTCCTTTTTCACTCCTAAGTTCATTAACACCCTGTATGTTGCTCACGCTGCAAACAATTTCTGCCTTCATTTTCAAAACTATATATTTTTTGGTTAAAATGTCAAATATGACAGTTTATAATGTATTCGTTTATAGTATATCTATCTATTTAACAAAACAATAACTGTATTTTTTTTATTATTTTCTTCCTGTTTGAAAATTAATACCAGAGTTTCATTTAATAATATTTTCTCAAGCATACTCACAAATGTGGATGCGATAAAACCTACAAGTATCTTATAGCTCAATAGTCACTTATTCGCTGTGATCAAGTAGGTAGAGGGGATAGTCAAACATTTGCGAGCGCTAGTGGCGTCAACTTAGTGAACTTAGGTAGGAAATTTAAAAGTCATAAGGATTTTTTTTAAATGGGTCACACAAGTTGTTGTATCAAAGATTGTAAAAACAATAGTGACTGTGTATTTTACAAATTCCCTAAAGCTAGTCATAAACTGGGTCAACGACAAAAATGGATTGATGCAATTAGAAAAAAGTAAGTAAATGTAACTTCAATTTTAAAATAGACATTGATTTAAAATGTAAGTTATGACATATGGATCAAAATTAATGTTTAAAATCTATCTAAATAATAATTAAAATTTCATGTTGTTGTAGAGCATTTAATCATGGGCCAGGATGGTTACCTAAAAAAGTCATGTAATTTGTAGTAGTCATTTTATTAGAGGAAGAAAATCCGATGTTGAAATAAGCCCAACCTATGTACCCACAATATTTTCTTCAAAAAGTCCTACAGAAAAATATATCTACAATAATGGAAGGTAAATTAATAAATGAAATTTTTTTTCACTAAAGTATTAAATTAAAATATTTTATAATCATTTATTGCTATTAAATTTTATTTTTAAATCAATTTTAATACATATTTATAAATTCAATTTTTTATTATTATTGTAGGCATAAGAGATTTATGAATGGGAGTTTTAGAGGGAAAAAGGTTGTTGGTATTCCAAAATTAAATTCAACTAGTGAAGTAATGCTAGCAGATGTGACTTAATTATCCTATTCTAATATTCGCAGCCAACATAACCACAAAATGAAGTGCAAAATCTTAAAAATAATAATTATAATGAATAAAATTGTTTACTTACTGATATTATTCATACATTGCGATCTAATAACTTCTTTGTTACGTTATAAAAATCCAACTATATCAATTAAATAAAAAGTATTAACTATCATTTGTATTTGGCATATATACTTTCAATACTGTCACTTTAAATTTCCGACAGAAGTTGTAGCTATAAAACCGCTAGGTGGCGATCCCAGCGAAGCTCACAGCGAATACCCAGGCTTCTAATCTGGGCCCTTTTATCTTTTCTATTTTTATTAACGACATTTTTATCTTTTCCAGTTGCCATAAATTAATATGTGCAGACGATTTGAATTTTTTTCTTATGTGTTGAGTGTTTATGATTGTGTTCATCTTCAAGGTTAGTTAAATAGGTTACTGGAATGGTGTGACTTGGATAATGTAAGTTTAAATGTATTTAAAAGCAAAGTTGTCTCGTTTAAGTACAAAATTAATCCAATTCCGATTAACTATTATATGATTATTTAGAGAATTTTTGCTATTGCTATTGCGGATCTAATTCAATACTGGACGGGGCTTTAGTAAACAAAGTAATTGCTCCTGAAGTATCATTATTTATTAATTAATAGCTTGTCTTTCAAGTTGCATTTTAGTAATTACTAGATTTTGGTGTCTAAGAGCATATGTGACATTTTAGGATTGACTTGAACAACTTAATACATTTTAAAGAAAAGTGAAAGAACCGATACAAAAACAATTTGTTGCACTGGTAAAATACTTTTCTTGTTCGTTTTTGTTAATGCTCATTTTGTTCACCATTCCTGACTTAGTCATTGTTTAAATAGTATCTAGTTGCAGTAATCAACCAGCGAATAGTGTTAAACAGTGTAGACAATGTTAGGAAATATGAGGTAATACTCATGACAAGACTGATTTTCGTCAACACATTTACGATACATTACATATTATTATTGTAGGCAACAGTGTGTGTAGTAATTTGCATAATCATGTGGTGCATGAACATTTTAATACGTTAATTCTATAAAGAGATTGTCTCGTAAGTAGGGCGCGTAATTCCTGTTGTGTATGTGTGTGTTTCAGGGTTATGTTTTGTATAAATATGGAGCATGGAATCGTCGAAAACGACCTAATAAATATATATAGTCCCCGAATATCGAACTGTTGTTGTAAATTAAAATATAATTGAGAGAGTAATTTGAAAATGTTAGAAGAGATGGAGGGAAAAAGTTTATTTTAGGTATCTGCGCAAAGGCTGCTTGATTCTGCTGCTGAGGGGGTTAGGTGGGGAGGAGGGGGAATATTATATTGGGTGTAACAGAAATAGGTGCCAAAATTTTAACCACACATTTACCTCATTAACTAATCAAAATCAACAACTTTTGTCTATTTTTTCTACATCTTTGAGTTTTTAAGCTGAATAAATAATAAACAAAAAGCGGGAACACGAAGAATGGGAACTAAGGGAACTAATTAGTGTTAACTTTGTAATTAGGCCAACAAAAAAATTTAAATTGGTAAATCATTTAATAAATGATAGAAAATATCAAACAAAAAAAAACAAAAACGTGACTTTTCAAAAAATGGATATTAAACAAAATTTGGTGCTTTTAGTTAGTTAATTAGCATTATTTGTGGGAGTAAACTCATACTATAACTTTCACTGTAAACTTGAGTGACTGATCAGCAAAATATTGTGACTAAATTAACGTTATTCAAATTTCTATCTTTAATTGGTGGGTGAGAGGAGTGAGAAATTGGCAAGATGCGCATTAGTAGATATGTATATGTGTATGTACATCAATGGACTAATCCAATCAGCAGTTAAAAAAATGTTTATTTGTAGTAGGTAGATCAGGTCATGTTAACTTTTTAAAAGTATATTCTCATTTAAAATTGCCTCTGGATGGTAACTTTCCGTATAATAATGGCAGGGTATGTGAAAATACATGTTTTTTACTAGCTTTATACCTACTTTATATTTACATGTTTTAAGGTTAAAGACTACATTACAACTTTTAATGATCCTTAAGATTTTGTATCCGAAATATGTAAACGTTAAACGTCACTTTTAAAACATAAAACCCAATAATGCTGTCTAAAATATATACTAGTTGCGACTAGTAACTTTGATTAATGTAAGAGTTTCATTTCCGATTCTCTTGTCTAGTTATATGAAAGCTTTTGAAATATGTAGAGGCAAATAAGAAACAAAAATATTTTAATAAAATAATTATTGTCTCCTCTTACGTTGTTTCGTTGCGTATATTTTAGTACTAACATTTTGTATTTAATTCATAACAGCATTTTAATTTTTTTATCTGAAGAATGAAACCATAATTCGCGAAAATAAATCTATATCAACGCATTTTGTTCACTTTCGTTGACTGTTTTGAATATTGTATTTTGCTCAAAAAATTCCTATACCTACATATTTTTTTTTAAACGAATACTTTAAGAGATATTTTTAATGTATCAATAATTTATAATAAGCTTATTTTAAATTGAAAGAAATATGTAAACCCGAAAATGATTTATTTTTAGAATAAAATAATACTCATTTATTTTTTTTATGAAATGCGATAACGAATTAAATTTAGTTATTCAATTTTCAAAAAAAAAACGGTGGGAATTCTGGAATCCTTATTAAAAATGACTTTCAGTATTTCCCCCACTGGTTTACATAACTTAATAATTGGATCTAGCAGTAAAGTACCATTTATAATGTTATTTTTTTAAGAAATCGCACAGGATAGACTATTAAGTTTGAAGGAACCCTACGTTGTTTCAACCCTGATGTAGTAATTTGTTTCTGTTTATATCAATCCCTCGTTGTATGTTGTTACTTTTTCTTTTTCACGTAGCGAATACTAACATTAAAATACATGTTTGACAAAGCGGATTCAATTAACACAGTCTCAATATTATAGAATTACTAACCCTAAAAACATCCATCCCAAGCGGGGCACTTATGGAACCCTCGTCAAGTGCTTCTCATCAGATTTTATTAAAGTGAAATATTACGCGAGGTCGTCAAATGCAGATACTTCGAAGTGTTCATATTTGGTTTTGCAGGCGTCAAATTTGTAACGTACACCCAGACAACGTTAAAATAACACTGTAAATATTTTATTTTTATACAATACTGATTTTTTTTATTAATTTCATCAAATTCAACAGCGAAATAATATTTTGGGTTTGACGAAAAGTGAAAGTGATGATAATTTTAAGATTGAAGTATACGTAAACACACAGTAATTACAAAGTGAGTACCCTTACAGGGCCAATATATACAGGATGTTTACAAACGTATCGTTAGAGCTTTATATTTGAAGTTTATATGGGGGGGGGCTGTCTCATCCTCCTAATTACTCTAGTCTACAGAAAAGTATAGGCCCATGATTTATATATTTTTTCTCAAATTATAGTTGACCAGTCAACAAACCTGTAATTTGCATTATTTGAGTACTGTTTAACTGGAGTATGTGATCAGTCAGTTAATTCGATTGTTTTTTTGACCAACAGTTTACCGTATTGTTTTGTTTAGCGGTATGTCTCCAATGCAAGTGGTGTTGTGGTTTCATCTATTTAGCTATGTTTTTCACAAGCTCCTGAAGATTCCCTTCTTCTGTACAGTATTTCTTCATGCCCTGACACCCTTTTAATGTTACCTCATTATCCAGAGCAAGAAGGACATGGAGGAAATTCTAGACAAGTTTTCAAGTGATTCAAATCTTACTAGAGCTGTTATTGATATTTGGTTATCGGAGTAGACAAGGATCTTTCCGTTTTTATATTCCATCTTTATGTTTTCCCTCATGTATAGCTCAGTGGCATGTAGTTCAGCTTGGAATACAGTTGTGCTGCTTCCCAGAAGCACAAATATTTTGAGTCTAGTATTTGCACGATATATTCCTGCTCGTTTTGAATTCATCATAGTGCTATACTAATGTTCCAGATTGACATAGATATACGTACTCCTCCACTGCTCCTCTTTGCAGTATGGTGCACTTTTGCACCCATCTCAAGAATGACTTAGAAGTTTGGTTGCCTGCGTTTTTTTTTAAGTTCTCCACCTCATTGGATGTAGGCAGCCGGCACTGAAGCGAGCATTACTTTCTTTCAGATTGCTACCTTATATCAGCCTTACAGCTGTCTGATGTCTGGAACAGAAATCATTCACACTCAGTTCATTCATAAATATACACGATCTGATATTACCAAAAAGTAAGCCAAATAACATCTTCATTTTAGCTTCAAGTAGACCTTTCTTTTTTTCTCTCAAGGTTCTTGAATTACTCTGTCTATGTATCTAAGGATAGCCATGGCTACATTTTTGTGCCGCAGTTGACATTATCTTGTCATTTGCTGGAAATTTTCGCAGCACTAACATAACCCTTTCTTTGCGGAATTCTGAAATCTCTCTCTCTGTCTCTGGGATAATCCAGGATCCTCTATCACTCAGATTCTTCAGGGTATGCTCGTTCATTCCTGGTACAAGTGTCATACTGTCATACCTTATGCTTCCGAACAAGGACTAATTTATTATTCTTGAGACCTTAATTTTTTGCCTCCAGAAGCTGTAATATTGCTATTTTACCTCCAGCAAATCTTTAGGTAGTCAGATTTCAATTCTGGCAGTTTTCACGACATCTATAATGTCACCGACTGTAAGTTTTACATCATCCCAGAGATGTGGGTTTGGAATGGTTTGTTGTAACTTGGTTTTCAACTGACCGGAGAACATCTCTAAAGTTAGGACTAACTTGATTTTATTGATCTGTTCCAAAATCAGATTTCCTTTTATGTATAATTTTAGGGTAACTTTCATCTTCAGAGCAGCTGGTCGCTGTTGGTGATCTTCTCCATGGCTGCACTAGACTCACCGTGCTATTTTGCAGGTTTACTGCCCTGCAGATGACATACTCACGTCAGAATGAACCATTTTGCCCCTTGTGCTTGATTTGTTTACTGCAAGTTTCCTCTTTCTGAACCCCTGACAGTTCAAATTTCATTTATCTAGATCTTTGGAAACAGCTTGGTGTTGTACTCTCAAAAGTTGATTGACTCCTTCAGCTTCAGCACCTTGTTGTTTCTTCTGAAGACCAGTTTCTGAAGAAGTTTCACTTTCACTGCCGATCTTAGCGGTTGGTTTGGAAGTAAAAGCTTCGGTCACCTCTATTTTTATATGGTTTTTGATTTTGTTTTCCTGTTACCTCCAGGGTATATATTATCCACAAACTCACCCGTTTTATTGAAGCAAGGGTCACTCAGTATCATTGCTTTGGGAAGTTTATCAACTTTCTGGTCTAGATCCGCTGTGTTTAGGCAGGGTCACCTCGAGCACATTGCACTATTCATTATGTTGCAACCTCACTGAGCTGCTTTCTTTAGAATCAGCGCTCAGTAGATTTCTTGACCTAGAACTGATGATTGCCTAAAGTTCTTATCCCTAACTTACAATTTTTCTATTTTATGGCCACAAATATTCTCTTTCCTTTTTATGTAGTACTTGAGAAATGAATACAGAGCTACAAGCTATAATAATCTTGATTACTGAAAATGCTTATGATTGAAGCAATTTACATACCATTAAAAATTATCTTCAATTTTTTAAACTTTAAAAGAAAATACCCAGAAAGATATTTAAATTCTTCTGCCTCCTAAACTCAATACGGCTTTGTCCTACGTTTTATTATCAAACTATAATATACCGTAAAAAAGGATTTTAGAGAATTAAAAGATAACAAAATTTATTCTGAAGTTTAATGTTTTTGTTACATTGAAATATTATTGCTAACATTATTATTAAATCAATTTAGACAGTTAATTAAACTTTAGTATTAAAAATATAACAATTGGAAACTAGATGACCGAGAAAGTTGAGTCCACTACTTTACTACTTCCAGGAGCGTATATGTTAAAGCTTCTAAAGCAGAATGCAGCTGTTATATTTATTGTACAACTGCTAGCGACGCTGTTTTGAGACTGGAGCCCTCTTTTTTTCTCAGTTTAATCTTCTCAGAGCAGCTTGTGCCGGCCAGACTAATGCTAAGACCGTTGGCCACTTTTTGCTACATTAGTTCGTATTAATGATGGAAGAAACACCCGTGTGTGTGTGAAACAACATTTTCCACGATAATCTCACCGTCTGCGGAACCATGACTTAGTTAATATTTGCAGGATTTTACGACTGACATAAAAATGACATAAATCTTTGCCTAGAAAGTTTGCAACGGACTACTTTATATCACCTTACACTAGCCGGTTTAATTAAATCGTTGCGATGAAGGTGTATTCACTGGGGGTCGTAAAGAAGCCAAAAATAAAATTCAAATTTTATATCCAGTAATAGTGTTTATTAGAAACCTAGGCAAAAATTAAACACTTGCGTTGGAAGAACTGGTACAGGATGCCATTCCTGTTTTCATCAATAACTATTTCTGACTAAATGCGGAGATAAAACACATTTTTTTATAATTTTGCTTTAAAACTTCTTACATTTACAGGGTGTCCCACTAATATCGGCGAGGTACGATATTAGGAAAAGTATAGATCCTAGAACTTCGGGAGAAAAAAGTTGATAAATAAATTGACCAAGAGAAGTCGCAAGAATAGTTTTCAAGGTCGTAGCTCGGCCGCTAGGGGGCCCAATCTCATACCAAAACATAGAGCTGAATTTTTCTCAGAAATGTTTCCTATTCAGGTATATTATTCATGCTTTACCTCGTGGTGCATGCGTATTGTCATTTACCGCAATATGGAAACCTATAGATGGCGTTATTTCAACAAAATACCGTTTTATGGATATTTCTCAAAAATTTTAAATTCAATGCTATAATTTTCTTTACATAAATTAATTCGGCACAAGTTTTAAATTTCTAACGAAAGTGTTGTATATTTATTGGCGCTATTTATCCAAGTTTAGGTTGTTTCATGTTTTCTTAAAAAAAATTAAATAGCAGGATACAACTTTTTATAAGTTAGTTTGAACAGCATAGAAATATCTATATTTTGACGCAAAAAGGGTTCGTTGTCTTTTTGTTACCAAGCTATTCGCAAATAAGTGAGCAGAAAATAAATAATGATAATGAATTGAGGAACACAACGCTAACAAAAAGACATTTAATTACCAAAATAAAATAATAATAATAATAATAATAATAATAAATCGGCTTTATTTAACAGATAATTACGATAATACAAACACAAATATAAGAAATTAATTCAACCTAACTTATGGCGAAGTCTAGCCAAGGCTACTCCACTCAACTATAAGGTAAGCAATATCATAAAAGATAAAGTATTGAAATTCAAAGTAGAATGACATTGCAATACAAACACACAAACATCTTAACATAATAGGTATCTAAATATGTATGAGTATTATTGTGTATAAAATAATAAAGAAATGAATAGCACAACAAAATTAAGTACCAAATCAAGAATCACATTAACAATTTACGTAGTATGCTGCCTGCTCAATAAATATTGTTTGCCTTAATATTTAAATTTGTTGATATTAAATAATTTGAAATCGTCAGTAAGAGAGTTATAAAATGTAACAGCGTTGTATGTAAAACATCTTCTGAAAAAAGCAGTTCTATGATGGGGCATCGTGAACTTGCTTTTAAATCTAATATCTCTGCAATAAACATTACCACGCTGTAAAAAAATAGTTTTTAAAGAATGATGAGAAGGAATAGTGAGAATATTATGGAAAAAATTGCAAAGATGGTGACGCCTACGATTTTCCATGTTGAGCCACGTGATCCCCCCAATAACATGAGATATATGGTCATATTTTCTTAGACCACTAATAAGACGACAACATGAATTTTGTACTTTTTGAATCCTGTGTTTCTCCCGTTGAGTAAGACAAGATACGTAGACACAATAATTGAAATAGTCCAAGAGCTGGTAACGCATGTTTCATGAAGTGTTTGATGCATCTTAAATTTTTTTAATTCTAGTATCTATGGGATACCAAGCTGGAATACCTGTGTTGGCTTGACCCAACCCGGGACACCTGGCACTGCGCATAATAGAAATGTGTAATAAAATATAATCCAAAAAAAATTTTTAATTCAGAGGCCAACAAACGTTAATCAAAAGTTTAAATAATTTAACACATAAAATTTAATAAGGCAGGCACTTTTGAGAGGGTTTACATTTAATTAATCCACCCCAAAGTTGTTTTTTAGAAAATACCATTTGAAGCGTTTGATTCACTCTGAAATTTCCTCCTTAATTAAATATTAAATAAATTATTAACAAAAAGCCAGACAGTTTTTCCGGAGTTTAATTACCGGCAAACATGAAAATTAGTCTTATTTAAAATAGAAAGAGATAGACTGCGCGTGGTTGGCGATCTGAGTGAGAGCACCGATTACCTCAGCAGCTACGCTTCTTATTGGTTATTGGTCACGTGTCCTTTACCAGCTGTACATTTAAAATGTATATTTTTGAATAGAAATTAAAAAAATATATATTTATGTAGACAACATTTTTTTGTAAACTTTTAATTTCTCAAGATAGAAGGATAGTGCAATTATAAGCAATGATGAAACATTTGAATTTAAATCTTATCGAATTAAAAAAAAGGAGACTGTGAGGTTATTATTGAAAATTCCACGATTAGAATGTATAATCAATTTTATAGGTTTATTATCATAAAAAATATTTGTTACAAGTACGTTTCATAAAAATGTTTAGAAAAGTATCTTCAATTTTCCCCCTCATCACTACTGTCCTCTGATTCTTCTTCTGTAGAATCATCACTTGAAAGCATGTCTTGATCGTAAAAAGTTTGTTCATTTTCTGAAAAAAATTAAAACATAATTAACATTATGACAAGATAACTGAGAAAAGAAAATTATTAGAAAATACAAACCTTTATTGTTAGGATTGTGTCCGGCAATTGAACCGGTTTTACTCGCATAAACTTTGAATTAAAACAACTTTGGGGTGGATTAATTAAATGTAAACCCTCTCAAAAATGTCTGCCTTATTAAATTGTATGTGTTAAATTATTTAAACTTTTGATTAACGTTTGTTGGCCTCTGAATTAAACATGTTTTTTGGATTATATTTTATTACACCTTTCTATTATGCGCAGTGCCAGGTGTCCCGGGTTGGGTCAACACAGGTATTCCAGCTTAGTATCCCATAGATACTAGAATTAAAAAATTTTAAGATGCATCAAACACTTTATGAAACATGCGTTCCCGACTAAAATGGGAACAAGTGACTCTCATAACATAACTTTAAATTTTTTATTAAAAACGTAACGACTACAATAAATCAACATAAGAGATGAATAAGTTTTTTGTAGTAGTGATTTAACATTCTCATCAAAACGCAACTTACAGTCAAGACTCCTAAATTGTTTGCATTGCTAGTAATGGGAACTGGAATACCATCGATCATAACCTCAAAATTATGTTTTAAAATTTGCAAATCTTTCTCATTACCAAAAAACAAACTTTCGACTTACTCGAGTTCAATTTTAAATTACGCTCATCCAATAACAATTTTATAGTTTGTAACTCAGAGTTGATGACGTCATTTGTCTGTCGAAAATCATTAATATTAAAATGTAAATAAATTTGAGTATCATCGGCATATGCTTGAAGTTTGCATTGATGAACAGATTCTAATATGTTGGCAGTATAAATTATGAAAAGCAGGGGTCCCAGAATCGAACCTTGAGGAACACTAGAGAGAATTTCTAAACTGGTAGATAAAATATTATCAACAAGTATACTCTGGGTCTTCCATGTAAATAATATTTAATTAGTGTGAGTGAATCATCGTCAAATGCATAATATTTTATCGAAGCATTGCATTGAAAATAATGGTATGCATTTCGAGAATTTATAAACATTTTTTTACTTTATTTCTTTACATAATATCAATCTATTTGTTATTATTTTTGTATTATTTTCAAGATTTTTATTGTTTCACTCATTTGCGTGGGTTTAGGTAGGTTCTTTTATAAACACATTTTGTTTTGGAAATTAAATGTTTTTTCGTTACCGTTGTGTTCCTCAATTCATTATCATTATTTATTTTTTGCTCACTAATTTGCGAATAATTTGATAACAAAAATAGATATCGAACCCTTTGTGGCGTCAAAATGTAGCTATTTTTATACTCTTCAAACTAACCTATACAAAGTTTTATCCTGGTATTTCACGTTTTTAAGAAAATTTGGATAAATATCAGCAATAAGTAAACAACACTTTCCTTAAAAATTTCAAACTTATATAGAGTATAAGTTCATTCATTAATTTTTTGTGCTGAATTTATTTATGTTAAGAAAACTATAGCATTGCATTTAAAAATTTTAAGATAAATCCATAAAACGGCATTCTTTTGAAATAACGCCATCTATAGGTTTCCATTTTGAGGTAAATGACATTACGCATTAACCACGAGATAAAGCATGAAAAGACTTTTCCAACGAGGTATAACACTATAGGCTTTTGATGAGTCAATCCTTAAAAAATGCATTTTTATGATCAGACAATAGGGGCTTCTCCTTTATGTCGAGAGATAGAACAAAATGTCAATAACTAAAATTATACGTAATGAATCCGACTATCAATATCTGCCCTATTTAATATACCTAAATAGGAAACATTTCTGAGAAAAATTGGTCCCTATGTTTTGGTATGTAGATTGCGCCCCCTAGCGACCGAGCTACAAACTTGAAAACTACTTGCTGCGATTTCTCTTGGTCGATTTATTAAACAAATTTGTTTTCCCGAAGCTCTAGGTTCTATAATTTCTCTAATATCGTACCTCGCCGACCTTAGTGGGACACCCTGTATATGCCTTACATTTCCTAAAATATACACCAAATATGCTTGATCGTCAAGATTTTTGTACTTATTATTAGTTAATCCTAAAGTCACTTAAAAGCAAAACACCGTCCATGGATATAACAAATCCACACATACGTCAACCCACCAACACAACGCTAAAACATAAAATTTAGTTTTAATTCAAAAACTAAAAAACTATCTCGCAGCAATTTCCAGTGAAAGTAAAATAGGTACTGAGGCTTAAAAGGTGAAACATTTCTCCCGGATGTGCTAACTGAATAAGACGATTGAAAAAGTGCCGATTAATAAATATGCATTGCTTGCTGTTTAGAGACTTTCGGGATCGTGTATAAATTTTGGAGATGGAAGTGCTCATGAAATAAAAAATTCATGTAAAATATAACCTTTTCCCCGAATGATTAAAATCATAAAAAATGGCGAAGGCGCTGGGAGAATATTAAGCAACAGAAGCGGAAAAGCTTAGAGCCTTGGGCGGCTATGAATTACAGAAAACTCATCGTCCGTATATTTGGGGACGGCGTCATGTGTTAATTTAAAAAAGGAAAATGTTAAACTTATATTATTCAAGTGTATGTGCTTTTTATCGACTTTTCTCTTTTCAAACAAACAATAAAGGGTATTCGCAAATATCACCGACAACGTTTGAATGCATATTCACGACGATAAATAAATACGATCTACGGAAAAAATTAAATAAAAAGTTTTTCGTTTTTGAGTTATAGGCCTTCAAAGTTGTCAAAAATAAAACTAATTTAATTGATAACTTCATAACCCTTCTACCGATCGAGTTAAAATTTGGCACATTTATTTGGACTATTATGGCATATTATTTGTAAAAGTTTTAGTCAAATCGATATACTGAGTAATAGTTTCCTCCGGTTGCCTCTCCCTTTTAGCGGTCAAAACTTTTACAATGGTCGTATTTTTTTAAAACAGACAGCAACATTGAAAAGGTCATTTTATTTAAAAAATAATATTGTCTTTTGAGAAAATCGGCTACAGAAAGCCATTCTTGAGAAAAATAACATTATTTGCAGGACTGTTTGTTTCAGTTTGTGTAGTTTGTAACGTATAATATAGGTTATGGCAATTTATTTATCCGATCAGTGAACCAATCGGGACCTAAATTATTGCTTTTAAAACAAATCTGTGTTGAAACCACCATGACTGTTTAGTAGTTTATGACAATGATATTTAAATTAAAATTACAAGAAAATATAAAGTGGTGCAAAACCACTCCAAACGTTAATAATATGGAAGCATTTAAAAAGTAAATTGTGCACATTAGTAGACCTAATTTCAATTAACATAGTTTTACCCAAAAAGTATACAAATTTAATAAATTACAATCTTATTTATAGAAAAATAAAGACAAAGAATGATTGTTAATTTTAAATTTATACTTGTGAACACCTTTTATAGTCTTTAAAATGACATTACAATAAAAAGTTTTTAACAATGCAAATCAAGAATAACAACAACAAAAATTCTGACTGCAAATTTTCTATAAACGTTATTTGTTGCCTATTTACAAACGAGATTCTAATTACTAGCTTCTTAAAATAGCAAGCTTTAACCGTAAACTTTTTGTATGGGCGAGACCATTGTACAATAGTATATTAAACAACAAGGTTTGAAAACGACTCTTTGCACACGAGCGAGACATATTGGTGGACCGAGCCGAAGGCGAGGACCACAGGTCGAGCGAGTGTGCAAAGAGGTTTTCAAACGAGTTTTTTACGAAACTTTTTATACGACTGCAAACAGAGACCACAAAAATCAAATTTTAATTTAAATCGTTTTTATTACTAAAATTGCCAACGCATTAACAAAATAAATTAAATACAACTTTTAATTTAACTCGTTTTTATTAAGAAAATTGCTAACGCATTAACAAAAGAAACTAATATTTAATATTTATGGTAACATTTGAACATTCCTTCAAGGTTACGCTGGGAAAAGCAGTATTATTGTGCACCTTGTTTTCGGTAATAGAGAATATTTTTGGTGTCGTGTTTTTAGTGCAGTTTTTCAGCGTGCGGTCGTTGTTTTCTTGTTGTATTCCAGTAGACGATCGTTGTTCTGGTTCTGTGGCAGCAGAAGACACTGAAGACTCTATCTTTTTCGAAACTTCCATTTTATTTCTCAAACAGTCATCAACGTAGCCTTCGGCAACTGTACTGGATTTCCACCCTCCATGGCGTTTGAGGGCAAGCAGATTTGAGCCAGAATTGACTAAAATTGTGGCCGATGAACGCCGAAAACAATGTCCCGTGTAACTTTCTGGATTCTCTAGCATCAAAAACTTGGCGATTTCCCTAGCCATGTTTCCAATTTTGTTGATGCCAACGTTTTGGCTTGAACATTTTCCGTTTTGATAGTTTAAAAAAAACCTGCCTGTCTTCAGATTAGGAGGACGAAGAGCACAGTACTTTTTTAAGATAGTGTAAAGGTTTCCTGTAATTGTAAAACACCTTGGTACCTTTGTTTTTGTATTCTTCAGTTTAATCAGCATAGCACTGCCGAAATCTTTGGTGTCTTCTATTTTGAGATAACATAATTCCTCCCTTCGACATGCCCCGGATAGTCCAACTGCCACCACGGCCTTGATAAGTAAATATTTGTCGTCTGATGCTTTCGTCAAAAACCGGCAAAAATCATCTTCTGTGAGGATTTGGGACTTCTTTGGGACGTAGTTTTTGGATTTTCGTTTGATTAGCGCTTGCAACTTTTTATAATTTCCAAGATCTATGTTGTGATTGGCACTTAACGTTGACTTGAGTATCGTCCACAACGTCGAAGATTTATATTTCTTAGATAGTTCTTCAAAATACACCATTACTGCGTTTTCTGAGAAATTTTGGACATTTTTGGCTAATCGCTAGTCCATAAATCGGCTTAACTCAGCTTCATACCTGCTTTTGGATTTTGTGGGAACATATTTCGCTTGCTTTCTATAAAATCTCTTCAGAATCACACATTTTCACACCCAAACTTCGGGAATTCAACAATTTTTGAAGTATCCAATCAACAAAATAAAGGAGCCGTGACGGTTGCTATGAAACTCAGCCAACTTGAAACATTGCATAATTTGGGTGACAATATCAAACAAAAATCACAATCTGGAGACGCGTGTGCTAAGATGGCATAACCGTGTGCAAAATGTTTAGCACACGTCATGTGCAAAATACCGTTTTCAGAGCGTGTTTTCCGTGCGCAAAACCCCCTTTTGCAAGGCAGTCGTATAAAAAATACTTTAAAAACTTACATAAATTGCCTGTATGTTAAAGTCAGATTTTTTGCATAGCGACACTATGATTTTTAATGCGCGATGCCTAGACATATTTATGATTTATTAAAAATTCACTTGGAATTCTATTGTTATAGATTTCTAACGATGAATTCAAAGAATAACAAAGTATTACAAACATACTTTTTTTCCAGATCCGCCTAAAATAGTAAGCATTGGAAGGGAGCGAGTGAAAACCGCAACGCTTTTCTCCTCGACAAATTTCGAATGTCTGGGCGAGGGAAATCCCACGCCGACTTACCAATGGATACAGAAGAGGCCATCCCCTTCTGACATCACAATTGAAAGAGGAAGAGACTCCAAATTATATATCAGTAACGTGACGTACGACTTCCAGGGGGAATATAGGTGTAAGGTCACGAATATCATAAAAGGGGAAGAAAGAAGTGAGATCAGCGAGCCGATTATTCTTCAGGTTCACGGTAAGCATGTCGTGTCGACTTTCTACAAATGATAGGCCTACTAGATTCTGAAAAATAACACATTTACGTGATGTCCCTTCAATAAGTCTGTATGGCACGGATAGATTTATAGCATCGGATTATATTGGGAAATATATTGACATTTAGTTTCCAATTTTTTTTCTTATATACAGGGTGTCCCTGAAAAGGATGGACAACGCTTGACCACAGGTTCCTTGGATAAAAATAAGACCATTTAGCCTAACTTACCTATATACAAAAGTGCACGCCTACTGAGATATAGCCTTCTAAATATAGAATAGATAACCTATTTTTTTCAAATAATTTGAAAACTATTTTTCTTAGAAACTTCAAATTTGGTACACTTATTTTTTATATAAGGGCAAGGTAAATACAGAATTTGGAGAGAATACATGATGTTCTATTTCTAGTGCCCGTGCGCCACTGGCTATCCCATAACTTTTTTGTGTGTATGCCAATGACGACAGAATTTTAAAAGATTTTTTTGCCCTTACAAAATTTCGATATCGGTTATGGATTTCGAGTAAAATTCGCATTTTCTTATACATTAAATATAGGCAAAAATTCCGATTTATAAAAAATAATTTATAACTGCAGCCTCAATGCATGCAATAATAATTAAAAAACGTCACATTAAAAAAAATAACTACACATTTTTGGTATAAGTATTATCAATCAATAAAATAAAAATCAACATTAATATTTTAAATAAACAATATCAACTAATAATGTAAGAAAGTCAACATTAACATTTTAAATAAACTGATATTTGTAATCACATTAAAATAATATTACAGTAAATGCTCAAAGTTACTTTCTTGTTCTTAAACGCAAACAATAGTTCTTCGAAAATTAGAAATTATCCAATAATTGTGCATTGACTCTCATAACATTAATTTCATGTTGTATTCTTTCCCATATTCGTTTTCTGTATTTACTGAAAAGTTATTTTAAACTGTGGTCCTCAACGCTCCACAAATGAAATAATTACATGGGTTTAGGTCCGGGGATTGAGGTGGCCATTTTAAAGGGGCATTATTTCCTCTACTTATCCATCTGTTAAACCTTTAATAATCTGTAATACCTACCTGTACCCTGTAATTCCTGTAACCTGTGATAACTGGTCTTTTAATACTCTATTAAAGGAACGTTTTGAAAGCCGCTAACCACCTTTTATTTACTTCTTCGACCCTTTCCAAAATTTGTTCCTCCAGCTGAATAATTCCATTATCCATGATTTAATGTTACAGGTAAAAAAACGTCCTGTTTCCCGAAGGCGTCTCTCCGCATTAGCTAATGTTTTTTGATTTGGAGTTCTTCGATTAGGAAATCTTTCAGCATATGTTCGAACAGCAGCACAATAATTTCCTTCACAATTACCCAAAACTACTAACATATCAGTGTGTTCAGGAAAAGTAGGTATAAATTGCAATAAAAAACAAAGTAAGCTAAAATTAAATCACAGCTAGCTTGACATAGAAACTTTTAATTATTGTTATGAATTTGTTTCTCTGTTATATGGCACCTCGTACTAGAATGTTATATTTGTCTTAAATTGATTTTATATTATTTAATGTGTAAAAAATGCCAATTTTACTCGAAATCCATAAACGATATCAAAATTTTGTAAGAGGCAAAAAATCTTCTAAAATAGTGTTTATATTTAAAAATATAAATTATGTCGTCATTGGCGTACATACAAAAAAGTTACGGGATAGCCAGTGGCGCACAGGCACTAGAAAGAGAACATCCTGTATATGTATTCTCACCAAATTCTATATTTACATTGCCCTTATACAAAAAAATATGTGTACCAAATTTGAAGTTTCTAAGAAAAACTCAAATCAAATTTCAAATTTATTATTATTTATTAATTATTTGAAAAAAACTAGATTATCTGTTCTATATTTAGAAGGCTATATCTCAGTAGGCATGCACTTTTGTATATAGGTAAGTTAGGCTAAATAGTCTTGTTTTCATCCAAGGAACCTGTGGTCATGCGTTGTCCATCCTTTTCAGGGACACCCTGTATACATCTACGATCCTTTCCAGATGTATACATTAAAATTCACTATTTGCGTTGACTCTACAAAATTATAGTAAAATTTTGTATTAAAATATCCTTTGCTAAATGCCCTTCTGTTGATTTGAGTGCCTAATAGATGTGTATTTAAATCCACTTTAATCTTTAAGCTAATAGATGTTGTTCTAATGGTGTTACTCGTTAAGACACCACGGCACTTTATATCTTTTAATGGCTGTATCCATTCCTTGCCCAGACTAGTATATATCTACATGTTTCCTTATAATCAATCTTGAAAGCCCTGGCAAGATACCAGAATTCTGGCTTTCTCTGTCTGGGTTGTGGCCTGCCTGCAATGAGATGTAAATTTGAACAAACAAGTTTTTGTATTAGGTTTAGTAAAATATGTCGATATTTTGTTTTCATATATTTTAAATTAATTCAATACAGTCTAGTTTCATTCACTAGAATATCAAATAATGGCAAAACAACCAGCGATACTGGCCTTCTTGTTAAGTGTAAAATGGAAAACATATATGTATACAGAATAATTAAATAACTGAAAATGGCAGTTTAAGAAAATATGTCTTTACTATTACATTATTACATTTACAAAATATTAAAAAATGAGCTTATCCAAAAAAAATAGAAAAATCACATACGAAACATAACTAAATTTTTAAACATAATTTATTTCTATTAAAGTGGACATTTATTATAAAGACAAATTTAATTAAAAAATTATTTTCTCTAGTAAATAGTATGAATTCTGCATATCTGAATGTTTAGGATATTTTTTCAAAGAAGCAATATTAAATTGTTCAGTCCACGCTATTTTAAGATAAGAAAAAAACAGTTATTTAGACGAAAGTTATGTATTTCGGAAGAAATAATTTTAATATTTTTCAAATTTACGAAATTTCGCAACCCAGCTGTTGGTTTTTGAGATTAACAACCTGTTAAAGTTTAAAAAAGTTTACAGCAAGTTTGTCAGAAGATACAAATTTTTAATACAGTCAATAACAAATACTATTATCAAAGTCATTATAATCTTTAATTAGTATTCTAGCTGTCTAGAAGTAAGGATAAAGATCAATTTTGTTTGGTACGTGCCTTTTTCCACTCTGGTACACCTTCAAGATGGTATGGTTTCCAGGAGGTTTTCAACTACGCATTGTTGCATTAATATTTGTGGCGACACTTTGAATATTGTTACTGATGTCTATATCACTGTCTTTTAGGTTTTTGCCCAGCACTGGTTTCGAGATCTCTTGTGAATACCTGAAATATTTCGAAGCTTTGAGGAGCTTGTGTAGGCCTTCTATGAGTGATTACTTAAGAATTTTGGCCAGCTTCTAGAAGCTTATTTCACCGTAAGATTGCACAATGCCTGGGTGAATGGGGCACTAGAACTTTGGTTTAACCTGGAAGCAAACAAATTTGTGAAATTTGTTGATATTGTTCTGAATTCATATTAAAAATTTGTTTTATTGTTAAAATTTGAGTTTTTAGCACAGCGTATTTGATTATTGATCTGCAGAGGCTATATACAGCGCAAAATGGCAATAAGTTAAAGTGTTCCAGGTTCTATTCGTAGTTAATGAACAGCAGGACATCAGAGTTGACGTTCGATCACTGTCAAGGCTGGCTCCGCAGGCGTTCTTGATGTGTGGTTCCCATAGATATGGACCATTGACCTCTCTGAATTTTACCCATCTTTGGATTGTCGCCAACTGCAACTGATGATCGACCTGTGTTCTCGGCATAGTACTTTTATAGTTAGGTTGTGGTTCCTCATTTAGAATTCAGTAAAATTTGGAAAATTTTTTGGTTTCCGAAATTCTAAACTGAGGTGAATTGTGTATTTTTGCAGCGACTGTTCTGTCAAAAGCATCGGCCTCTAGCGGTGTGGTCCACTGCGGCTTCGGTGTTTGGGGCGACTGGGAGCTTATTAGGAACATCGGCGAAAATTTTTGGAAACATAGGTGAAAGCGTTAATTTGCGTGCCGCCCTTTCTGCTTCTCGCGGAAGGCAATTTGGGCATATTTCTCGAGATTGGCTCTTCGTAGGGTGGTTGAAAATGGCTTTAGAGGTCCTATTGGAAAGTTGAGCGAAAATTTGAAATTCGTTCAAGCCTGGAATACCACAATGATCCTTTCCAATAGTGTAAAGGATGCTAGACTTAGAATGAAATATATATTTAGATAGAAAAAAAGATCACTTTAGGTTTGAATATATTGAAAAACAAATTCCACGCCCCATCTTTACGTAAACGCACTATATAGATACATATACTTTACTTTCCAATGAATTTGTATATCCCTTACGATTTATTTAACAGCATTGACATCTACGGTTAGGTAAATTGTTTACAATACTGTTTCAAATAACAGGGGTCGAACTAACCATTACAGAAAGCTCTAATGTCTATGCCAAATTACCTCACGAATGTGTTATTAGATATATTAACTGAAATCCTTTCTATTACCTTTGAACATTTCCCTATTAGGTGTTTCAAAGGACTTAGGGATAGGCTTCAGCGTATTTATTCCATTATATTAATATTTCAACATTTCCACAGTATAGCCAAGGCGGTCCCTATATCTGTAGATTACTTTGGGGGAACACTCTAGGATAAAAGGATATTTATGGTTAATAAAGGAAGCTATTGCTCTTTGTAATGAAATTACTATTATTGTAGTGGTAAGTGATTTCCTATAGCGCTATAAACGTACAATACAACTGAATTGTGTACAAAAGTAATGTCTTGATATTGTCACAATAATTTGCAGTATTCAAGCTTTTATAACGTGTAACCACTAAATATCCAGTATGGCGTAATTGGTAACAACTTTTATTGATAAAATATATTGTAATAGAATGAGTAGGGGCAAAGATTTTAAAATATCGAAGAGAAAGGTAAATTTGGGAAAATAAAATTGGTAAAACTGATTTTAAAGAAATAAATTATAAGTTGAATAAGTGTGACCAATAGGAGTACAGTAGATGATTGAAATTGAGAAGGAAAAGATTAAATAAATAAAAATTAGTATATGATCAATTAAAAACTGTCGTAAAAAATAAATTTCAAACAAAATTTAAAGAAATATAATGTAATAAAGTATATTTGAATTTGAAAATGTGATTGGTAATAAAAATTTGGATTACTAGAATTAGGAAGTGATTTAAAAAAATTTGTGGTACATGAAAAGTAAAAGAGTGAGGTAACTAAGAAAGAAAAAATAATAAATTTGGGAGCTGACAGCTAAAGTTTTGAAAATAAAATTTTAAAATTAAAGGGAAGATAATTTGATTAGCAGAAAGAAACAAATGTATTCAATAAAAAAAACATTTATAAGAAGGAGTAGAAGAAAACAATCTCAAGAACTAAATTAATTGAAGTTGCCCCATTTTTTTGGACGATGTGATTTTAAGTGCTTTAAAAAAAATTCAAACCTAAGATAACATCAGGGCCAGATGAAATTCCGGCGTTTTTGCTAAAAGATTGTGCTATCGTTTTATCTAAGCCTTTAACGTTCATTTTCAACTTATCACTAGGTTCTTTAGTATTTCCTACACTATGGAAACAGTCAAAGATTTGTCCTATTTTTAAAAAGATGACAAAACTCTAATTGAGAATTACAGGCCGGTAGCAATCTTATCCAATTTTAGCAAATTATTTGAAATTGTTTTATATGAATACATGGCTTTTAATTTTAAATCTCTGATTTCTCCAAATCAACATATCTTCACGACAGGTAGATCCTCCGTATCAAATTTAATATGTTTCAATCAGCACGTATCAGAAGTCTTAGACACGGGAGGTCAGATTGACGTTATTTATACTGATCTGTCTAAAGCGTTTGACATACTTGACCATGGTTTGTTACTTGAAAAATTACTTTCTTATGGCTTAACACTAAATTTTACTCATTTTCTGCAGTCCTATTTGTCTCATAGAATATTACATGTTCAGTGCCGTGGTTTCAAGTCTGTTCATATACACGCAAGGTCAGGTGTCCCTCAAGGTTCGGTTTTAGGACCACTTTTGTTTAATTTATTCATAAACGACATAAATATGAGTATTGACAGTAATACATTATTGTATGCAGATGACCTAAAATTGTTCAGGTGTATCGAAAACGTCGAGGACTGTTTGAAACTGCAATCTGATCTTCAACGGTTAACTCTTGGTGTGACACTAACTCCCTACCATTTAATATCAAAAAATATTATTGTATGTCGTTTTCCAGAAAGACCAATTTTAATTCTATTAAGTATGCATATAACATTGATACTGCATGTTTAACAAAATGTGACCAGTTTAAGGATTTAGGTGTTTTGTTCGACTCCAGACTAACTTTTGCCGATCATATTAACGTCATTACCAAAAATTCCTATAAGTCTCTTGGATTTATCATTCGCAACTCTAAACAGTTTTCGGTGAACACTATTAAATTGCTTTATTATTCACTGGTTCGTTCTAAACTTGAATAAGCTAATGTGGTATGGAATCCAGGCTATGAAGTTCATAAAAACAGTCTAGAAAAGATTCAGCAGGCAATTTCTTAAATACCTAAGTTTCAAATCTGATAATACCTATCCACCTCGCGGAATACCTCAATCCGAACTATTAACCAGGTTTCAACTTAATGACTTAGCTCAAAGAAGGCTCTATTTTTCTGTTTTGTTTCTATTAAAGCTTGTAAATGGGATGATTGATTGTAGGGAATTACTAGAGTATTTGAATTTTAATATTTTGGGATGTAGAACTCGCTACATGTATTTATTTTATTTGAAAACACCAAGAACAAATATTCTTCAATTTTCTCCAATAAATGTTATGTGCTCGAATTATCATCGTTATCAGGATCGTCTTGATATTTTTTGTTGTAATGTTCCCAGTACTAAAAGATGTATCCTCAATAGAAGTTAAGTCGCTATTTTTATGTATTTATACAGGGTGACATAGAAAAAAGTACATTGCATAGTGTCATACAATAGAGGACACTAAAACAAGAAAAAAAGTTCCTATGAACATGGGTCCGCAAGGTCTTCGGTTAAAGGATACGGGGTGTTGAATTTTATTTTTTTTATTTGCAAAAACAATGATAAATACTTCAACAATTAAATTTTAATGGTATGATGAAAAATATGATTAATTAAAACAAAACATTGACTTTTTAGAAGATGTTCAAATTGTTGCCCTTGTACTTCAATACATTTTTCCATTCTTCTTCTCAATGATTGACGGCATCTTTGAAATATTCTTAGGTTATTATGAAATCTATCTGCCGATTCCATAATTCTTATCCATAATTGTTCTTCATTATGTATTTCTACAGCATAAACTTAATTTTTCATAAAGATATTCAAAAAAAAACCCAAACAAAAATAAAATTCAACACCCCGTATCTTTTAACAGAAGGCCTTGCAGACCCATGTTCATAGGAACTTTTTTTCTTATTTTAGTGTCCTCTATTGTGTGGCACTATGCAATGTACTTTTTTCTATGTCACCCTGTATATAGTTATATTTTCTATTTACGTTTTAATTATGTTAATGCAAATGTTATATGTTTTTTTAATCTGTATTATACCTGCCTTATAATTGGGCTCCGTCCTGTCTTGCCAGTTGTTTCCAACTAAATAAATAAATAAATAAATAAATAAATTACAGACAATAGAAACTTAAGTAAGTCCAATAAAAAAACAAAGTTAACTGTTATAGAGTATTACACAGTTTCTAGTCAACACAGATCTAATCCAAATCACCGACAGGGAATAGTAATATAAAAATATCAGCAAACAACAAGGAGTTATATGACAGATGATAAGTCAGGAACAGCAGTTGTACTAACAGGTACACGAAAGAAATAGAGGAGATAAAGGACCAAGAATTAGCATAAAACCCTAATATAATACAGACTTTTGTTAAATTTAATATTTAAATCCAAATCTTGGATGTTGTTATTTAGTTTAAGTTAGAGTAGAGGAAGTGGCGTAGGTTTAATTTAAGAATACTTCTATTGATAGAAGATTGAAAAATTTTGGATAAATAGTAAAACAAATTAAGTGTTAGCCAATCACATAATTTTATTTTAATTTGAAATATATTGGATCAGAGTAATTAAATGAATTAGAAATTATTTTTACGAGAAATAGAATAAATAGTTAAAGGCCCCATATTCTTTAAATAGTGTTTTCCGCAAAGACAAATAATTTCAAACATTTAATAACTGAATAATCTAAAGCTTATCAAATAATAGGAATGTTATGTCATGCCACCTGAGTATTTTCAAAGACGCCGCAGTAAAACGAATAAACAGGTGCAAAAAACGATCAAACCATCAAGGTTTTAGGTACTGAAATCTATGAAAATACTAACTTTTTTATATATAATTCCACATGTAAATATTCTTATAACATTTACTTGCTTAGTCCTACATATAAAATTGTTTACTTTTATTTATAAGTACGTGAAAATAATTCTTAAAATGTGGGGTTAGAATAACAGCAAACGCATGTTTTACAAACACTTTTTTTAGTTATTATTTTATTTGAGTAAATTTAAATAGTAACAATGAATAACCAAAACATCAAGGATTTTATTTTTGTGCTTACTTTTGTTCTACACGTTTTACTTTTAAAGATTTCAGTACCTAAAAACGCCAGAAATTTCACTATTTCTCGGCCAGGAATATGGCCACCTTAAAGTTCAAATATAAATGTTTTGTCTTTTCCTTCTCAAGATTAAGTACCTATCTAAATTCATTAATCAGTATAATATTTTAAAATCAAAATACTAATCTTCTCAGAACCTTACCCTGGGGTAAGGCTACTCATATTAAATAAAAATTCAGCTACAATTCATTAAATTCGGATAAAGCAAATATTAAAAATAATAACATATTCTCGTCCGTTCTGCTGTTGTCATGATAATAAAAAATAGTTGAGTATTTAATAGATAATATATTCCCAACCTAGATTATATACAAAATATTTCGAAATATTAATTATTTTTTATATCAGTGTTGTTAAAAAAAATCAGCATATCACGTAATTTATTTAGGAAGTTTCCTGTTTTGCTGAAATTGAATAGGTAGCTACAGACGTGCAAACGCGAAAGTCCCGCATCGTGTTGTGCCGAATTTCGCAATATTTTATCACTTTATTACCAAACTGATACCGCTGTGTTCCCAATTTTCCCATGCGCGCCGCTATGCCACTAGATAGTATTTATCTGAAACTTCATTTCAGTCTCTATTTTTACCTAGGAGAAAATAAAGCAGCATTTTCCATTCGAAGACCACGTTATCTGAAATGGAATATGCACCTTCCATTCATAACTTATAACTTTGCCCCTGACGGCTGGCTAGAGTCGATTTCAATGGAATCATTTTTTAGATAATACTCATGATAGAGTAGAGTATAGCGAAATGAATAATAGTCACTCACAATAATATTCGTGGAGCGCTGGGTATGTACCTACGTCTGAAAAAAATGTGAAGGCAATAAGTGAATAAATTAAATTTTGTTATGAAAATAGTTTTGCCTAACAAAAATGTCACACTAAAAAAAAAACAGGCAAATAAAAAGTACAGAAACAGACGAATAAAACACACAAAACAGAGAAACAGGCAAATAAAAACAAACAAACAAACAAACAGATAAATAAAATGTACAAAAATACAAAAAATACAAATAATAATTTTTAAGAAACTCAAATATGCGACCAAATTTTTTTGCTTCAAAGACAAGGGGGCCCACGAAAAAGTGTCTTAAGGGGGTTCCCTGCCAAAAAGCATAGCACTATCAGATTCCACGTGTCATAAAACCCCTGTGTACCAAATTTAGTGATTCTCGTACAACAGGGTTCTAAAATATAAAAAAAGACTATTTTTAGGGGCGGATTTCAGGGGGCTGTAACTACGAAAGAGGGGGCCACTTGGCAAAAATAAAAAATACGGGTCTGCTAATTTTATATTAAGAATTTGTGACCAAATTTTGTTGCATTAATTTCAGGGACACCCGGTATAGTATAATTCTGTGCATTTTTACTTATTTTTTCGTTTATTAAAATAATGAACAACAGAAAAGAAGACATACAGAGACAATGCAAATATTTCTAATATTTCTATTCACAGGACTCTTAAAAGATTTTGACAAAGCAGTAAGTTGTTTTATTGTCAAAGTAGCTATTAAAGTATTTTACAGGAAATAACAATATTAGTTGCATGGTATTTTACAAAATTCCACACTATTCCATAATGTTATTTCACATTATTTTAACAAAATAATTTACATTCTCAAAAAGCAAACTTTGAAGAGCTACTAATTGGATTAGCTAATCGATTTCTTCACCTTAAACCCAATATTGTATTAGACCGTGAGCCTATTGTGTCCGGTTAATTAAAATTTGCTACCAGCGCTGTTATCCGACTGATACGATGTTGACGGCTTAATATATTCCTGGAGGAATTACAGGAAGCAGGGAATAAGGGACAATTTAATCTTATGACACTATTATATAACAATGTCCTCAATAATTCCATTGTATGCGGCATTTTAGACAAGTGGTCCCACATCCCCTAGAGACTGTAGATTATATATCAGCGTAGATACCTACATACATATTATTCCACTTCACATGTGACACCTGGTCTGTTATTTCAGCTGCTGGGAGACATGCACTAATATAGCATTCATGCTAAACGCGTTCTTTTTATATTTACCCAGCCGACACATTTTCAGTTAAACAATTATTGTTACCCATAGAATAGGCACAGAACTGAAAGGTAGGCGAAAATTATAAATGAATAAAATTGAATAGTATTAAACTACAATTGATTAATTAATTTAATACTTCTTTAAAAGGCATCAAAGTAATTGAAGTCAGGTAAACCAATTTTTTTTAATTCTTATTTAAGGATCCGCTGTTTAAAATTATATGAAGTATGTCTTAGGCAAAGTTCATCAATCAATCACTAAGAATCTTCAGCGCAAATAGACAAACTACGTAAAGTCTACTTTCCCCAAATTTAAAGGATTAATAGTAGATATCCCTATAAACGAGGAAAACAGAAGGAAATCCATAACCTTAGAGTCAAAGGTCGACATTTGCATAGACATAAGACGTCCGTACCAAGCAATAGCTCGTGAGACTCATTCCTGTTAATTATCTCTATTGATTATCATCCGTATCAATTATCCCTAACTGTCAGGGCACAGTTAATGTCATAGATGATTTAATTTTTGGGAAAAACGAAAACCAACACGACTAAAGACTGAAGTAACATGAAAAACGTTACATGGGTATAATGTAGTACTCAATGAAAAATTACTGTGACTCGGAAGATAGGATAGTAATTTCAGGTCCTAGTCCAGTAGGTTTAGAGGCTGTTTTAGTACAGTTCAATATAAAGGATTTAAGGATCATAGATTATGGTAAAAGTTTTACAGGATGTGAGATCCAAATGGAAAATGAAGCATTAACTAGTTTGAATAATTGAGCATTTTAAAGTATATCGGTTTGGAAAAGAATTTGCATTGGTGACGAATTTTAAACCCTTGGAAACGACATTGGCACCTACATCAAGACCGTGTGCAAGAACCGAAAAGAAAAATGGGTCATAAGATTGTAGTCGTCTAAGATTGAAGTAGTTTATGGGTTCTGGAAAAATGTACAATAAATAATAATTCCTGAAAAACTTAAAAAACATGCTACCTTGAAGCTAGCCCGCGAGCTGGGCTAAATTGTAGCAATAAGAAAGCGACTTTGTAGGAAAATTTGGTGGCCCTATGTAGATAGTGATGCTCAAAAACTGTAGTTTGGACAGTTGAATATCTGTTTGGGAAAGAATTTAAATTGGTAATGAACAATAAACCTGTGGAAACGACATTGCCATCTACATCAATACCTTGTGCAAGATTCTAAAAATGTGTCATAAGATTGTAATCGTTTAAGTTTGAAGTAGCTTATGGGTTTTGGGAAAATATACAATAAACAATAATTCCTGAAAAACTTAAGATTAGCTTGCAGCTAGCTCACGGGTTGAGCATTTGGGAATTGTAGCAAAAATTATCGATTCAACTAAGACTATAAAGTATCTGGAGAAGTTTTTTGAAGGCTTTGAAGGTTTTAAATGAAATGGTACATTAATATTTCCAGGCATGACTTAAATTTCCTAATGAATATACTTTTCACCGATGAAGCAAATTTTCCTAGAGTAGGTGCAGTAAACCTTCATAATGTTCATTCATGGTGGGAAGAAAATACTTATGAAATATTTGTTTCAAGATGTCAACATAATTTCAGTTTAAACGTTTGGATGGGAATTGTAGGAAATACTCTAGTAGGTCCTTTTTTTTGAACGAAAATCTTCCAACATTACTTGATGATGTACCCCTCGCTAAACGTCAGGTGATGTGGTATATGCACGATGGAGCGCCTGCACATAGTACACTTGCCGTTAGAGAATGGTTAAATTTAAATTACCCGAATCGCTAGATTGGTCGTGGTCGTGATGCCCCTGTTTGTTGGCCTGCACGTTCACCTGATCTAACGCTTATGGATTTCTTTTAGTGGGGAGACAAAAGTATTGTTTATGCCACTCCTGTTGCCTCCTTAGAAGAACTACGCTTAAGAATATTTCAGGCAGCAGATGACCTTCGCAATAACCAAGAACTGTTTGTGCGAGTGCGTTATAAGTTTCACAGACGTATTAGGTTATGCTTGCAGCAAAATGGAAATTATTTCGAGAATATTCTTTAAATTTAATTTTGCATTTCTTCTTTCTCGTTTGTATTAAATTTTATTTCAGATAAATAACTTTACCTAATACATGTCCCATAATCATAAGTTATCAAACATTTTTCATTAATTAATGTTATTATTAAATTATCAGCTTATTGACAGAAAGTGTCAATTTATTAATATGATAAATAACAATTTATTTGTTATGACATCCGCCTACTTTATTTTTACAAATCGCAATTACCTCTTTAGTGAACGATGACGCATCTAATTTTTTTACTAGAAAACTATCGGTTTTATCGAAAAATTACTAGAGGTAAAAAAGTTGCGCAATAAATCAGTCTTCCAAATAAATATTTTTAAATAAATAATTTGCTTCATATAAAAAATTTCTAACAAAATATTGCAATTTGGTTGACTGTTTCACTCCTTTATAAAATACGCCAATGATCGAAAAAATATTGAAAAGTTGTTTCTTTATTAATAGGATGCTCATACCAAGTTTCGTGTCTCTAGCGTTCCCCATGTTAAAGAAAAAAATTAAAATGTGAATTTCAATCCCCTCCTTTAAGGGGGGTATATCGCCTCAGGGGTGCAACTTTCATATAAGGTATTTTTACTTCAATCCTCTTATTTTTGGCTCTACATTCACTGGTACCATTTTTGCTACTTCATAGAAACACCCCGTATAAAGTGTATTATTCAGTTGGTACTGATGTATGTACACGTACAGAGAAGATCTCGTCACCTTAATGCAATGTATTATTCATTTAAAGACTTTTCTCTTCAATCAAGGGGGAGAATAGGTTACTTTTAGAATTTACAATATATTTTATTTCCAGAGTAGCAATTAATATTTTTTTCATTGTACGAAACGTAACTGCCTGTTTATCAATTACAAAATATTCAAGAAACCGAAACACTGACGATTTCTATAGACAATAAAATTTCCGCGCAATATTTTAAAGTAAAGTTCATTGTTACAGGTGCCCCTCAGGTTCTGAGGCAATCCGTAACCCCGGAAGTGGTAGTCGAACGAGGACAACGGGCTGATTTAAGTATGGTGGTGTGCGCTGATCCAAGACCTAGGTTCGTAGCCTGGGAGTGGGGTTCGCTTAGGCTGGAAGCGGGGACGGAAATGGGTGAGTATTATTGCGAAACAACACCCTTTGTGCGAACCTTTTATGTAAATGACGTGATTTCGTGACGTAGTTTGTTTTCTCTATTTCAGGAAGTAGAGATGAGTTCTGTTTATCACTGGAACTAAATAAATACGCCCAAGTCTCTTTACGAGCTGTATATATTTTCGAATATCTGTTGTACACGTCGATATTTCCTTGTTACTCTAGACAAAAATTGGTTAATTTAATGAATCCTTGCACCAAGAGAAGCTTCCAAAATGTCAAAATAAAAATAGAAAGTATAATTAGCTGTGAATAAATAGTTTTAGACATTAAATATATCAAATATACAGGGTTTTCCGTAGGTACATATACAACGGAGGACCACAGATTCCTGGATACAAAATAGGCCGATTTAAGCTAAGTCACCTTTATTCAGAATCGTTTGGTCGCTAGGTGGCCTTAAAGCATTTGAAGCGGTTTTGCTAAAGTCCAGTCCAATTAGATCATAAACGGGGGAATTTGCGCTTTTGCATTAAATAGAGCTTATTTTTAAGGCAACGTAACAAAAGAAATCACCTACGCCTCTCTACCCCAAAATATCTTTTTTTATATCGTTAATTGATAATTAACTATTAACGTACTTGACCGGGATTTTAGGGATAATTTAAGAAAGGGTTAAACTTTTAATTTCAAAAAGTTTCACATTGATAGTTGGCGCTAGCAGCAGTAAAAGTTAACATTAATTAGTTACCCTTAGTTAGTTAGTTAGTTAGTGAATCAACAATTAACGATATAAAAAAGCTGTCTTGGGAACAAAGAGGCACAGGTTATTTCTCTTTTTTAAATAGCTGTAAGAATAAACTATATTTAATGCAAAAAGAGCGAATTTCCGAAGGGCATTTGCCTGACCATGGAACAATCAATGTTTCTTTTTCGATACATTTGTTTGGATCAATTAGGACTTGCATCTATGATATTAACTTCTAAAATTAACACTTAGTGATTAAATAATTAGTTAAAAAAAAGAACGAAATTAATTAACAAATACCTTGAGCAATAATTTCACGTTCAATCAAATTGGCCTTTGGCACACATGTTGGTCATTGAGTTGACCGTCTTTTACTTAAATTTCATCAACATAACAATAATAATGCGCAATTTTAGAAAACTGATATTTTCGCTTTCGACCTTTGTTTTACAGTTAACTAATTGGTGAAATATGTCTTTAGACAGCTTAAGTTGTAGAGAATTTAATTGCTCAAAGCAACTAATTTTCCGATATGTCGTCTAGATTTTGATGGGCAGTAAAAAAGTGAATACACACCCAATTTTGTCAGTTATTTACAATTTGCCAATTTAACGTGACTTCTTTCGAGTTAGTTTTTTGATATTATCATCCTACATACACTTCAACGTCATAAAGTGCAATATAATGTATGTTAATAATTATTTTAAGGTCAAAATCTAATTCGGCTGGACTATAACTGTATTTCCTCATTTCTAGTTTTCTTCTATCACAATTGACCAATCAATTTCATATGTGCATAGATAATAAAACCTGTTTTACATATGCCAATCAATCAGTTAAATTAACATTTTCTAAGTTCATTAGACTATTATTATCAGAAATATTAATTTGTTGCATTTCCTAAAGATTTTTTTTGTATTTTAACACATTGCAAATTAATCAATTTAATTATTTTATCCAACACTTGTATATAATGATACTATAATTTCTTTGGCTTTTTTTCTTTTATAGAAATCATAAAAAGACAAATGTTTGGTTTATTTTTCTAATTTTATTAGAAAACCCATTTGAAACAGTAGTAAATCAACAAATAACCTAAAATACTACAAACTCACAATCTACCTACTTATTAACATTAACATTAACATTTATGATAAAGCCGTAATTTGATGCCAAAGGATTATTGGAATCATTTTGTGATTGTGGTATTGTACAGGTTGCCCCTTTGCTTGTGCTTGCTTCAGGAGTCTGCACTCCTTGTTTTTTTTTAGCAATATCAATTTTGCTGGAAATTGACTCCTCTATACAAATTTCTGCCACGGTAGATGACTTCCATCCACCGTGGCGTTTGAGTGTTGAAATATCCCCTCCAGCATTGGCCAAGAGAATTGCAGATGCGCGACGCAAGCCATGCCCTGTATACAAATTAGAATCTGCCAAGCCCAAAAATCGCGCAACAACATTAGGGATTTTTGATAGCTTATTAATACCAACACATTGACGTGTGCATTTTCCCTTTTGAAAATTGCAAACGAACCTTTTATGTTGCACATTTTGAGGCCTTAGCTTAGAATATTTTCTAATTAATTCGATTGGATTAACACAAAATCCTTCATTTAACACAGTGAAGCTTCCTGGTTTGTTCGTTTTTGTATTTGAAATCATGATGTGGATATATTAGTCTTTGTCCTCTATATTGTCTAAGCAAGGGTAAGCACCAAAAACTCCTAATATCAACGCCACCTAAAAACAACAAATTTAATAAATATAACTCAGATAAACTATTCAGTAGAACCTACCTTATTCGTAACATGATCTTTGTCTAGGGCTTCACGCAAAAATTGTTCGATTTGTTCTCTTTCTAAGACCTTGGATTTTTTTTTGGTTGAAAATGCTTGTGCTTAGATTTTAGAAATGCCACTAGTCTTCTGAATTTAGAAATTTCAATGTTCTTGTAAACTCTCAAAGTTGACTTCAACACGGAATATTTAGTCCACAATGTCGATGGAGCTAATTTCTCACTTAAATTGAAAAAATAAGCCAGCAAGACATCTTCATTCACGCCTTTCACCCCTTCTTTGATTTTCTAATCTTGAAATTCCTTCAGTTCTTTATTGTACATATATAGATTTTAATTTCTCCGGAACGATGCCTGCAGTAGCCGCATTAGCTTTTTCTAAAATTTCAGATGGAATTTCCACACTTTCCATTTTTTCAGTCTTGGTTTTAGGACTTCAACGTGATTTCAACTAAAAAAATAATGTTTGTTTACTGACAACCCATGGTTACAGGCACAATTTAGGTTGACATTTGCATCCTTTGAAATATTTAAAAATACATTCATTTCGTTGAAACTACTTGAAATTTTAAGTTAAGTTATTTATTATTAAAACGAAATACTATGAAAGTGTCGGATAAAATTTTATATGGCACTCGTGTGTTACATCATATAAGTCACTTGAGTAGATAAGTTGGGCCGGTTCTGCACCGGAAGTGGGGCAAGTGGACCCTAGTCCATCGAGTTCGGCGCCATGGCACTTCTTGCACGCCAACACCCACGCGACTCTTGCACAACGGCAATGACCACAAGAAGCCGCTGAACCCGCGCGCCGAACTCGATGGACTAGGGTCCACTTGCCCCACTTCCGGTGCAGAACNACGCAAAAATTGTTTGATTTGTTCTCTTTCTAAGAGCTTGGTTTTTTTGGTTGAAAATGTTTGTGCTTAGACTTTAGAAATGCCACTAGTCTTCAGAATTTAGAAATTTCAATGTTCTTGTAAACTCTCAAAGTTGACTTCAACACGGAATATTTAGTCCACAATGTCGATGGAGCTAATTTCTCACTTAAATTGAAAAAATAAGCCAGCAAGACATCTTCATTCACGCCTTTCACCCCTTCTTTGATTTTCTAATCTTGAAATTCCTTCAGTTCTTTATTGTACATATATAGATTTTAATTTCTCCGGAACGATGCCTGCAGTAGCCGCATTAGCTTTTTCTAAAATTTCAGATGGAATTTCCACACTTTCCATTTTTTCAGTCTTGGTTTTAGGACTTCAACGTGATTTCAACTAAAAAAATAATGTTTGTTTACTGACAACCCATGGTTACAGGCACAATTTAGGTTGACATTTGCATCCTTTGAAATATTTAAAAATACATTCATTTCGTTGAAACTACTTGAAATTTTAAGTTAAGTTATTTATTATTAAAACGAAATACTATGAAAGTGTCGGATAAAATTTTATATGGCACTCGTGTGTTACATCATATAAGTCACTTGAGTAGATAAGTTGGGCCGGTTCTGCACCGGAAGTGGGGCAAGTGGACCCTAGTCCATCGAGTTCGGCGCCATGGCACTTCTTGCACGCCAACACCCACGCGACTCTTGCACAACGGCAATGACCACAAGAAGCCGCTGAACCCGCGCGCCGAACTCGATGGACTAGGGTCCACTTGCCCCACTTCCGGTGCAGAATCGGCCCAACTTATCTACTCACTTGAGAAAATTTCCCAGCGTGACTTATTTATACCGTAACACACTAGTACTATAAATAACTATTTTCAAATAGTGCGTAATAAACTAATTAAGAAATCGTTGAATTATATTCAAACAATTTTTCTCATTTTAATACTCTATAACAGGGGTCGGCAAGTAATTTTAGGTGGGGTCCGGATACTTTTAAAAATTTTTAACGAGGCCCAGGAAAAAATTCATATTTCTTACAAATTTTCATTTAAACTCAAATTTAATCTACTGCTTACTAACCATCAAGAACTCAAAACACTCACACAATTGTAAAATACTAGAAAAAATGATAAGGTTGGCACTCAAACGTAAAAAAACACTTTTTAAATAATTTATTTGAGTAATTTATACTTTCAATACATTTTTGGCGGTCCAGTATTTTACCTTCCGCGGTCCGGACCAGGACCGCGGTCCGCCAGTTGCCGACCCTTGCTCTATAACTTCATTTACTTCAGTTTAGTTTATCTTGGCTGGATTATGACCACTTCGAAAATTATTACGTTAAAAATCATGCATTCTAAATTCTATAAAACCAACCATACTATAATCGTTGCCCTATCGTGAGAACGTATTTAAAAATCGCCCTGTATTTCACTAAATCAAATGTGAAAGAAAAAATCTCGATTGGCTAGATTGGCTCAATACCTTACACATGAACCGGCTTTCATTCTAGTTTGGAAAGATAATTTGAAATGAAATCAATCAGAACTTCCATTAAACTGAGAAAAGCACAACCGGCATTTTCCACCAGCGACGCTTCAGTATGCCGACACATCCTATAGAGATATAAAATTCTCTCAACAAATATGACGACTGGCTCCGGTTAGTGAAAAAGTTATAAAGCATGTGTGGGATTACTGTATTTCTCACTCCTTAGAACCTAAACTGTCTCAATAACGATTTTATCTGCAATCTCGGGCCAACAATCTCCTCCACTTATCTTTATCTGCTATAGTTCGGCCACCGGAAGTTTCCCTTTTATTTCATAATATCCTCAACGAAATATGTGCCAGATATGACATGATACGTGTGCGTTATGTGAGTTTGAGGAACACTAAAATTCAGGAGCACCGTTAGTTTTATGCCGGGCCATTAAAATATGAGTTATAACAACGGTCTACAGTAGCACAATTATTATCCCATCACGTTAATTTGAATATAAACAATGTACAAATTTGACAGCAATTCCTTGAAGAATACTAAATTTACTAGTAAAATAATGGTATTTTATACACCAAGCACAGAAATTAAGGGACATTAAAAAAATCCCAAAATTTTGGGTGATTTTCAAAGAGCTGTAACTTGGAGGGAAATGGTCGTAGAGAGAATAAAAAAAGGAAACTGAAGCTTCAAGTGTTTAGTTTTCGGATCTGGAAATTTTTTAGCGTCAGCAGTTTTTGAGAAATCATAAGAAAATCAACGAAAAAAAAATGCAATATTTTTTTAAAAGCCCTATGGACTTCAAAAAAAAATTTTTGGTAATTTCACCATAAAAGTCTCTTAAATAACTTAATTCTCTTCAATTTGAGCAGTCGATCAAAACAAAAAAATCACTTTTGACTTTGGCAATCAATTACTCGGGAAGTAATAGTCGTACAGAAAATCCAAGCATGGTTTTGAAAACTGCGAATCAATTTATGGTGATTTTGTAATTGCGGATAGTCTTGTTATCATCAACACCCGAGCATGTCCTAAACATGGCCAATGGGGTTCAGGTCGGGACTCCTAGGTGGGTGGTTGAGAGTTACCACGTTGTCGGCGTGAAGAAAATTTCTCATACGTTTTGCGGTATGAAGACGAGCATTATTCTGCAAGAGAATGAAATGATTCTCCTCATGCTTGTACGCATGGGCAGGTCATGTAGTTTAAGGATTTCAGTGATTTACCTTTCGGCAATCAATGTTCAGGGAATGATTACCAAGTGGGTTCTGGTATTAATGGATATGCCTGTCCATACCATAACGGAATCGTCATGGCAACGACAGGTAATCTCTCGTTTGGATGATACCGATAATTGTACGCGTCTAGTTGCGGCTTTTAATGACGGTGACCCGTGACAAAGACTAATTATGTGAAGACCTAGGATTTTTTATCGTGGTATGGTAGCAAAAAACACAACAGACCACAACGAGAGAAAAACTGAATAAAATCCACAGATTGACCTGTTTGGGTATAAAGAGGGCGATGTCACCAATCCCGACAGCTGCGCTAGAAGTCAGCTAAATCTACCATCGCTTCATATAGTGGTGGAAAAAGAAGCATGGTAAGCAGCATACCGACTCAGGAACAATAACGACTGGAGTACCAGTCCCTATTCCAGGATTATGGAAACATCTATGTCGGAACCAACTACCATCGTATCCAACAAGATGATTGCAAGGTCCACAATTTGACACTCAAATAGAGGATCAAAGCAAATGGAGAAGTTTGATACCCTGGAAAGATGGAGCCTAGTATGGTTTACGGACGGCTTCAAAATGGCCAGACAGACGGGTGCAGAAATATATGGAGTGCTAGCCATAGGCTGGGGATGTTTCCCGCTGTATTTCAAGCGGAAATTTTCGCAATAATGGCGTGTTTAGTAGAGAATGTACGTAGATGTTAGAAACATATATTCATACACATATTCTTTGACAGTTAAGCAGCAATTAAAGCTTTAGACATACACAAGGTAAGTTTAAAACTTGTGTGGAAATGTTTACAAATGCTGATTGAACTTGCTACCACTAATAATACTACGTTGGGTGCAAGGACACAAAGGCATTGACGAAAATGAGAAAGCTGATGAACTTGCTACGAAATGATCCGAAATAGAGTTCATTTGTCAGAATATAGAAAAGCTGGAGGAACTTATGGAATGTCATTTGCAGAAAAAAAAGGAATTTGTTGATGAGCTTGAATAAAATTCGGTTCAAAAAAGTGACGGGACTTATAACGGGATACTGCCACTTTAGGAAGCACCTATACATGCTAAGGCTTGTAGACAGTTCGGTCTGCCGAGGATGTGTCCAAAATTTGCACGTAGTAAAATAACGCTCCTGGGAAAACCCTTTTTGGAACTCAAGGAGCTGAGAGAAGTGTCGGCAAGGAAGTTTTTGGACTTTGTAAAAAGGACAAAACTACTTGCTGAATAGGTTTAAATAGTGGGCCGCACAATAGGCTTGATAAAACATTTTTGTTTCCATATTTTACTCAGGTAATTCGACCTTATTTGATAGAATTAAAAAAAATATGTTTTGAATTTGTTTGGATTGATTTGTTTATTATTAATAGATTATTTGCAGTCTACTTAACTACTAATGAATGATAAATTAAAAGCAAATAAATATACTCGATACTTCGGGGAAAAAAATTAGTTTTTGTAAATATTTAAAGGAATTTAAAATACGGAAATGTTTTATAAATAAATTATATGTATATGAGGCTAATATGTTTATATGTTTCAATTATTTTCATTTTGTCAGAAAATTACTATTTCCAAAATTATTTATTGCCAGAAACTACAACCATGAATACCAGTTTTTTATTGTTTCTCTTATCTTCTTCTGCACGTCGTTTCTCGTCGCGGTACTAATTTAACAATGGAAAATATTGAGCGCCAATGATATAACTCCCAATTACCAGAAGTTTTGTAATTAAAGTTAAAATAAAACATCTGAGGTTGTATGTAAATTGGTATCGGCTTACAAATTTAACCTAAACACAAATTTATATTCCCGCAAATCCCAGTTTATCTTTATTAAGCGTTAAGTTCGGATTTGCTTTTTCGCATAATTCAGTGTAATGAAAATACACCTTTCGTAATAATAATAATTTATAAAATTTTAGTTCTGTTTCCTGTTAGTAAATTTTATGTACAGAAATATTGCAAACTATATATAATTGAGAATAATATTCAAACAGCCTGTTATAATTAATATTCAAAACCAAAATAAACATTTTTTAATATGCTTCAAAAATTTTTTGATTTGGTTTAAGGATGATCGGGTGCTTAATGGGGTGAAGAAAAATATTCTTTTTCTACGACTATTTAATAATAGACGCATTATAATTGTGATAGTAAGTACATAATGTAACTCATATTACACACCCGTGGAATATGAGTTTCATATTCCACAGGTGTGGAATATGAATTTTTATACGTATCCCTTATAGCTTCTGACCGCGCTACAAAATAGAATCGAGCTTGCTTGAATTGTTGTTACTATGGTAACTAATGTAATTGATTTGACAACACTTCGCAAAATAAAACATTTTTGACTTTTGCAGTAAATTTTTTTTAAACAATATGATGAGTGAGTAGTCGTAGATAAAGTATAGTATTTGCCTCGCGTATAATGGCTATATTACACTCCTCTACGGCTCTTGTAATATAACCTACATTATACGCTCGTTAAATAATATACTATTATGACTAGAAAGTAAGTAGATTGACATACTTGCTTGTAGATATTGAATAAAATCGAGTTTAAAATACTTATAATTCAAATTTTTGGCATTAACTAAAAACAAAAACAAATCGATAAATAATTCACAGAATTCGATTTCGTATTGCAAAAATGATATATTTCAATAACACGAAATTGACTGCATTTTTTCGTAGCACCTGAGCCTCCTTAATATGAAGAGAAATTATGTATTTGAAAACCTATGAAATATGCACAATTCAGCTTACAGTTACATTTTTTACAATTTTCAAAAAAATAAAATAAAAACACTCTTCAGAATGTCAAATGAAACAAAAAATATATTACATGGACATCCATGTCGAGAATTTTAGTAAAAATACTCAATAATTTTGATTAATTCATGTGATAATAGTTTTCTATCTTGCTTATAAGATTTCCTAAAATCCTTGTCAAAAAACTGCTATACACATTTATTTAAAATTACGTATAAAAACGCTCCTTTAAGTTTTTAGCCATTTGATTAATGATTAAACTAAAAATTCAGAACGATTGAACAAATTACTTTTCCGAAAACTATATTACCTATTTTCGGAAAAAAATTAAAATTATTTAGCAAGAAAAAGTTACTACAAGCGGTATATTTTTATGCATATACTGCTGAATGAACTTTATTTACCTTTAAAAACATAAATTACACCATAAAAGTAAATATGATACCCACTGCATTCCTTCTTTTTATTGCCACTTTTGTATTTTCATCAACTGTGCCAAGCCTGCATTTGAATAAAAGTATTTTTCTAGCTGATAAATGCGGACACGTCAAATGTTGTGAGCGAAGTAGAAAGTATATGATGACGAATCATAACAGAATTTTTTGTACTCATTTTGTAGGCGTCGGGCCATGAAAATGGAAATTTAATTTTAAAATTCTACTTTATATAATCTTCTCCATTTTTAAATTTAATCCAATATGATTATTTTCTATCCTCGTATCATTTTTGTGGCGCGGGGATATAAATTAATATATTTTTATTTTATATAAAAAATAAATGTCTAGAAAAGAAAATTACTTTTCATGCAAAACAAAAGAAGACGAATAATGAAATGTTATTTTATTTGCATTACTTAACCTTAGATTGTATTTTTTCATTCCAAGTATGAGACATCTAGCGTTGATTGAGCTTTAGCTTTAGGTTCCAAATTGTTCTGATATTTTCTTCTCGAAATTGTGTTCTTATTTTCATCTCCCTTTCTTAATTTTCAGTATTTCCATCCATCTACATTCTCTTATCAGTTTTTCTCCTGTTTCCATGACATTTGAGCTATCTCACTTCCTACATTCTTTTCATAAAGGCTATTTTAATTACATGACAAAATTTATAGGTTTTTCTCTCAACCGTAATTAAAAAATGTCATAACTTTCTCCCAATATTCTGGTAGACTTCTTTACTATTCAGTTGTTAAGGGAATATTCCTTGAATCAAAATAAGAAAAAAGTACATAGACTGATGAGATAGATAGATGAGATTTGGAACCATATGTAGTTTTTTGTAATTATGTAATTTATGTTTATTTGTTATTATTAGGTTTACTTAAATTTTCCTATTCGCCTTCCTTTAGACCATGGCGGATCTGTTTTGAGGTGGATGTAAGAGGGGACAAGAATATTTTTTCTAAATTACCTTCAGTACAACTCACATAATAAAAGTGTAGATCCCTAGATCTGGACGAGGTCCGGAACATTTTCAAAATTGCAAAAATGTTTAAAAAATTTTAAAAATACCTATTTTATCTGAGTTTTTTACTTATATCTTGGAACCTATGCATTTTGGAAGAATATTGAAGAGAAAAAAGTTTTAGAATTGAATTTTGCACAATATACTGTAAGTTAAATATGTTTAAATTTATTACCGATGTTGCAAAATAGCAATAATTGATGAAAAAAAGGCAAAATAATCAAGTTTATTGATAATTATTTTAAAATATTTTAATTGCTTCGAGGGCATTCTAATTTCACCAAATTTCATTAAAATCGGTTCGATAGTTTTCGCAAAATAATTTTTTGAAAAATATTTTTCGAATTTTCAAAATATTGCACAGCCTCAAATAAAGCATCTAGATACTTGAAAATTTTTTCACATAGAAAAGACCGCTCAACCTTTCAAATGGTTTTTGAAAAATTGAAATCGGTTGATCAGGACGGCCACAGTAAATTTTTAAAGTTAACACTCTTTTTTTATTTTTAAACATTTATCAGTTTGCAATTTAGTTGGAATTAAAATTATAATTTTAAGGTACTATTTTTTCTTAATTTTATCTGTATTTAACTAAAAAACTAAAACTACATACATTCATATTCAGAGTGTTGAAATATATACGTAAACAAATTTTTTCATTGAAAGAATGCAATAGCATAGAATAGAATATACAGTATATTCAATGTGTTTGGTTTTGTGGTAAATAAATTGACCTTAAAGTAGACTGTACATTTGTTGACAAATGTTACAATATGACATGTATGAGAAGCCTACTTTTTTCTACGTTACTACAAACAACTAGACTTAAGCTAAGGAAACTAAGGAGCGTGCTGCGTCCACAATGCATAAATAATAAACTTTGTTTATAACAAAATGGCTCCTCCTTGGCTCTCAAGATGTAGGATTAAAAAAGAAAGATCGAAATTGGTCTATTAGAATCCGAGATAATGCAATTTTTTTCGTACCTTAGCATTTTGAACCTCCGAATTCAGTCTCGGAGCGAAAGTTCCCTCCCCCACTTTTCGTGTTTTGAGTCACTTTTCGCGCGTGCGACCGACAGCTTTTCCGCTGATTTATGTATGTTGCCGATAACTTAGAGATATGAAAATTTTTTCCAGCTTAGAACTCGGACAAACGAAGCCACTGTATCAAATATTATTATTGCTAAATTGTTTATAAATTAACGGTAAATACCGATAAACTTTGATCGCTTATATCTCGAGAACCAATAATTTGTTTTTAAAAGAAGCTTCTTTCTGAGTACTTTAAAATTATAATTTTTTAAAGAAACTAAGTTGCAAATTGATAAATATAATGTAATTGTTTAAAAATAAAAAAAAGAGTGTTAACTTTAAAAATTTACTGTGGCCGTCCCAATCAACCGATTTCAATATTTCAAAAACCATTTGAAAGGTTGAGCGGTCTTTTCTATATGAAAAAATTTTCAAGTATCTAGATGCTTTATTTGAGGCTGTGCAATATTTTGAAAATTCGAAAAAAAATTTCAAAATTTAAAAAAAAAATTATTTTGCGAAAACTATCGAACCGATTTTAATGAAATTTGGTGTGTTGTTTTATTATATTATATAATACCCTCGGAGCAATTAAAATATTTTAAAAAATTATCAAAAAAAACTTGCCTTTTTTTCATCAATTATTGCTATTTTACTAACATTGGTAGTAAATTTAAACATTTTTAACTTAACAGTATAGTGTGCAAAATTGAATTCTAAAACTTTTTTCTCTTCAATATTCTTCTTCCAAAATGCATAGGTTCCAAGATATTAGTAAAAAACTCAGATAAAACAGGTATTTTTTAAAATTTTTTAAACATTTTTGCAATTTTGAAAATGTTCCTCGCACAGATCTAGGGATCTACACTTTTATTATGTGACTTGTACTGAAGGTATTCCAGCAAAAATTAGCTTGCCCCCTCTTATATCCAAGAAGTGGGATATTTCGACAAATCTGCCCTGTCTATTTCGAGATACTAAAAAATATGACTATATTGTTAGAATCCTAAATCCCTGGGTATGTGCTACTTTACTTATTTTTATGTGAGGAATATGTCCCCGAAATTTGTCAACATGATCCTGAAACAACCTGTATATATAACTTCTTTCTAACATAGAAGTTATTGTTACTTAAAATAAACTTTAGATTACAAGATCTTGATCTCTTTAGTTGTGCCTAACTTGAGCCTTTATAGATTATTGATACAAAATCCTTCTCAAGATAATGTCACAAGATATATCAGATGTTCTAATATTGAACTGACCACAATATCGATAAATTCGGAAATAAGGCGATTTGGAAAAAGATCTCTAAGATCCTCATTGTTTCACGAGATTTGTGTGTCGAAAGCCCTAACCATGTCGAACTTAAATTTCGCCAATATTTTCCTCTTTGGGATTTTTTCTGATCTTCTTAGGTACATTAAGATTTGAGGAGATATGTGACCTGCCAGGTAACCAATTTTTCAGCAATCGATTGACTTTAGATGTGTAAGCATGTTTTGTATTTATTTATATAAAATAAAAAAATTGGATTATATTTATTACATATTTCTTGATATTTTCAAATTCGTTAGCTAATGATTCTGGAAGTATTATCAAAATTAGACTTTTTTAAATTTTTGATAATTAAGGCATTTTAGCTCAATGAAACTTTTGTTCCTTCAAATAGAACAATTTAATTAGTGACAAAAATAAACCGAAAATTAAACTTAAAATTTATTCTATATCCCAGCTATTCCATACACATCATTAAATTTTATGGTTTCGAAATCTGAACGGGAAAACATCATGCAAAACATGATTACTTCTAAATATAAACAGTATTTTACCCTAAAAAAGAAAACAAACAGCACATAAATATGTAAATTTGAATGTCATCATTTCAAAGTTTAAAGAAAAAATGAAAAAAATACATTTACAAGAGTTAATTATGTTCTGCATGAAAGTTGTAATCTAACTTCTGAATAAAGAGAAGCAACTCTCATAACAATTGTTAATTAACCAAACAGTACCAAGTCCATTTAACATAAACATTAATGTATTACAGCATCAGAACAAAACTTGCTGAAAATATACATATACTCGTAGGCTTAGTGCGACGCGGAGTTTAACAGGACCGTAGTCAGATTATGAATGAGAATATTTATATGTTTACAGAAAATATGTCGTAAAAAAAGAGCTATTACCAAAGAGCAAGGCTAAATAGAGGATAAAATACATATATAAAAATTACACCGATAAACTTTAGTGTTGAGACAAGGCTTCCGTGGCATATTAGAAGGAGTTAAAATATATTACTACGTGCTTTTCTAAATTTTCTTTAGGAAACGGTGACGTTTATCACGTAATATTAACTTGTGTAGGGAAAATGATCGTTCAACGTCTACTATTGACAACGGACAGTATGAGAAATTGTTGAGGCATGAACTATATATTAATATATTTGCTGGTAACTCCTGATATGTACCAGATGAAACTTTACATGTGTTTTCCAAACTAGTGTACCCTGGATTTTTTTCCAACACTCTTTGCATTTTTTCTTTTATCATACTACTAACTGGGCGTATATTATTGGCATCGAATATATTTTTTTGTACATCTTCCATTATATCAAATTGTTCATTTAGGGATAGTCCATGTGATTCCAATTGATGGAATTACGGAACTTGGGGTTTTCTAGTTTGTTTAATGGAATATTGCTTGAAAGAAAGGCGTCTGTAAGTTCATAGAAAAATACAGTCTTCAACGCTGGACGAGGCATGGCTCTTCAAATGCCTTGGCACTTTAGTTTTGTAACAAGAATTTTTATAATGCGTTCACATACAGTACAAAACAGTTTATTTCCTTTAATACTATGTCCCTGTAACCTTCGGGATCACTGTCAAACCACATATGAAATAATTCCTGTCTATTTATTTTCTCTTTTATCATTTTACTTCACTTTCCCCCTTAACTAATAGTTGTTAATGACTATTTGTATATAAAGTTATTTAAATACACACAGCGAATACAATTTACTGCAGATTTAAAAAGAAAGGTATCGACGCGACTCCAACTATTACAAAGTTCCGTAAATAACTGAACAGTTCAAAACGCGAGTCAGCTGTGAAGGTCACCGACCCCCACGCCGTCTCTGTTAGACTCTTCACGTGCACTAAGCCTACATATAAATACAAATATTTTTTTGGAAATATTTATACTTGTTTCATTTTTGTTCCAAAGATAAATATGCTCTAACATTTTTAATAAAAAATAGCTTAACAATCTACTAATAATAATAACAACAAATTAATATACTATATAATATGTTAATATAGATGAATTTATGATATTGGTACGTTATAAATAAAATAAACTTCATTTGGAATATGAGTATCATTTCCAATAGAAGCAAAGAAAAAAATAAGAAATTCAAATTTTCTCAAAATTATTTATTTGTTTAAGGTAAATTCAAGGTCGATGAAGTTACTCAAGAGGAAAGAGAGGACTGTTACTTATCAACCCTGCATATAAAAGATGCCTCTTCTATGGATTCAAGAGCTTATTATCTCGCAGTAGAAAACGACAGGGGGACAGACAGACATGCTGTACAGTTATATGTCAATGGTAAGTTTAAAATTTAGAGTAAAATTAATATCACTTGGTATAAATAAAATAACAATATAGGTGATAAACCATACATTACAAATCTTTTTTTACCTATGTACAAAGTATGAGAAGAGATTTTTTATTGATATTTAGTTTAGTATCGTTTAATTTTTGTTTAATATTCAAATTGAAAGCTGTTTGAACTTTACAGGTCTCACGCTTTTATAGAGGGGTTAATGAAGAGCATGAACGAGCGAAACACCCTAGATTCTTAATGTCAGACTATGACTATTTACACTAATTTACCTACATGCAAAAATGCACCATAAGGACGCTAGGGGACGAAATTTTTGAAAAAATGTCCATAATCAGTTATAAAATATTGGTAAACGGCTTTTCCTGATGATATTGATGTTAATTACTGACTTGCACAAATGGTTTAAACTATTCACATAATTTTTTTGTATTATTTGTCACAATTTTTTTTCTGGTGAAGGCTAAATAAAACTTTTTAAAATAAATTCTGTCAGAATTTTGAAAACTCATACCGTTTAGTAGAAAAAAAATTCAACAAACGTCCCGCTTGCCAAATAAATTTGCGCCTTATGCATTAGAAATACCCAAATTACGAGTACCAGTTATGGGATGTGACAATTTGTTAAAATAATTTTATAAAACATCATTAACAAAAATAAAAATAAATAAATGTCTACTAATGTGATGACAAGATGTAGGAAATTTTATACTTATAAAATAATATAGTATTAAATATTCAATATAACATTTTGAACAATATACATTATCAGTACATTATCATTTTTAATGGATCAAATCCAGTTACTATGCGCTTCCATAACTAATTCTCTGAAGTAGCTGGAGAAAGAAATCCAAAGGATTCAAATGTGGTGAACGTGGTGCCCCTTGGATTGCAGTATCATTTCCATTACCAATCCATCTGTTCAAACTGTTCATGAAGATGAACCCTAACATTTATTGTAAAATGAGGAACACCATCGTGCATGAACCAAGTTTCCCTTCTTATAAGTAGGGGTACATTCTCTAATTCAACGGTTAAATCTGTAATAAATTAAAAATACATTTCTGCGTATAAAGTATTGGAAATCTTACTGGGTCTATCGAAGTATTTCCAACTATTCCCGCCTATACATTAATTCTAAGATTTCGTTGAAAATGCCGCTTTACTACTACCTGAGTATTCTTCTGGCCGTACGTGCTCATTATGTAAAAGAAGCGGTAAATAATATTTAATTATATTATTTATAAAAATTATAATTATTTATAAAAATGTATATCTTCCTTTCTCCGTTCTTGAATTGTCTTACAAAAATTTAGTCGTAGATACAGGCTGCACATGAAATGAGTATGTCTGTTGAATCCTTTTGCGAACAAACGGTATGAGTTCTCAAATTTTTGGAAGCGATAAAATTTATTTAACAAAATTTAGCTTTCACCAGAACAGAAATTGTGACAATTACATAATACACAGAAAAAATATGAATATTTTTTAACAGAGGTGCCTGTCTTTTATCAATATATTTTCACATGCCAAATAGCATTTTAATCGTTCAACGCTTTTCCGTTTTATAACTGGTTATTGATATTTTTTCAAAAACTTTGACGCCCCCTTGTATCCCCATGTTTTCATATAGGTAAACTACTGTAAACCGTCGTTAAGAGTCTAGGGCAGCTCGCTGGTACAAGCTTTTCAGGGACCCCTTTTTAATATAATAATGTGCTTTTAGGTCCTTGTAATTCAGTCAAATAGTGGTAAGTTTACAATAATTCGCATAAAGCTAAATATTGGTATAGGTTTTTGGTACAATATTATAAATAAAATGTCCCCACCGATCCCACGCGTGCTAAAAAATGTATTGAAGGTCAAAGGTCTCAAATATCGGTTTTTTGCATTTTTCAAGTAAACGGTAAGTGTTATCATAAAAATAGATCTGACAAAAGTTGTAGATCACACAATTGTTTACAAAAATTGTCCCAATACTTTTTTCCTACGAATCCTAAGATATCACCATTTCAAACACCGAAAATACTACTCGTAATATGCACGCGTACGCCGCTTATGTACATCAACGGTAACAATACTGGCCTGTTTAACTAATACATACAAACGATTGTGAATGATTATACACTCAAAACACACATGCTACATACATAATCGATGGATGATATATATTACACTGCGTTGTATGGGATCGAGAAGAAACATTTAACGTTATTTTTGATAAATACGTTCAGTATGTACATGGACATTTTGGTCATAGAGTGACTATAGTGTTTGATGGTTATACTGATTATAAGAAAAACATTAAAGCTGCAGAACAACGTCGTCGAACTACAAAAACATCATTTTCTGATCATTTTTGATCAATTTATGATAGTTTCAATAAACCAACAACAAATTCTTGCAAATACTCACAACTCTCGCTTCATTTCAATGTTATGTGAAAAATTTACAACAAGCTCATAATGGCACTGATGTCCTTATAATTGAAACAGCAATAGAACAATTCAACGAAACGAATACTATCGCTGTTGGTGAAGATTTATTAATACTACTGACTGCACGAATTCCATTTGATAACATTGTTTATTTTTTAAATCTGGGAACACTCATGAACAATCAAAAATATATTCATCGAAGAGTTTACTGCTTATCCAAAATGTCACCATATCTTATGTTTATCTGCAATATTGCTGCGATATTACATCAGCAATGTTCAGAAGGGGTAAAATATCAGTATTTAAATTGATTGAAAAACGTAATAATTTAATTGACTGTTCAGAAGTATTTAAAAATATTGACTTTTCTCCAGAAGCCATCATCACAAACGGGATTCGCTTTATATGGAGCTCCAAACAAATTGATTGTACAGACAAGTATAGATATTTAAGTTTTATAAAAAAAACACACGGAACAATAAAATAGTACAACCATCTTGTCTTCCTCCAACATCTGATACTGCTTATCAATACTTATATCGAGTATACTATCAAGTTCAAGTGTGACTAACAACTGAACCCAGAAGACTGGGGTTGGAAATTAACAGATACCATTTTGGAGCCAATAATTCATGGATATCCACCAAGAGGAAGAAGATGAAGAAGAAAGTGAAGAAGACATTATTGTTGAAGTAGCATTTGAATATTACCAGTCAGATTAAAATTTTCTCGAAATCAACAATAATTCTTTATAGTTTAATCATAACCAATATTATAATTTTTTATTGAATAGAATATTATCTTATAAAACTGAATCACAATAGATGTGGAGTGTGCCTGCCGGGGAAACCATGTTAAAAAAAAACGCGCCGAGTATACTACCTCAGATAGTGCGGAAATTAGTGCATATCATATGTAGAATGCGACTTCTTCAATTTTTGAAATAGTGATATCTCTGGAATGGTGACTCGTAGGAAAAAAAGTATTGGGGCAATGATCTACAATGTTTGTCTGATCTATTTTTATGATAATAACGAGCGTTCAAATAAAAACGTGGTCAAGTTGGTTCTGAAAATTTGGACGTAGGGCGTAGCGTATAGCAATGAACTTAAATGTCATCTGTCAAAGCGCTATATCGCCGCTATCAATTTGAATATTTTCGTTTTAAAAAGCGTTTAAAATGGTGTTTTCTCAAGAACAAAAAGTGTTTATCATAGAGTCCTACTTTAGAAATGGACGCAAGATTGATGGAATATGGAAGTATTCTATTGAGGAATGTTTCATAGAATTTCAAAATCAATTTCCCGGCGTTGTTGAGTACACAATTTTTCAAAGTGCAGTTCAGCGTTGTGTTAATGTTTTTCGTGAAACAGGCAGTGTAGCAAGAAAAGAAGGAAGCGGCCGACCTAAAAAGCGGACTGAGGAATTAAAAGAAAATGTCCAACAAATAATGGAAAATGCGCCAAGAACTTCTGTACGTGTTTTATCACAAATGGTGGGAGTATCAGTCGGTACCTGCCACATAGTGTTAAAAAAGATTTGCGTTTGTTCTCCTATAGTTTAACTTGTCAGCAAGAACTTCATGAAGTTGATTTTCCGCGACGGGTTGTATTTTGTAAATGGTTTTTAAACAACTACGGTGAACTTCATAATATCACCTTTTTTTTCATTTAAGTGGTTACGTAAACTCACAGAACATGAGAATGTGGTCTTCTGAAAAACCAGATAACTTTTTTGTCGAGGGCCCTCTACACGCTCAAAAAATTGGAGTTTGGTGTGCTCTCAATCGAAGGATTTACCTTACCTTAAAAACACTATTTTTTAACTGCCTATTCCTGATTTAAACCATCTGCAGGCTCGACTTATAGACAAGATTCGTGAAATTAACAACAACATTAACGAGCATCTTAGAAAATGTCTTTAATTCTCTGAGGAACAGGTGTGAAAAGTGCTTGGAACAAGGAGGGGGACACTTTCAGCAGCTGCTTTAATTTATTGTCATAACAAGGAGGGGGACACTTTCCGCAGCTCCTTTAATTGTTTGTTATTGTTATCACGATTAAGTATAAAATAAAGTTATATAGTCATTAACGTTATTGAAACTGACAGCTGCTATACAGCTCGTTGAGAAATGAGGTTAAGTTGGTCGCTATAAGCTACTCCCTACGTCCAATGTGCCAGAGCCAGCTTCGACCACGTTTTTATTTGAACGCTCGTTACTTACCGTTTACGAGAAAAATGACAAAAACCGATATTTGCGACCTTTGACGTTAAATACATTTTTTAGCACGCATGGGATCGGTGGAGACTTTTGCCATTTTACTTATAATAGTGTACAAATGTCCTGTACCAATATTTAGCTCTATGCGAATTATTGTAAATTGAAATGTCCATTTCGACCAGTAAGAAAGTAAATTGAGAAAGAGATGTGCTACCCTGATTGATTCAAATATATGCATTAATAAATGAGATTTTTAATAACACTTTCATAGATAAAATGCTTGTAATGAATTCAGATTTAAATGGTAGCTGTAATAAAATGGAAAACTTTATTTCATTTTAATCAAACAAGTGCAAAGTAACCTTTAATTTAAATCCAGAAACTGCCAAGATGGGACTTTAATTAAATGCACTAAAAGTATACGATCTATTTCTCCTGTCTTAATAATTTGAATTATGAATGAGGCTGCCTCAGATTTCTGCAAATTGGAATTCAGAAAAAAGTCTTTATGTATCGTTAAATATGGAAAAATCCAACCTTTGCCCCTCATTCTGCATTTTAATTTTAAAAAGTTTCCACCTCGGAAAAGTGTTGATTTCTCCAAATGTAAATCGGGGAATTCCATTTCACTAATTGCGGTCTATACAGAATTGAAACGCCGAGTGGTATAAAGATGACAAAAAAAGTCGTTTTGTGATTTAAATATTAAATTTAAAGATCTAATTCCAAACTTTATAAAAAATGTTTCCTACATAATGTGTATATAGTCACCATTAATTTGCATGTTTTATATAGATATTTTTAAAACAATTTTTTTGATATGGAAGTTTACTAGAATTCATTGTCTCTTATATGTATGCATTTCGCTGTACAAACAATTTAATGCTCCTTTCATTTGGTACGTTTTCAGTATTTTATAAATCGACAACTTATAACAAGCTAAAAGTTTTCTCTGAAAAAGATAAACATATCTAGGCTTATTTCAAAGTACATGCATCTAACTTTCGAATTTACAAAAATATTTCTGAAGTTATTTTCTGATGTTTGAAATGTTGTAAAAACAAATAGAGGCTAACATAAAAACAGTAATGAAAAGTTTTATTTACCTAGACACAACCCCCTTAAAATATTTATTGGAAAATGGTACAGCAAGAAAGAAAGTTAAATATTTAGTTAAAACTTAGCATTTAAAACTGAAGAACTATAAACAGTTTTGTTACAAAATGAATCTTTTCTGTTTTTCTATTTCTCTATTCTTAACGAAGACTTGTTTATTGAAAGTTAATCAAATAGAAAATAATTTATAGAAACAATTCTCCTGAAAGCGTACATTAATATATCAAAGGAACAATTTCAAAATGCTCGACGTAATTTATAATTTCAGTGCAACGTGAGTCTGATCGTCATTCTTGTCTATAATTTAGTAGGTTTTTGCTTGCCTCTGTTGGCTAGAATTACATATAAAAAAAGTGAATTTTATTTCAAACCATTCCCTCAAAATAATTATTGATTCCCACAATTATTAATTGCCTTTATATTTCGCTGCGATCATAATGTGAAAATGTAAATTAAATGAAAATGAATTTATATGGTAATACACAGTGTTTTGGAAAAAAGTGTAGTGAGCTCAAATTTTCCTGTAGACCATCTTGCGGCCTAGTATTTTGTTTTTAGGGTACAGGGCGTCAGAAACAATTTTTTCATTAAATTTTGGACACATCAAAAAACAATGCAATGCAATAAAATTTCGTATAATTACGGTGTTAATTAGTTTTTGACCACCTGCTAGATGTCGCTAGCAACAATCCTTCTCAAAAACATTTTATTTTGCAACTTTTTTTAGGTTAGTTTTTTTTACAGTGTATGTCATATATTGCAATGTAACATTTCATTTTATACAAAAAAGTGCACCTGTTAAAACGGCTTGAAAAGTTACGCTTATTGAAAAACGCAATTGACTGACCTGAAGCTTCCATTCCTTAATATACAAGGTGTGCGCAAACAAAGGCGCCATATTTCATGGCTTGATTTAGGCCAAGTTATTTTAACATAACTTTGATTCCAGTATTAGTTACAATGGAATAAAAAAATTTACTTGATTACAATAAGGTAATTTTATATAAATCCGTTTATATTCATCCAAGGAAAGTGTTCTTCTAGTATGGCCTATTTGTTTCTGGTCTTGTATATTAAAGGATAGAAGCAGATTGAACTTGCGATAGTCAATTGCTTTTTTCTCAAAAACGGTGTGTTTGCAACGATTTCAACAATATTCTGTAAGGAACCTCACCTCTATGCCACAGAAAGATATTATCTAACGACCTCTAGCAGCTCATAAGAAATTAACACTTCCTATTTAGCACCTTCGAAAACCTTCGTACCAAATTCCAATGCATACCAATTCTGTTTCTTTAGAATTTAATTTGTCCTATAATATCAATTTCCAAAAATGGAATTTGTATTAGCGCTGTAGAATTATATCATTTTGCATTCGAGTAGATCGTGCAGAAGATGCAGTAGCTTCTCTCTTAGTGATATAAATAGCGTAACAACTATTTCTATATTTCTAAGCCATAGTTGATTCTTTGAAATTAAAATTGTAGAATGGATTAAATGGGCAGGCATCATTGAGACTTAATTCGATCAGAATTAGTTGTCTCTGGTTCTTTAATGAGAGATTATCAAATTTACAGTGCAATTGTTACAGCTTATGCACCTATTATAACTTTTTTTTATAGTAATACCATTAATAATTGAAGGATTTGGGAATTGATTAGGGATTCTGGAATAATAGCCCTCGAACAAACAACATAAGGTTGTGACTTCTTCCGCCTTCATCAACATTAGTAATTATAAGAATTGTAGGTAGAGGAGTAGTGATAAGATAAACAAAGTTGGAACTGTAGCGATGAATTTCGCTTTATCATATTTTCAATTAGCTACATTCTCCGCCCACCTTTGAATGACATCCGCAATGCCTAGTAAATAGTTAAGATCAGTCGCCAGCCTCATCATTCGACATAGATCGGTATCCAGATAGTTAGCTCTCGTATCGCACCCACAGCCCGTTAGTGTTTTGAACAAACATAGTCTTATGATATAGTTCAATTAGTCCCATTCAAGATCAATTAAAATTAATCAACAAGATTATGTTTTATCTAGACCCGTCCTTTAGACATAATTGGTTGGATTTATTACCTAGAAGATAAAAGATCATTTTATTAATGTAATAATTATATCTGAACGATTACGACAAAATTATTTAAATAAATTAGTAGCTGGAAAACGACTATCATGGGACCCTATGTCTATTCAACCAAATACCTTTATTTAGCCATAGCATACGTTCCTGGATTTTCTGCACCTACTTAGAACACATTATATACAGGGTGTTCTGAAATGAACGGAATACTGAAACAGAATTTACTCCCAAAATAATGCAATGAGCCAAACTTACCTTAGCCCAAAAGTTGATACAGAATGTCAGTCAACATTTTGAATTTAAAATTCTTAAATTTTTAGAAAGTTCTCAATAAATTGTCATGAAATGTTGTGTTCGGTAGTTTTCTGGGAAGAGAAAAACGAATTCGTACTTAATTTTGTAATAGACGCTACAAAATGCTCTTGGATAAAAATTGTCAGAACTTTTTCTCACTGTATGTATGAAAGTTTTATTATACATAAAATTATTATTCTCTTAGATTTTTACACAAATAAGACACTACCTTTATATCGCAAAATTTAACCGTTTTCGATTTATTTGCCTATTTCGTTTTTTTTTTAATTTTCAAGACATAGTTTGTACCTTTATAGCTCTAACTAAAGATTTTTATCAATAGCATAAATTAATTACTTAGAGCCCACTACAATAAATTTTCAATATAAGCCCCGTTTACATTAATACACATTTTTGTCCGTTTAATAAAAGGTATAATATTAAATAACATTTCTTAATTTCTTATTAAACTGCTAGCATTTGCAATTCTTTATCATAACACGAAAAACTATTGGATTTAAATCTGGGAAACGTGTTGCCTCGGCCTACCCACCGTTAGGGAAATAGCACGTTAAGTTGGTTTCGGAAATGTACAGAAAAATGGTAAGACAGAAGTACTATGACGAAGTGCTGAATAGGTATCATTTGTAAGACGACCATTGTTGTTAAGTTTTTGCCAAGTACCTATCTAACCATTATAAACTTTTTAAAAAATTCAATGCGAAAATCATTATTTGCCTGAAATAGGTTCACACTACTTATTTCTTTTACAAGTAAACACAACAAAATTAGCCCCAAAGGACAAATACCTAACCTATTTTGTCACACTACAGAAGCACACTATTTTTTTTTTTAATAATTTCCGGTACTTATAACGACATAGAATTAAACAACTAAGAAAAAACACAATATTGTGCCTTAAAATAATCCACTGTAACTTAAAACTAAAGCAAAAAAAGCGCCAAAGTGTAACACCCCCGCACAACAAAATCACCACTTGTTCTTGCCACTTTATCACTAGTTTACAGGCGAAATATTGGAAATTACGTATCACAAACAATTTAAATATCCTCTACGCAAACAACAGAAACAACCTATTAACCTTTTAATAAATAACTATCAATAATATCAGCAAATATCAGTGCAATTTGTTTTGTTACCGGCTCATNCTTTTTCGTTTTTTTTTTAATTTTCAAGACATAGTTTGTACCTTTATAACTACAGCTAAAGATTTTTATCAATAGCATAAATTAATTACTTAGAGCCCACTACAATAAATTCTCAACATAAACCCCGTTTACATTATTACACATTCTTGTCCGTTTAATAAAAGGTTGTATAATATTAAATAACATTTCTTAATTTCTTATTAAATTGGTAGCATTTGCACTTCTTTACCATAAGACAAAAATCTATTGGATTTAAATCTGAGAAACGTGCTGCCACGGCCTACCCGTCGTTGGGGAAATTGCGCGTTAAGATAGTTTCGCAAATGTACAGAAATTAAGTACGAGCGGCCATATAAATTATCTGATTATTCAACAGAGCCTGACACTGATTTCCAATAGTGGTGAACAAATGTTAACTTTAAATTCATGTTGAAAATTAAATTTTTTTGCTTATTTAAAAGGTTCAGATTTTCATTTTTCTGGTCTAGGAACAGAAGGCAAAGTTTTATTTACGCTAGCTGGAAAATCAACTAGTCGTAAATTCTACACTGGAGTAAAGTGATATGGTTAAATTACTTCATTATGAAATAATCTTTGAATAGATGATTTAGGTAGACCTACAGCCGCATACGTTCATCTCAAAATTACTTCTAGATATTCGTTACATGAAACAAAATATCTCCCTTTTGCTATGGAATAATGTTTTTGGATGGACAGCATCTCATAAAAATTTGTTTGGGTAAGCTTTTGAATACCTGCGACACGTACAACGTCCACTACAATTTTCTTTTGCTTAAATTCATATTTTTTCGTTTCAAAATAAATGGGGAAGCATAATTTAGACGATATTTTTAAAATTTTACTCATAGATTTACTAAAATATGCTTTAAAATAATGATCAATAGTACGTTTTGTTGCAAAATAACGAAAGCTAACTGTGGTAGGTATTAAATGACATGAAATGAAAAAACAGCAAATAAATCCAAAACTATNACATATGTGGAATTTAAAAAACAAATTGGATTTATAATAAATTACATTTAAAATAAATAGTTTATGAGAATAAAGGAGTTTTTGTAGGAACAAGGATGCCAGACGTGAACTGATCCCCTTGTCCCTTCATAACGTATAAAGAAATTATTCAATTTTTAAAACCCTTAAAAGCGTACTTCACTGGATCACTTGACAGGCAATAATTTATTACTTTGCATCGAATATGATCCTACTATAGTTGTAAATTCTACACTGGGGTAAAGTGATGCAGGTACATTATTACTTCATTATGAAATAATCTATGAATAGATGATTTAAGTAGACCTACAGCTGGAGATATTCCTCCCAAAATTACTTCTGTTACATGAAACAAAATATCTCCCTTTTTTATGGAGCAATGTTTTGTGGATGGACAGCATCTCATAAAGATTTGTTTGGGTAAGCTTTTGAATACTTGCGACACGCACAATGTCCACTACAATTTTTTATTGCACAAATTCACATTTTTTCGTTTCAAAATAAATGGGAAGGTATATTTCAGACGATATTATTAAAGTTTTACTCATAGATTTACTAAAATACACTTTAAAATAATGATCTTGACATAGGTTGAGTAAGCGATTGTCAATAGTACGTTTTGTTGCAAAATAACGGAAGCTAACTGTGGTAGGTATTAAATTACATGAAATTAAAAAACAGCAAATAAATCGAAAACGGTTTTTCGCGACATAAAATTAAGATATTTTATAAATGTAAAAAAGCCAAGTGAAAAATATTTTATCTGCTCCCACTATAATAAATAACACTTCTAAGGAGGTATGTGGATTTTACCGTAGAAGTGGAAGTTTCTTTGGACAACGGGAGGTATGTGAGGTAACTTACCTCCCTAGGGAAAAAAGCGATTTCGAGTTATAATGCATATTTTATGAACAAATAAATAGAAATATTTGATGAACATTACATTTTATTAATTATTATGAATGAATATTTACAGTAATTGTATTATTATTACATTATTGTATATTACAGTTATTACATTTAGTAACATTTATAAAATCTGGATAAATTATTCCTCTCGCGTTTACTAATTGTCACATTTTTCTCAAAATGATTTGACCGCTCCATTTCAATCACCGGAGGCTCAATATTATCTGACTGATTCATTAAAACAGCATGATGCCACGTACTACTAGCACCTGGAGTTGAAGTGGCTATTTCATTTTTGTTATTTAAACATCGGCAACTTAACTTTCTGCAATTGTGGCTGATTTCCACTCACCATGTCTCTTGATTGCTAATACATCAACTCCTGTATTAGCCATTAACGTTGCCTATGTTCTTCGGAATGAATGGCCTGTATATGTTTCAGGATGTTCTAGTTTCAAAAACTGTGCAATCTTATTAAGAATCATCGCTGGTTGGTTGGTTGTAACATATAACTGCTTGATAGCGCATAAAAAGCGTGAAATTTTAGTTTTATTTCCAATCTGATCTTGATATATTTCTTGAGAATTTCTAGGTGAGAAACACAACCCAGACGAGAAGTAATTGTTAACATACGTGACATACCATCTGAAATTGGGACTACATTAATGTCATCGAAATTTTTGAAATTGACGTTTTGCAAAGTAAGTTTGTATAACTCATCAGAACGGCATGCTCCTTCAATGCCTAAGACCATCACTACCCTTCATTAGCAAATATGAACGAGAAAATCGTTGACTTGATGTCTTGTAAAAAACGTTTCACTTTTAGGTGTATAGCCGTCATTCTTACTTTTTAAATATGCTCTCAGCTTGGGGTATTTTGATAAATCCACGTTCTCTTCTATGAAAATAGTTGAAACCCCAGCATTTTTGTTCTGGCACCATTGTTTGAAATTTCTATATGCTCGTCCGTAGCGCACTTTCGACTTCCCGGGCAATAAAAACTCGCAGGCAGCATTTGCTGCACTTTCTATTTGAAAATCACTCATTTAGAAATAATAATTCAAAACCAGCAAAATTGCAACTTTTATATAACTTTGTTCACAAACAACTTAGAAGCGACAAAATCCATACAACCAAGGCGACCTTACAAGATTTCGAATAATATCAAAATGTATTGATTAAAACATGTCAAAAAATAAAACCTAATCTTTATTTCATATCATAAAGAACAGTAGGAGCAGATAAAATGTTATACACCACGCAGCAGTTAAGTATAATTTGCCAGCCTCGGCATCTATTGCCAGTCCTCGTTCCGCTCGGGCGCAAAATCGTCCTCGACTGGTAAATAATACTTACGTCCTTTATGGTATAAATCACTATTTCTACACAGTAAGAAAAAAGTTGTGACTATTATTTGCCTACCAAGACTACATTTTGTAACTCCAAATGTTCAAAGAAAATCATTAAAAGCTTTCCAAAATATTAAGAATTTTGAATTCAGAATGTCAACTTAACTGTGTATAAAATATTGTCAAATTTCTAATAACCCAATTGTTTTCTGTTTGCAGAGCCCCTCCATATGAGCACCCTCGTCAGCGTAGCAGGAGCTTTGCTGGTGGCCTTCCTGCTGCTGATCTGCGTTTGCGTATACGCAATACGCGCGGAGAAGTGCTGCTTTGCCCGTAAGTTATCATCCAACACTAAATTAACACTTCCCCACCTATATCTTATCATCTGGGACACTAAACCGGCCTTTATATACGCACATATTTCCCCGTTATTCTTTATAAAGGAAAAGGGCATGATAAGGAATTGTATCTCATTCTGATAGACCATCTAAGACGCTGCTTATTTTCGGGGCGGTTTTTTATGTGGACTTTTTATGGGTTTTTTGTTCTGTTTGTTACTCATCCGTCCCTTTGGCTGCGTAATTTAAGAACCCCGGGTCGAGGGCGATTCTCCATCGCCCTGGAGATTATACCGGGTGATACATGAGTTACACAGGTAACAAAAGTAAGAATTAACCAAAAGTAGTTTGGTTTATTTTCTGACCTTCCACAATGGATAAAGTCGAAGTTGTCATGGAGTCAGTGTATATTTACGCAATTCTATTATCAATTATGAAGAAATAAATTTGTGACTCCCAGGAAGTCATAAAATGAACATGATGTAGTTTTTTTTATGAGAAATCCGGAAAGAAAAAAAAGTAAACAGCGAAAGATCTAATAATTTATAAGTTACTATCATTTATGTGGGTACAGGGTATTACAAAAAAACCTATTTTGAATATATGTCCTTTGTCTATAACAGTAGGAAAGTATTAAAAACACCTTTCATAATAAAATATTTTTTGTTAATAGAGAATTTAAATATTTGTTTAGAACAATTTACTGCGAAAAATATACTCCCGCAGTGGTTTTAAATATATCCACGCTCTGGTTTGGCAGTTACGCATGCAATGGTTTTAAGTATACTCACGCATTGGTTAAATACATTCACGCAATGGTTTCTTGAGAAATACTCACGCAGTAGTTCATATATTCACGCAATGGTTTAATTTAGTTGGGAAATGGTGATTTATACTCACGCAGTGGAAAATATACCCACGCTGTGGTTAAATACACTCACGCACTGGTTTATATATTCACGCATTGGTTTTATTTAGTTGGGGAACAGTGGTTTATACTCACGCAGTGGAACATATACTCACGGAGTGGTTTATATGAACTGAGACAGTGGTTTTATGTACTCACGCAGTGGTGTTATATACTCGCGCAGTTATTTTATATATACCCACGCTGTGGTTTAGAAGTTACCCATTCAATGGTTTTAAATATACTCACGTATTGGTTATATACTCACGCAGTGCTTTTTGGAGAAATACTCACGCAATGGTTATTCACGCAATGGTTTTATTTATTTAGGAAATGGTGGTTTATACCCACGTAGTGGAAAATATAGTCACGCTGTGGTTTGGAACTCACGCAAAGGTTTTAAATAGACTCACGCAGTGGTTTATGTATTCACTTAATGGTTTTATTTAGTTGAGAAATAGTGCTTTATACTCACACAGTGGAAAATATACTCACGGAGTGGTTTATATACTGAGAGAGTGGATTTATATCTCACGCAGTGGTTTTAAATATACCCATGCCGTTGTTTAGTAATTACTCACGCATTGGTTATACACTCACGCAGTGATTAAATACACCGACGCAGTGGTTTCTGAAGAAATACGCACGCAGTGGTTTATATATTCACGGAATGGTTCTATTTACTTGGGAAATGATGGTTTATACTCACGCAGTGGAAAATATACTCACGCAGAGATTTATTTTAACAAGGCATATGCAATATGACATGTACCATGTACATAATTGTAATCAGAAGTGTTCCTTTTAAAAAACGAAGATTTGCTTTATATCTTCTTTCTTATATAGGTTTTTTTTGANAGTAGGAAAGTATTAAAAACACCTTTCATAATAAAATATTTTTCTTAATAGAGAATTTGAAAATTTGTTTAGAAAAATTTACCGCGGAAAATATACTCCCGCAGTGGTTTTAAATATATCCACGCTCTGGTTTGATAGTTACACATGCAATGGTTTTAAATATACTTGCGCATTGGCTAACACTCACGCAGTGGTTAAATACATTCCAGCAGTGATATCTTGAAAAATACTCACGCAGTGGTTTATATATTCACGCAATGGTTTTATTTAGTTGGGAAATGGTGACTTATACTCACGGAGTGGAAAATGTACCCACGCTGTGGTTAAATACACTCACGCACTGGTTTATATATTCACGCAATAGTTTTATTTAGTTGCAAAACTGGTTTATACTCACGCAGTGGTATTATATACTCACGCAGTGGTTTTAAATATACCCACGCTATGGTTTTTGAATATACTCACGTATTGGTTATACACTCACGCAGTGCTTCTTGGACAAATACTCACGCAATGGTTACCCACGCAGTGGTTTATACATTCACGCAATACTCACGGAGTGGTTTATATACTGAGACAGTGGTTTTATGTACTCACGCAATGGTTTTAAATATACCCACGCTGTGGTTTAGTAATTACTCATGCAATGGTTTTAAATATACTCACGCAGTGGTTAAATACACCGACGCAGTGATTTTTGAAGAAATATGCACGCTGTGGTTTATATATTCACGCAATGGTTTTATTTAGGTGGGAAATGGTGGTTTATACTCACGCAGTGGAAAATATACCCACGCTGTGGTTTAGTAGTTACTCACGCAATGGTTTTAAATATACTCACGAAGTAGTTATACACTCACGCTGTGGTTAAATACACTCACGCATTGGTTTTTGAAAAAAAATACTCATGTAGTGGTTACTCACGCAGTGGTTTATATATTCACGCAATGGTTTTATCTAGTTGGGAAATGGTGGTTTATACTCACACAGGGGAAAATATACTCACGCAGTGGTTTATTTTAACAAGGTAAATATATGACATGTACCATGTACATAATTGTAATCAGAAAAAAAAGAGATCCAAAAAATGACACATGTACAGAGTGTTCCTTTTAAAAAACGAAGATTTGCTTTATATCTTCTTTCTTATATACTTTTTGAAATTGCAAGATTTCCTAAAACTATATTTTTTACCATTTTTCCTAGAAAGAAAAATAAAACAAATGGAGAATGTTACGTGAATGATCCCTCTTTTCTAATTTCGCAACGTCAACAAATTCTGAGACTTTTAAAATTAGTCATACTCGAAAATACGAATCTGTTAACTTTACTATACGGAACATTATAAAATAAATTACCTAGTAAACAAATAGAGTGCGAAAATAAATGAACTATGTAAATTTTATATTTTGCAACATCTACATCCATAGAGATTCATTTCAAGTCCGTAAAATGAGGAAATTTATTATTAGTTACATAAATTTTTGAATGCCTTTAATGGTGTAGCTCCATAATACACTCCAGTTTATTTCACAAAGTGAATATTAATTATTAATATTGTCAATAATTTTTCAATTTCCGAATTGGAAGTGCATTCAGCGCAGGACCCATTGTTACAGTCATATAGGCAACTGAATGGTTGCAGTGTAAAATTTTATTGTTATTTACTGTTCAAAACATACTAAATTTATATGGTTCCCAACTGTGTTCAATTTCCATTGAAATTCATGTATGCTGCATATATCAGACGCAATACCGAAAGTTTTAATTAAGTATAGCTTTCTAAAACTTAAACCACACGAGGTTATTTTGGAATTCACCCAAAAGAAATTTTAATACTAATCTTTGTCTTCAAAAAATAAATATTACATATCTTTTCCCCCCATACAGAGTGTTTCTTAAGTAGAGGTGTGACCAAAAATAATGTTTTTTTTTTTGTTATATAAAAGTAGGGATCAATTTTGTTGTTAATCGGTTTGGAATACAAAAAAGTTTAAAGAAACAAAAAGTGAAGATAATACAATGGCGCATGATGAACTATTTTATTCGTAATATTATTATATATATTTTTTTGGCAAATAATTGTCGATGATACCCACACCTCCACCACTAGTACGTTTCTAAAGCAGGTCATTTTTGTTTCATACCTACTGTCATACTAAATATGAACACCGAATTTGGTTAAATTATCTCGTACGGTTTAGAAATTAAAAATTAAAAGCTAATTATATTTTTAAATTTTTGACGCGCTGTAGTTGGATAATATCTGTTCTAAGACCCCACATTTATATAACAAAAATCCCTTATTTAACTACAAAGAACATCAGCGAAAATAAATCTTGAATGAATTTGCCGATAAAAGCTGTTTCTTTCTTTTTCCATAAGAAGTCGACAGTAAAGAATTTATATTATAACACGACAAAATGCACAAACTTAAGACAAACAAATAAGTAAAAATAACTGGTTCCGATATAGAATAAGAATATTTAATATACAGGGTGTTGCTTTAATATGTAATTATGTATTAATATTTTTATTGCAAATTTTTATACACTTACGAAATTTTCTCGTTTTGGACAAGAATTCATTTACTTTCTATTTTATTTTCGGTATAAAGAAGGAATCAACACATTTTTTAAAAACTTTTGATATTGAACATTTCAAAATGGGTAGATTACTGAAGCAAAAATATTGCGATTTAGCCGAACTTACCTTAGTCTAAAAGTTGATAGTTAAAGAGATACAGGGTGTTAAATGTAAAATATTATTTTAGTTTTTTTTATTTACTCCTTAACAAATGCAAACATCCTCACAAAATGTTGGGGTTTAGAGTTCTGTAAGTAGAAGAATTGAAATCTGTTTACATTTTGATTAAAGTTCATAGAGGGCGCTAGCTGCAGTAGATTGAGTAAGTCAAAACCAAATATCTCGAAAACAAGACAGCTACTTTCATAAAGTATACCTTTTTTGTGTTAAAAAGAGTTCGAAAATAAGAATTTGATACCAAAGATGAGATACCATAAATTACAAAAAAGTTATGTCGTTTTCAACACATTCAATCTGCGGCAGCTAGCGCCTTCTATGAACCAAAATGTGAAAAATTTTCTATTCCTCTACCCAAAGAACCCCAAACCCCAAAATTTTGTGTAGATATTTGTATTTAGGTATTAAGAATTAAATGAAAAAAAAACTAAAATAATATTTTACATTTAACACCCTGTATCTTCTTAATTATCAACTTTTGGAATAAGGTAAGTTCGGTTAAAACGCAATATTTTTGCTTCGGGAATCTACCCACGAATTTTGGCCCATTACCTCGGGCCACCCTGTATATTTTGTAATTTTCTGCTTACGGATATTCATGCTGTAATAGACGCAATGCAGCCAACTTTTATTCAGACATCAATCATTAAAACCGAACCTATAGATAGAATTTTGATTGAATTTATATATTTTCGCATAACGAAAACGAATTAATCAATATGACACTTTTAATGAACAAAACCTGTTTCCATTGTTTCCTGTAAAACTTAAAGTGGCATAGGATGACGATATGTAATGAACATCGTACATCACGGGTTAATAATATTTGGGGAAAAAAACTGTTTGATGTATTGCGAAATTAACATTCAGGAGATGAATAATTATGCACATGGTACAAAAGCGAATGCGACGCACTCATAGCTCACAAGATTTATCAAATGCAGCATGACAACTATCTTTATCAGCGTGCATAAATAACGGGGCATAATTGTAAAAAAGCGGCCTGGCCCGCCAGCTCTAATTACAGTGGCTCTCCTGTGCATTTGTAATTTATTTCTCAACATCTGTATAAGCCGATCGCACACCGAAATTTTTGTGTTATAGTACGCTGTGCCAGCAAGGCAAGCTGTGAAAATTAGGCTAATAACTAAACTAATTGAAGGTAAACATCCATTGAATTCGGATATAAATACCGATACCAGTGGCGGAGATTCCGGTCGCTCTCACTGAATATCCCAGAAATTCGACGTCATTGACAAATTGAGGGTCGAGGGCAAAATTATTTTTATTGAACTAAGTGTAGAGAAAAAGATATGTTGTTGGGGCGAACGTTCTCTGGAGAGTCTTCTTGTGTGTGGAGTCGCTCGCAGGTATAAGTATCTGGTCCTTGGCGTCAATCTGCCGTGGTCCTCTTCCGGGAACCATATCCCGCGTTGCACATTGTTTCTTGTCGCTTGCAACGGGTAGACCAGTCCGAGCGGCGCGGGGTCAGGCTGGCACTCTTGACGTAATACTTAAAAATGGGTCACTTGCATACATATGTACCCACAGAATTTTAAATAAAATACTAATCATAATAAGTGGAAAAAAGTCAGCGTTGTAAAATTTTGTAAATATGTTTTATTCTATTTTATGATTCCGTAAAATTGTATCAATTAGTTTCTTGGTCTTTTCATGATTATGTTGTATTTAAAATGCAATTTTAAAAAAAGAATCATTGAGATTTTTTTGCAAATAGAGTAGTTCTAAAGTTATTTTTGGTTTGTTGAAGAGCTTGATAACGTTACTGAATATTAAAGATGTAAGAATTGAACATGCTTAATTTTTCGAACAATTTGAAGTAATGTGTAATGTGTAAGTGGTGCTTGGAAACACCATAATAGTCCGGGAGCCCGCGATATAAAATTTTGGACAATATCCTTTCATTATTTGACTACTTTGAACTAAATAATAAAAATAATCCAAGGCTGGTAGAATACAAACGGTGCGTAGCTCCATTAGAAAGTGGGAAATATATAAGAAATAACAGTCTTTGACTGAAATCATCATCACTAAAATATTTTGTATGTATTTTTGACATTCTAAATTGCAGTCGGGAAAATTTGTCGGAAGTAATTTAGTTGAAATCATTATTTGTGAAACTTTTTTTATAAACAATTACAGGATGTCCGGAAGGGTCATGTCAAAAATGAAGGGTTATAGCATAAACCAAGATTTTTACAAAATTTTTACAATACATGTATGTAGTTAATAAAATTCGATTTTCTCAAAAACGGTACAAGACATCGACTGATATACCTTTTTTAAGCAAAATGAGAGAGGAATCGAACTATGACAGAAAAATGCCATATTTGGCAACGTTGTCAAAGATGTACAATGGATAATTTCGTCTGCTCCTGTATAATTCAGACATATTGAATATCAGTTGAATCTTCGAAATGAACATTACCATGAGTTACTTTAATTGCCCAAATTTCATTATTGTTATGGCAACGACTTAGAAGTTATAATTGGAATTTGTTTTTCAAACTTCTTTTTTGAAGGCGAATACTACATCTATTTTCACCTCCCCTGTATACCCCTTTATTTTTGACATGACCTTTCCGGATATCCTATATAATATAGTATTTAATAAATGAAAAGAAAAAAAATATTTTAAAAACAAGGTTTTATTAAAATATACCAGAAAGAAAACAATAAATAAAGGAGTTCATAAAACTCATAATGTGTAAAGACCCCGTAAAGTGTAAAAAAGACCCACAAAAGGGTTGAATATGGCTGCTCTATAGAAGTGTCATCAGCAAAAATATGATAAACAGACACGTACTATCTATCATAATTAATCAGTATGTTCATGTTCTTATGCGATTTAAAAGCTTGTAACGAGGTTTATTTCTAATTGGAATTTATATTATAAGGGGTAAGTTACGGAAATTATGCGACAAGCTTTTAANAGGTCAAAATAACACCAGTTCTTCATATAAATTTTTTTTATACGAGCCTTCGTTAACAAGTTACGGGTCCTCAAAGGTAAAATTAAAAAATTCTTTTTATTTACAGTGTCTAAACTATTAACTTCAGCATGATGCAAATTTGGTGATCGATAACACATGCGTATAGCTTGTTTTTGATGTTGTAAGTGAAACTTCATTATGCCCAAAATGCCAGGAACGGACTAGGCCCAATGGCTAACAACCCAGAATTTTTGCATAGATGACGATCGCTATCTGCCGGTATCAAAAATAAGTTATCTGAAGAACTTGCTAACGATAATACCCTCTTGGTTCAATTCGGCAAAATTAGCTGTTTAGGAAATATTTGTGATTTTGTCACAACACATCGAGCGGCGCCTCCGCCATTTTTTGTTTTTAATTTTTAATTGGACATAATTATTAGGAACCGTACATACATATTATTAAAATAAGAGCCTAGAAAATCTCACTGTCTGCTAATGCAATTTTCACTAACAGAATTTGACATACACTCTTTACACCTAACACAAAATAGAAAAAAAAAAAGAAGAATAAGCTAAAGTTAAAAAATAATTTAAAAAAGGAAAACTATCAAAATACGTTTTCAATATGGGCACATTCCATCTCCACACACTTTCTAAGTCCACGAATGTTATTTGCTTGTATACGAAAAAGCATTTCTGAATCGACATCGATATTTGGAGTTTTTGCAAAATAATTTGAAGCCACTATTAGACGATGTTCCATTAGACACCCGAAGAAACGTTTGGTTTATGCACGATGGAGCTCCTTTCCACTTCACTATTGATGTACGAAATTATTTATCCATTATGTTTAATAATAGATTAATTGGGAGAGGAGGTCCAATTTCATAGCTACCACGTTCTCCAAACTTTAACCCGATGGACTTCTTTCTGTCGTTATACCTGAAAAGTTTGGTATACGTAGCTCCAGTACGGATAAGGTATGAATTGCTAGCAAGAATTAATTTCCATTGTGATAATATTAGACAAACCCCAGAAATGCTTTTTCGTGTACAAATAACATTCGTAGACTTTTGTTAGTGAAAATTACATTAGATGACAGTAAGATTTATTAAGTTCTTATTTTCAAAATATGTACGGTTCTAACATACCTAGTAATTATTATATCCAATAAAGAATTAAAAACAAAAAATGGTGGAGGCGCCACTCGATGTGCACTGTGACATAAAATCACAATTATTTCCTAAATAGTTAATTTTATCGAGTTGAACCAAGAGGGTATTATCGTTGGCAAATTCTTTACGTAACTTATTTTTGATACAGGCAGATTGCGATCGCCATCTAGGGAAAAATTCTGGGTTGTTAACCATTGTTCGTCCTTGGCGTTTTGGGCATAATGAGGTTCCACATAAAACATCAAAACCAAGCTGTACGCATGTGTAATCGATCACCAAATTTGCATCATGCTGAAGTTAATAGTTTAAAGACTGTAAATAAAAATTACTTATTAATATTCACCTTTGAGGGCCCGTAACTTGTTAACGAACGCCCGCATGAAAAAAATTTATTTGAAGAACTGATATTATTTTGACCTCATCTATTCGTACTAGACTTTTTTGTATCAAGTACCGGGATACCCTGTATATTCTATTGTTCCTAGATACAAAAATTTCTGTGTAACTGCATTTAAAAAAAACCATATCTAAAAAAAGTTTGCTTTCAAATTATCATATATGAAAAACTCAATTTTCGCTTCCAATATGGTTAGCCCGAATATGATATTATGGAAATATCAAACATGGACGTCAACACTAATTGATGAAAAATGAGCAATGAAATGTAATTTTGTCCATGCGTTTGAGGCAAATTGGATTTGAAGAGAATAAAGAGAATATTGTAGTATTTGTATAGGAAACAAAATTCTTTTTACACAGTCCGCATAAATAAAGAGCTGATTTAATTTTCAATAGGAGCGGACAGCTCTGGAGTTTTTTTAAGGGTGTTGGATTAATTTTCAATTAAATTAAAATTTTTACGGTTTCAGTCCCGCACAGTGGGAACATAAATACGAAAAAAAACCCTTTGGCAAACATTTCCAATTAAAAGGAATTTCTAATTGTGGCAATGTTAAGATGTATTGCTATCAGGGAAACAAGTGCGAAGTATGTTGCCCGCGTTTCCGCCGGGATAATTAAAACATGAAAATAAGCGATAGCGCTGCGTGGTCCACTATGATTAAAAATAGGGGTACAAAAGTAAGCAAAGTACATAGGGCGAAACTTTGTAGCACGTTCGAATATTGCAACACACATGCATACATCAAAATTCTAAATTACAACCTTTATAATAAACTGTGTTATACATTTACCAATGTTTGACCTAATACAGAGTCTTTATAAATTACAAGCCACGTAACCAGCAATTTTGTTTGGAACATTACTACGACGCACAGTGATCGGAATCCCAAAAAAACTGGACAAAAGTCGAAATTTCAAAGTCGTTGGTTTGCGTTAATACTACAGAATATTCTAGAGAAGGGGTCACTGCGTAGTTTTGTAAAGGGACAGAGAGCTGGGCCATGTGTATAGACCACAACAACTATCGGAAGTATGCTGTGACACATTAACATATTTCACTTGCCACTGACCCATCGAAAAGCAGTGAATTGAAAATACGTGCAAATTTTTACTAGAGTACGGATCGTTGTGTGCAACAGGGAGGGTGTTCCTGGAGATAAGTAGAATATATTTGCTCATCTAGAACCTCATTTTTCGAAAGTTGCGTGTTTTTATTGTTTTAACAAAAACGTCTTGCAATTTTCAACAATTTCAAATCACATAAATCGTAAATTATAGTAATAGTTGTGATACCAAGGGACCCTGCACTATTGATATTTGGAAAATGCGTACAGGAGTGTCAAGTTCATAAATAAAAAGAGAAAACTTCCAGATTTTTCCGAATTCGGGTTCTGAGTTTTTAAAAAGGTGAAAGATAGATGAAAATGAGAAAACCGAAGCTATGGTGATGATGTTTTCATACTCTGACGGTTATGTGACAGATGATGATGCCAATACAAGTTTGTGACATCAGTTAATTCAGTTTTTGCTCCTTTTTAAACCCTTTAAATTTTTGACATAAGTACATTAACACCCTGTATTTTAACAATTTTAATTATTTTTTAATTTTAAGCGTCATTTTGTGGCTTCAGCAATTTTGAGTATTGTAGATGTTTATAAATATGTTTGTGGTGAAATTACGGCGAGACAATTCAGTTGATTTGAGTTGGCAATGTAAAGGAAGAGAATATTTATATAATTAACTCTATGTAATTTGAACCAACTCACAGCCGCGTCAATTAGCCATTCCATTACACTGTTTAATATTGAATTTTCTTGTTCTTTTCAGGAAAGGGCGACTTTAAGCCGTCGGAGATGGATGGGTAAGTACTTACAATTTTTCCTCCCTCTGTCATTACGGGAAAGGGTGGTAATATGAAACCTCAAGTTGTTGTTTCACCAATAACTTGAAGCACAATATGCTGATTATAATACTGTCTCACCGATCCCATAAAAACGCCAAATTATAATGTACTTAACTTTTATACTAGGCTTTATCCAATACTATTATTTTTTTTAACAGTACCTTTTGCGTTGTCAAACTGCTTGACTGGTAACATAATAATAATAACTCTTTTGAAATCATTTATTAGTCCTTCTTCTACTAATTTTCACAACACAAACAGCAGTAATCTAGTTCCATGACTTTTTCTTTCTCAGGACTTAAATATTTTATTTCAGGGAATATTTAAAGTATTGAAAATGACACAGAAGTCAGTGATGTTGATGAACTAACACTTTGAATGTCCAGTGGCAATCCAATGTTGCTTCTGATAAACTGATTTTTTGATTTACGTCAGTTATAGGCCCTTACAAGAAGTTTGAAGCCTTATGGCATACCATATCCGCCAGATCAGTCGTCCGTTGATCGTTCTTTGATCCAATTGTCAGTTGGAACACGGAGCACTTGTTTTAGAAACTACGTTTAAGCTGAAACGGAATTTTTGAAAACACAATAGCTATAATTGATCACCACATCTAAAAACTGAACTGTTAAAAATGTGACAACCCGGGGAATTACCACTCAAATTTCGCTTGCTACTACTTGTTACATTTATGCGACGTCTGGCGTCACTTCATTTCTTTAATCAGACGTCAAATTTAAGATGTCCTCAGGACATCAGACCAAGAGCGATTAAAACCAAGGGACATTGGTTTTTCTATGATTTTCTTGGTAGAAAACTTTACTTGAAACTTACCCTTGACATATAGCAACTATGCGAGTGACTAGAATGAGGAAAAGATAATTCCAGAGGTATGCTATATTCCTTTTTGGTTTTCAGATAAGAATTAGTTTTCTTGGTGTAGTTTTAATAGTTCTAAATTGGCGGGATTATCCATTTCAGCAACAGACTACTAGAATTTTTGTTGGATTGAAATAAATGACTGTAAAATAGATACAATACTAGGTTTTCAATTGAGCTTATTACAATCCATAAACACACGTGGTGTGCATCAGCTGTGCAACATTAGGTTAAGCGCTGTTGTCACGTTGTGATGAAACTCCCCAATATTAGTACTCGCTGTATTTTGAAAACACTTAATCTTACGCCCCTATAATATACAACTTTTTTGTTCATTTATGATTACTCTATCTCATGCTGAAGTAATGGAAGTCAAACTTCTTACACCCTGTATAGACCATTATTCGGGATTTAGATTAGAAATAATATTTATTACAAATACAAACACAAAATTCTAAATCGGCACTGAACATAAATAATCTTAATAAATAGCGCCCAGTAAATAAAATATAATATAATATAATACAATATAATACAATACAATACAATACAATACAATACAATACAATACAATACAATACAATACAATACAATACAATACAATATAATTATATTATAATATAGTATAATATAATAAATGGAGGTAGGTTGCTCTAAATATATTTAATTAAAATAATGTTAAAAATGTGAATTTTAATCAAATGTTTTCTGAAATTGTACATTTTGGCAGCATTCATGTTTTAAGGTAATAAAGTGAAACCTATTTCAAATATGCCCCAACAAAAAAATGTCAAAAATAGAGAGTTTTTTTCTTTATTTATTTTTTGGGTGGGTTAGAAAAATTTATTATATGTTCAGAAAACGAAAACAGATGGATTTTCGAAACATTAACAACTTTTTAAAGTGATATGTTTTTTGTATTTTGTATTTGTCTGTTTTTTTTTGCGATTATTGGTTAGGTAAAACTAGTTTCATAAAAATAATCCTTGAATAATCCTTTTGCCGCAAGGAATATTGTTCAATTTTTTTACGTTTGGCAAAACACCCAAAAAATAAAGAAAAGTACAAAAACTGTGCTATGCACTGATAAACATCTTCAAATAATACAAATAGAGGACTATTTAATGAAATCAAAACATATTTTTTGAAGACCGATTTTTTTAAAAATAGACAGCAAAATTATACTACTGTAACAAGGACCTAATTTGATTATTGACCTATTTGCCTTATTTTGATCCAGAGAAGCTACCTTTGAAGTATGGTCCATTCGTATCCGGATACCCTGTATAATACAGCTTTGAGCTATTTAATATTAAATACCTTTACTAGTTTTCAACTTAACGTTTATTCCATATTACAGAAAAGTTCCATATTATCACTTTATTGCTATTTATTTATGTCAGTATGTTAAGTTTAGAAACAAGCCTGGGTAAATAATGTAGCTGGCAGTGTTCAGGCATCAGAATCAATAGCTGATTGTGGATAATTACCGACAGCGATGATTTACTAATTACTTCCCGAATTTCGCAGTATTTATTACTTCCTGTCATGTTTCACAGATATCACGAACCGGAAAGTTGTCTGACTCGGTCCCTCCCGTACCACTTTGCTTGTACTTTTGTGATTTTCAATACCTTGCACGTGATGATATTCCGGCTCAGCGGCATGCAAATGTGAGGACATATGTTGTATTAAACTCTAAACTTTTTCTCTATACATTCTGCATGCATCAACCGTTCGCTTCTCATCTGAGCGGGATCGATAGTGACCGTATAAATTTCTCTCTTAATTACAAATTTCTGCAAGCTCATTTGCAAATGCCCGGGTATTTGTAGAAATTAAAATTTTTCCGTACTCAACGTTTATATGGCACAAAATCTGTTACATTTCAATGTTTCTAAACGTTTCGGCATTCTCCACTGTCGACATCTTCAGTGGTTACTCGAATGTTTCGCCGCGAACTGTTTTAGGTTTTACAAAAACGTATTTATCGTGAGAGAACTGCTCTGTACCAATACGTCTTCAATGGTTTTTATTCAAATACTATGTTTCACGTGCATTATTTGAAGAGTAGTAGAGAAATTTTCTTTTGTTTTTGCAGAAGGAATCAGCGCTGAAAGCTGCAATGTCCCTCTTACACCTTGTCGAACAAAATCATCAGAATTCCAATATTTTACAAGAAAGAAACTAATTGAAATTATTTGTTTTCTGTTAGGGTACTCCGATTATTCTGAATAAACGGATTCGTACCTAAGCTTTCTCCCTCCCTTATTTGCACTGTAGGCATAGTTGGTAAATACTGGGATTTTAATGTAGATTCCAGGCACGTTTCCTTTATTTATCTGACCGTGCTGTTAGTTAAACAATTGTTCTCCTAGATGTATTGTTTTAAATGCCCCATATATTGTGCGCAACAGGGACACTTGTTATATTTTTGACACATTCGTATATGAATAGGACATATAATATCCTTCCTCTACTCTTTTCTGATATCGTCCTACATTTCTCGTTTGTCCATTAAATATTAACCCTTTCTATAGGCAGTCATTTGGAATGTGATATCCGCATACCTACGCAGGAACGTAAACATTAGTAAATATACAGCAGCAGCAATATAAGCTAAAAGTTTTCTGAAAAGGCTATAATTGAAATATTCGATGTAAATTTACTATTTTAGTATGTTATACATATTTTACAACATAAATCTGTTTTTGGTGTGATGTAATTGAAAGCAAGAAATGTTTCACAAGCCAGCATTACATATTTCCTATTGATATGTGATATCGGTTCTTTTATTTCTCTTGTAGCATTGTCGTACAGGTTTCCTCGAGTTTCCATTGGTTTTGAAACATTTCTAATAAAATGCCTGTCAAGAAGTTATAATCATAATGGTCAATTCCATGATAAAGCAAAATATCTGGAACATTTCTAGTTCCATACGTTTCAAATATTTGTTGTACCACGGAAAGTTGAAAGTCAGCAGTTAGAATCTTTTCCTTAGTCACATGGTAATATTCAAATCGTAGAAGAAAAGTTTTTTGTACCATTTTACCGATTTGAGAATAGACACAATTACGTTATGCATCAGCATCTCAATTTAGTCTATTCCATGTTCTGGTTAATGTCAAATATGCATGGAGACTTCATAATAGTTTGACGATTTTTTTATTACTGTTATGTTTTTATTCCAATTTTGTCATATATTTTCTTTTTTTTGTAGTACTACAATTGTAAGATTTCTTATTATATAAAACAGTTGCAAGTAATGGACTGTTGTACCAGTTATCTACGTATAGAGAGTGATTCTTGCCCATGTATGTTCTTATAATGGTCATAACCACTTGACCTGATTTCCTTCTTCCATTATATTCTTCCTACAAAACATCTAAATAATAACAAATCATGAACACCTTTATCTAGATTCTAGAAACTATGATTGTACGTGTTGTTTGAAGGTAAACTTTTCTGTGAACAAAACCAGTCGCTCGTCAATATACAGGGTGATTCATTAACAATGGGAAAATCGAAAGCTGAAGATAATATACGTGAAATGGTGACCATTGGCGCAAACATGCCTTATCCGAAAGTTGATAGTTTCGGAAATACAGGGTGTTGAAAGTTAAAATTTGAAACCGTTTTTTTTTGCGATTATTCTGAAAATATGTAGGTTAGGAACTTGAAAATTTGTAAAACTATGGTTTTTTTAGGCGACGAATAAGATGCGTGCTGTAATTTCAGCATGGCTTATAGAGGACGCCACTTACGACCAATTTTACCGAAAATTTAGTTAATAACTTTTTATCCTGTATGTCTAACATGAAACTTGATTCATAACCTGAAAGAGCAATCATTTTTCCATTAATTGTGTATTCTTGTATCATTTCGGTATCTCGATCCGTTTTCGAGAAAAATCGATTTAACGAACACTATGTTTTGATAATACGAGAAATTAAAAGCGAAACAAACCAAGTGTTTCTTCGTGTACTTTACAAAGAATCTATTGGCTCGTGTGAAGAGTTGTGGCAAAGAATACAAATTGCTGCCAACGAAGTCAGACGCAATCCCAATATGTTGTTTCAAACTCGAAGATCTTTCAGAAAACGTGTAAAGTGTATCAGTGTCAACGGTGGATTCTTCGAACAATTACTTTAAATCATAATTACGTATTTTATTTGTTTTATTGTTAATTGTTGTAATAACACGAAGGAACACTTGGTTTGTTTCGCTTTTAATTTCTCATATTATCAAAACATAGTGTTCGTTAAATCGATTTTTCTCGAAAACGGATCGAGATACCGAAATGAAACAAGAATACACAATTAATGGAAAAATGATTGCTCTTTCAGGTTATGAATCAAGTTTCATGTTAGACATACAGGATAAAAAGTTATTAATTAAATTTTCGGTAAAATTGGTCGTAAGTGGCGTCCTCTATAAGCCATGCTGAAATTACAACACGCATCTTATTCGTCGCCTAAAAAAACCATAGTTTTACAAATTTTCAAGTTCCTAACCTACATATTTTCAGAATAATCGCAAAAAAAAAACGGTTTCAAATTTGAACTTTCAACACCCTGTATTTCGGAAACTATCAACTTTCGGATAAGGCATGTTTGCGCCAATGGTCACCATTTCACGTGTCAGCTATCGACTTTCCCATTGTTAATGAATCACCCTGTATACGTTTAGGTTTAGGGATGATGAATGAAATATAATTCATAATTATTTTTCAAATAATCGAGTTGACCTATTTCGAAAATCTTATCTTCTTCTTATCACATTATTTTATATTAAAAAGTTGTCTGTCCAATTCTTCTGTTTTTTTCGATACATTTTTGAGTAAAAAAAATACTTCCGAGAAATGAAGTTCTTGAGATATTGCCAAATTTCACATAGGCGATATTTTATCAATTAAAATAAAATTTTTGTAAGTGTATAAGTGTTAAGGCGACCAAGTTCAACCTATTATTTTTAGTACCAATAAAGATTGTGTAAGATTTTGAGACATTAATATGTAAACCGTTATCTAAAGAATTTGTTATTGGCAATTGCATACCTCATTATTTGATCGCTACATCTTTAAGTCATATAACTGATTTATTATCACCATCATTCAAGCAATGGAAACTTTATATTTGACTTTTATACAACTTTTGATAAGTAGTATGTCGGTAGGTATCTATTTTATAACTCTGGATACAGCAATAGTTTGATTTTGGTTTTTATTCGGGACTGCGTAAATTTACCACATGTAAAAAATATTTTGAAGGAGAGCAATTATAACCTACCAATTGCAAGTTATTTATAATCAATACTAATACAATTTTAAGTCAAGATTACTTTACCATTACGACTATTATGTTAGGTAAAATTATATAGTAAAATGTAGTAATAGGACCTCGAGAGATCTGTTCCGTGGATATTTGTAAGGTGTCAATCAGTGGGTGGTAGAATAATCCAAAAGACTGCGGGTATTTCTGGGAAATATTAGCCTCATTAAATCGTCACATGGACAAAGTAAAAAAAAAATGTATATTTGATTCAATGAAATGATTTGCTTAACTTTCAATTTACAATAATTATAAATATATTTGAGGAATACTGAATACAGTGTTGCATTTATTTAAAGGGTACATCATTGATAATAGTATACTCTTTTCCCGTGTATATGTTCAGCAGCTGTTTAGTGACAATGTTCGTTGTTGGTAATGGTTTATCTTTTTGTAACAACTGTATTGCATAAACTTGAGCTTTCTGCACAATTTGTACTTATGTCAAATGCGCAGAGTAAGATTTTTCCTGCACATAAACAAATTCGCTTAACTTTTTAAATATGTAACACCGATCCATTTTTCTAATAGAGGTTAGTGACCAATTTACAAAACACAGATCAATAAATCTACCTATAATACGATTTAGCTGCTATTTAAGTTATGCTTATTTAACAATACCTATCACTTTGATAGCTTGATAGAAAAGTGTATCTTATTTTACATTTCTTTTATCCAGTATATTTAGTTATTTTAAGATACACTCTGCTTAATGAACTTACAGTGCTTTCCAATTACAATTAATTTGTGACATAAAAAATACCTTTCGTCAATAAAGATTTCCATGTTTTATCCGTAAAGTGAAGTCGCTTGAATTTAATGTGCTCCACACAAATAATGGCTGATAAAAGTTGTGCAGACACAAGCAATTTGCCAAATGGCCTTATAAAACGTATAAGAGGAAGACATCAGCTGTTTGGTCTTAAATCTCCTAACAAGGGGCAACGACAATAATAAGGATTTTGTGTAGGAAACGGAAAGTTATAAGAGAAAGCCCAAACACAGAGACGAGCTCTGAATAAATATGAATGCTCCGACGGTAAACAGGACTACGGAAGGACAATCAATGATGAAAGGAATCGGTAAACGGATTCGCAAAGCATCGCTAACTACATACAATTATCGGATTTAATATTACGCATTAAGCTTTGCTTGCTCTGCGCTTTGCATCTTTTCGATATGCTGGCTGGCGCAATTGTAATTCGTAATTGTAGATTCTGAATTATGCGGAATTTGCAGGATTTACGACATTTCGTATAAATGTCTGCACGGACTTTTATAATTCAACATTTTCTTACTTTAATCGTCATCCTATTCAGGACACCGTATACAGGCATGACAAAAATCTAGCAACAAACATCAAAAGTGTGTAGAGCTCACAAAAATAATGAAGGTAAGCTACATTTTTTTTCGAACTTGTTTCTTTGAGGACAGAAACGATGTGCATGCTGCGAAATTTTTTTTTTTTTCTAAATGTTTATCAAAAAACTTATAAATTATACATGGTCCGATTGCCGAGAGACCAATTCACTTTTTCTTAGTAGAGTTTCTGTGCTCTTGACTTTCATAAATAGAAACTTGACTGGCAAAGTCAACTGTATTTTTCTCGAAAATGCTGCAATTTGAATGAGAGTGTCTAGTTTTTCGTGTAAATGAAACATATTAATAAATAACAGGTAATGTTGAAAATTTTACTTCAAAAAGGACTTAGGTTCACTAAAATACCATAAAGAAAGATAACTAGTGATAATTTACCACATAACAGAGGAATACTAATAACTCTGTACTTTACAAACAAATACAATATCTTGAAAAGTCACTTAGCACAAGCAAGTCTTGCTTGAGCTAATTTGCACTGTGGTTAAAAAAATTATGTTACATCCTTTTTCGAGAAATTTACGGAACTGAGATAAGTTAACAACGTGACGCTGCTTCTTACATTTCGTTGTTGATCGTTAAATACATTCCTGAAATTTTGAATAATAAAATCTAGCTTTTTTTGGCACAACCTACATTTATTTAATATGTGGGAACTAGCAATCTGATTTCAACTTACAATATTAATATAAAAAAAAATAAGATACAATAATCTCCAAATTGAATAACTGATATGGTTTATCGGTTATTAATTCATTAATGATCATATATTTACGACATAAATAGTTAAAATTTTATTATAATTCTAATATACGTAAATAATAACATGTATCAATATGCAATTATTTATTATAGTTAAATCAATTTAAGTATTTTAACATAAAGAAATATACCAACAAGGAATCATAATAAGTGTTATCGTATAAACATGGCTCAATTTTTGTCTAATTTTCACTCCGGGTAAAATGTACTTGCTGAGCAGTGGAAGTTTCTAAATTGCCACAGACTGCATCTGTATCGCAAACATTCAACGTTGTGTCCCAATAAGTTTTCGGAGGGCATTCCAAGAGTTCAGTTCTTCCATTGGTACATTCATAGAATTTTGTACAGTCTGTTTCATGGGGAAAGTACGTGGTATCGCTGTTTTGTTCTTCTTTGGGACAAACAACTAAATAAAAAAATTAAATTAACATACAATCGAGTCTTTGAATATTATATGGATACCGATGACGTAAATCAACAAGTTTTACACTACAATTTCAATTTTTTCCGTGTCATCTTCCACCATTCGTTACAATACAATTGACACAATACCTCCTCATAATGTAAAAATGACTCATTCCCACAAAAATAAATTATTTGCTCCTGATATGATACGATTTGTAAAATTGAATTACTGCCTGTTTTCATAAGAGTAAGGTGTATTAAAAGTACCGATAAGATTGAGACAAAGGATGGAAATGTTTCGTTCTTTTATTTCCTTTGCAAAAGAATGAATTTGAATTGGAAAAAGTATGTGCAAAACCAATAATAAATATTTTAAATATGTATGTTTAGGGAAATCATCATTTAATGAAAAGTTATCAGATACGCTATTAACAACGGTGTTAGAAAATAAAGGAATCAAAGTTTGATTCACATATTTTTAACTCAATACAGTATACAAATCTATAGTGCAGAAACTAAATTTTAATACAATATATCCCAAAACTCAAAGACAATAATTCTATAGTCCAAAGGAAAGGATCATCTGATTTTTTTCATGTTCTGTCGGCATTTATATTTATGATGGCCTTTTTGAAAACACACATTATGACCTTTCAGTGAAAATGGAGCACAGCTTAATAGAAAATGTCTGACATCAAAATAATGGCTACTGAGCCATATATTTTATATCAAATTATACTGCTTTTGAACTTACAGGATGAGAAACATGCACCAATTGCACCAATGAAATTCAAAATTTAAGAAACATATTTTTTATGGCAAACATTTAGAAAAATTGTATTAATTTTGTGTATATGTATAAAGAGAACTAGTTATATACCTTACTGCCACCACTAATATACAAGTGGAAAAAAATGCAACTGTTTTCATTTTGTCGCCTGTGAACTAAGAAGCCTCCAGTTTGTTTCAAGCAATTTTGTTTAATTTTTTATATATTCCGATGCTTTTAAAAAAGTAATTCGTGATATTTTTCATTTTCATTGGGATGATTCGTCTCAATAATTTTTCTAACACCATGACTACGAATAATACGTAGTTATGTTGGATGACCAAAATCGGTCATCAGCAGCGACAGCAAGTCGGTCTTTTTCCATTACGACTAATTGTTCTGCTTGGAGATTTGGTACAAGCTCTGTTTGTTCAGTCTAATAACACTGAAGATGACACTGGTTTAGTAGAAAAGCTTTCAATTGAACTGTTTTTTACTAAAATGTCTTAATTCATAGGAATTATGAATACTTTGACTGCTTTTTTCACTGTTTCTTTGTTTATAAGCTAACTACTTTTTCTCACCACAGCACAGGCATATTCTCCAGCGGATTGAACGCTAGATTGTTGATCTAGGTACGCTCGCAAGAAAATACATATAATAATTTATTTTGGCAATAAAAAGTTTACTATTGGAAATTTTTCCAGAATATTGATATGTCTCAAGTAAAGGGGTGCTATACAATGCAACTGTGATACCGTAAAAATTGGAATTCGTGCAACGAATTAAGAAAAAAAACTGTATTTAGTTTTTCAGGCTTTTTGGATCTGTCGTGTCGAACCCTCAGTATACCCTTGGGACATATTTCCGTCTAAATAGGTAAAGATGGTTTCAAGGTATCGACTGATCAGAGACTTCTCTGGTTATACAACTGCAAAGTGGTTGGACGAGATAAAGATGAAAAAGACTACTGTTTATCTACTACTGGCTGACTTTGGTGGAATAATAATAATTATTATTATTATTTTAAAACAGACTAATCTTGTAATATAATTTACACAAATAGGCTGCTAACTACAAAATAGAGGTGGATGGTGGGTGTGAGAAGTCGGAAATTGACAGCTACCGTAGTAGTAATTTTGTTAGACTGCAAGATACTATAGCTATAGTCGACGTTTGATCCCGCTTCATGGTGGCTGCCATATTTCTTGAAGTGTTCTTCAGTATGGATCCAGTCAACTTGATCTAGTGTCCCAACCCGAGTTTCGTGACATTGCTTGTATTTTCGTCGAATAATTCTAATATCGGGTGAAATTTTAAGCGTTCTGCGAGGTTTATCGCGGTCGCTACACCAATAGCATTAATATCCTCCAGATGTCGTCGTCTGCTCCGGCTTGAGATCGTTGAAATAGTTTGCGGCTTTGTAGACAGTTTCAGCGGTTGGATTTCAAACATGAATGATAATTTTGATTCAGAATATGAGTGAAAATTTTGATTTCCCCTCTGCGTCTTGTGCAGATGGTCCGCTAGATACTTTTGAATATTGGCAACTATTCGACCAGATTCGAAAGTTAAATGAAATTTGAAATCGCTCGTGGCTCGAAATATGACACTACATTAATTTAATAATGACATAAAAAATCGTTTTGCTTCGTTAAGGACTTCGAATCTTGATAACATCGTATGTGGACTACTCCATTCTTAATATTTTAGATCTTAAAAATTAAAATTTCTGATTCGGTAATATTAACATATAGCATTTCAGATTTATAGAACGTCTTTCTGCTATCAATTTTTCGGCCTAATAAGAACAGCGGACTTTGTTGTCCAACTTTTTATTAAAAAACTTATATCTATCTATTATTAACCCTCGCATGTTTTTACTCTATTAATGAACAAATTCAAACAGATTCAAACATAAATCTTTTTAAATACATTCTCGTATTTTGAAGAGAATTATTAGCCCTCAAAGTTTTTTACTCTACTTTTATAACACCTTGTATAAAATTGAACTGCAAATTTGAGTAAAACAAAAAAAATATTTGAATTAGCTTAAAATTTTATTTTATTACCTCACTATGAACTTTAAAAATCCCTCCTGGTACATTGAAACAGGATGCATGAAACATCTTGCCACAAGAATCACCACAGATTATTGTTTATGTCCTACTATGCACAGGTTGCCAATAAAAACCGGATCAGACATCAGATTAACAATATATAAATACATAAATTACTAGTTTCACGCATTAAACTTCTAGTAATATTTGAAATGTATTAAAGAGCAAGGGAGACACGTCAACCGACTGTATTTAATTATCCTGTAACACCCGTGACTCCTTTACCATTTAAGTCTACGTTTTAAAGCGATTTTTTACATATATAAGACATTTATTTCACATTTAATCTGTATTAACATTAATAAATATTATCTAAATAATTATTGATTTATTTACATGGTAATCTTTATTTTTTATTTAATAGCCGAGGACAGGTGGATTATTACAAAATAAATTACTATAACAAATCATACGTATAAAGTTTTCTTTATTTTTTTGACGAGTATTATTAGCCCTCCAAGTTTGTTACGCTTCTTTTATAACACCCTGTATAGTATCGAACTGTATATTTGAAGCATTCAAACATAGGGAAAAGTAAGCAAATGTCAGTGTATAGATTTATGTTTAAAAATATTGTTTCTGAACAATTTACAATATTTGGAATAAAATAATTACAGAATATAGAGATATTGCGATTGAAATTGTTTCAAGCATTCGTTAATTAATGGAACATAAATTCCTGTATCAATAAAATTTAAATAAATTAAAAAATAGTGAAAAGTCAACAAATGTAACAAGCATTATATATTACGATTTATATTTTAAAATTATATTCTGAAACTGTTTATAAATAGGGAATATGAGACGTACTGTAAATCAGACCATAATTAATTGATTCAAGTATTTATTAACTAATGAAAGATTAATTCATATAATTTCATATCCAGTAAAATCTTTACTTTAGTGGGCTACTACATGAGATATGTGACAGGAAAAATTTTTTAGCACATACATATCTAGATTTTTTTAAGATGCCGCATCCTGTAATTAGAATCCAACTTGTTAATATAAAAAAGTAATATACAATAATCTCTGAATTGAATAACTGAGATAGCTATCTTGTTATTAATTCAATCATTGTTTTTTTTTATAAATAGGTTATAAATGATCATAATTTTGATACAAATTTTATTATCAATTAGATTAATATCTATTAATACTTATGTATTATCATGTTTAAAGCAATGTAAATATATAAACAAAGTAATATACCTGTTTATAAAATAAACATTATTTGTTCTTTTTTTCTAATTTTCACTGTGCATATTGTATTTCTATCGCAAACATTCAACCTTGTGTCCGAATAAGTTCCGAGGGACGCTCAATATCACAAATACCGTAATAGGCATAAGTGAAGTTAATTTAAAATAATTTCTTACCTATTTACGGAAAATAATTCAACAGGTGTGTTTGAATTATGTACAGGGTTTGTCACTATAATCTGACAACTATTTGTGAGTTTAATATTGAAATTACAACAATGTTTTTAATACAAAAGTTTTAGCTTTTTTATGAATTTTTATAACACAGTATTAGAAAAAACAATTGAATAATGGAAATCACTAAATTAAAGATTTTTTTAACGGATTACCCTATATATTAGTGCATACCTAGCTTCGTTAAATTTTTCTCTTTTCAAAAATATATAATATGTTACTGTTTGATTCAGGACTTTTCGACATATTTCAGTTTAAAACTATTTTTGAAAAAACAGGAGTGAAATTTATATCTGACGAATCACAGTGGCTATGGACGAGGCACGCGAAACAAACAAATGACTGACAGAAGTTTATTTCTCATCATTAATTTATTTCCTATAACAAACTATTTTAACAAAGAAATCATAATAACACAAATGGTCACAGATGCTCAATGTAACCGCCATTATTATTGATGCACGTATAATTCTCATTAATTTTCACAACTGCATTTAGTATGAAATGGAAATTAAATTCACTTAAATTTTGTATACATTGATCAACTTTCTGTTTTAGTTCTTCTTAGTTCGTCTAAGTTTACACTAGTTTCCTTATAAACCTCGTTTTTCCCCAGTCAAAGCACGTTCATAAAATAGTGGGCCAATGATTTTATTTCTCAATATACCGCACCAAACATTAAACGATGTGCGTCCTTGATTTGGAATTTCCTTATTATAGTGAGGATTTTCATTTGCCCACTAATGAGTATTTTTTCTATTATAAATACCAGCTGTTATAAAAGTCGCCTCATCAGTCCATAAAATCTTTTCAAAATAGTTTGGGTCGCCATTTTTCAAGCGCAGCATTTCTCTGCAGTACTCTAATAGCTGAATTTTTTATTTTGGGTGGGTTTTGAACCGGCATAGTTTTATAGGGGCGGTATTTACATTTATGTAACGTTCTAATAATTTTACTTTGAGAATGTACTAACATAGCAAAAATATATACCTAACTAGGAATCAGATGTGATTACTTAAAATATAAACATTTTTTCCAACAACATAGCAATGTTGTTGGAAAAAAAGGACACATAATTTGATTCACTAAAGAATAATGTAGATTATAATTGTTACCTCAAAAAGTCGACCTAAAATAGTAGAAAAACATGTTTATTCAACTAATGCAGTAAACAAATGCGGTACCTACTAATGATCCAAATTATGATTTCGTTCTTCTAAATTTGTAAAATGTCAAAAATAAAATGTTTAAAGTCTCAACGCCTTTATCTGTCACTGGAGATGCTTATAAGAACAATATGCAATTAATTGCAATAATTCCTATGGTTATTTATCTATAAAAATTATAGGCATCTTGATGCACGTATGCAAATATGAATAAATAAATAATTACATTATTAATGTCAAAATAACAAGATCCTTCAAAATTCCATTATAAATAATTATGTGTAAACTATGAAATGCAGTATGTACTCAAACTCTTACAAAATTGTGAATAATTCTGGTGACATTTTCAATGAATAAAAACAAGTATGTGTTAATTGAAGAATTTGCGGTCTAAATTTAGTAATTCTACAGATACACATCATCACGAAATATCTAATAATGGTCGAAAATGTAATCGTGATAAGCACTTGATCTCTATCTTTTAAAATATTTTATAACAAACTGGAAATACATTATCCGCTGATTAAAGAACAGGTGAATATTTACTTCAGATTGTGAAAAATTAAACTTACTTTACATTTTACCAACAATTTTACGATTAAGACTAAAAGATATAAATAAGCAAATTATTAGTTAAGAAAAAACAAATTGCCAAATTAGCTGTAAATTAGGTAGTATGAAATATACAGAATCAATTTTATTTATTAGAGTAGGTAGATGTAATTCAGAATTTCTACAAAAACTAATGATTTTCAAACAAATTTTTGCTTCCAAAGAACAGCTTATAATTTTAAAGGAATCCCAGTATAGTTACAAAGGATTGTACAGTTCGTATGATATTTATTGAGATAGAATTTCAGGAAGACCCCTCCGTCACTTTCTTTGAATTATCCGCATTCGACACCGAGGTAAAAAGACGGCGGAATATTTCAAGGTACGCCACTGTCCCGGTAAATCGTTACAGTAATTTTTGGAATTCTATCTTAACAAATATTATAGTTAGTTGTACGATTAACTAGCAGATGTTTCTAGTGCCAAGATTCCTTTAGCAAGTAAATGTCATGGATTTTCAGTTTATTAACCTGCACTTGCTTGAAAATAACAATGGACAACCCTGTCTTGCCTCTAACAAATTTAATTGAACTCCAGTCTTTTGAATTGAGAAAATAAAAAAGAAATATGTACTTACATAAATGCTAGAGGAAATACATTATATTCTAAGTTCATGAATTTAACCATAAGAACAATCATTTTCACTTACCTTCAGCTGAAGTAAACGCAAAAACAGCTACCAGTGCCAAAATAAGAATCAGCTTGTACATTTTTATTTCTTCTTGGATGACTACTACTAATTATAAAGTTTGTAGCGAAATAAATAACTATTAAATTAGTCGGCTTTATATATTACACCAATTTAATGTATTGATATTATCTATAAAAAATACCCGTGTCACCGTTTCCCAGAAGTAAATACTTCAATAATCAAATGCATTATTACATGAGGTACTACTTCAAGAATAAATAAAATTGATATAATTAATTCGGCGAATTAGTGACAACTCACATCCGGCATTCTTGGCATTTTAATGGGCGATTTTATCGATTAAAATTATTTTATGTTTAACACAAAAGATCTCTAAGATCAATATTTAAAATCTAAATGTCACAAATAATACTATCTAATAAGAAAATAATTTCTCCATTACGGCCATTATTACTAGAATTTCTTAGATTTTAAGAAATGGTGTATTGAGTTTCTAAGTTAATAGATTTTTATAACCATTTGCCAGTAAAACTCCAGTAAGATGCTTTAGTTCTGAGTATGGTGGTCCGATATGGCCTAGCTATGATGGCTAATGTTTTGATTATAGTCCTTTTTTTGTGCTGCTTGGGAAACCGTCAAACCGACCTTACCATTTGAGTTCAGGTGTTTCAATGCATTATGGAACTCAAAGGGCTCCTCTTGACGGCATCATAAGTCAGTTCATGACACATGTTGTGCCAAATATTTATCTGTTTTGTTTTTTATTTATTAGACTAATAATGAGACTAGGAAAGCTAATGAAAAGCGTAACTATTTTTAAAAATATGTACGTGTATCGAAAACATCATTTTTGTACACTTGTTTATTCTCTGTCCTGTCAAATTGACCACATCACTGTCGCAAGTAAATATCCCAATAAAACTGATTTATAAAGCTTTATGAAAATTGTATTTGCATGGAAAAGAATAGTAAATAATAATTTAAAATAAAAAAACTATGTAAATATATATCGGTATTAATAAATGTTTCGCTTTACAATAAAATATGTAACATAATAATATTATACTGTACATTTTTATAGTAATTTAAACATATTAATTTCTAAACCGGACATAAAGTTATCGATAACACAGGCCAACAAGGAAAAAATTCCAGAGATCAGACACTACGTTTCCGAAGGCATTTGGCGCGCTGAATCCGAATCTGGCCTCAGAATTGATCCATCACCCTAGGTTTCCGAGATATTCTAACCTAAAAATGCAAAAAACACGTATTTTTGCTATTTTCAAAGTTATGTAACTTGGCGAAAAATTTTTTTTTCTCAAAACTGAAAATATCATTGGAAACTACTATCTTTCCCCTTCAAAACGCATTTTTTTTATTTGTAAAAAGCTTTATTTTTCGCGGAGATATCGTCGATTAAAGATGATCAGTATAGCTTCCTTATTAAACCATGGCTATAACACAATATCACTAAGCGCTACAAGCCTTAGAGGGCTCGCAGCGCTTAGTGTTATTGGGCAATAGAGTTTGAAGTTAACCTTCCTGACTATTAGGGCTCACAGCGCTTAGTGTCGTGGGGTTATAGGGCTTGGGATTAACCTTCCAGACATATAGGGCTTGGGGTTAACCTTCCTGACGATTAGGGCTCGCAGCGCTTAGTGTTGTGGGGTTATAGGGCTTGGGGTTAACGTTCCTAACAATTAGGGCTAGCAGCGCTCAGTGTTATGGGGTTAGCCATGATGTAATAATATAGACATACTGGTCATCTTAAATTGACGATATCTCCGCGAAAAATAGAGCTTTTTCCAAATAAAAAAATGCGTTTTGAAGGGGAAAGATAGTCGTTTACAATGATGTTTTCAGTTTTGAGAAAAAAAAATTTTTCGCCAAGTTACATAACCTTGAATATAGAAAAAGTACGTGTTTTTGCACTTTTAGGTTAGAATATCTCGGAAACCTAGGGTGATGGATCAATTCAGATTCGGATTCAGCGCGCCAAATGCCTTCGGAAGCGTAGTGTCTGATCTCTGAATTTTTTTTTTTTAAATTTTGTCGGCCTGTGTAATTTATAGTTCTATTTAATTATCCTTAATTTTCCAACATAAAATTAAATATTTGTATGGATAATTATTATCAACATATAGGTTTTAAAATAAACTATGTACAATTTAATACTAACGTAAAACATACATACATTAACTAATTCAATAATTGTCAAAAATATAGAGAACAAAAATAACTGGCTTAACACAAAACAAAGTATCATAATAGCAAATATTTTTTAAATTATCTTTTAATAATAAGAAAAATCTAATAGTTCAATGATAATTTAATAATTAAAAGAATTTTTTCGGTAATACAGAATATGTGCAGACAAACTACTAATTACGGAAGGTAATTGTTTGGTATTATGGATTAACTATATCAATTATACCTAAATAGATTTATTTAATAAATGTTTTAAATTATATCGTTAAATATATGAGCAAATGTCACTGCACATCTAAATGTTGCAGACAATATAAATTTCAATGTAATATACTAGTTTTTTTTTTGGTTCTTTAATCCCTATCCTTTTGGATATATCTCATATTTGATTTAAACAATCATGTATGATGATCTGTGTCCCTATTGAAATTATTACCTATACTTTTTTCCAAAACACCCTGTATACAGACTGAGCCATCATTAGATATGAAACTTAACTAAAGCTTCTTCAGACCAAACCAAAGTGTTTAACCAAGTATACCCAGTACCAAGCTTTCAAAGAATTTGTATTAATTAATTTCATTATAACTTCCTCACATTTGAAGATGTCTGTTCAGAAAATAACCGAAATTTTATACATTATTATTGGTCCCTGTCTCCTTTAAAGTACTCCCTTCGCCTATTCACACACTTTTCCTAGAGGTGTTTCCATTTCGCGTAGCTGTCCTATATAACTGTTTGAAGTGGCCTTTATAGTATGTGACGAATTTGCTTTGACGTCATCAATAGTTTGAAAAATGTGTCCTTTCAGCACTGATTTTAGTTTCGGAAATAAGAAAAAATCATAAGCCAGGGCTGGCGAGTGAGGAGGGTGAAGGAGGACATCAATCTGATTTGTGGCAGAAAACTCACGAACTGATAAAGCTGATTGTGCGGGCGCATTGTCATGGTGCAAGAATCATAAAACGAGGAACATATTTTGTTGCAACTCCATGAATGTTCAACTTTTCAGTCAAAATTTTATGGAATGACCCAATTGAGACGCTAACCTATTCTGCAATTTCTCCGACAGTCAATCGGCGATTTGAATACACCAAATCTTTGACTTTCTGAACATAGGAGCCATGGAGACTATACAAGGAGCCCGACCTCCATGTAAACAAAAATCTTACAAAATAAGAGGGCGCTAGTGTTCCATATGTCCCATATGTAGAGAGGGGAGATAAAAAGCGGCAGTTTGAATTATAAATCAATCATGTAATTTTTGTAATGTGTTAAAAATTTTAAAATAAATAATGTAAGCTACTTTGAATTATATAAATCATGAAAATATGTCATTCCGGACTGTAATTAAACTAAATAGATAATAGAAAATATTAGCTTTGTGAGAAGAATTTGGTGTTCGTAGAAAGAAACTAGTTTTCAAGGAATTTATGACGTGATCTTGTTAATATTAACCTATAAGTAAGGTTTATGTTTTTGATAATTACTTTGTTAAAGATTTTAGTTTAATGTTAGTAAAAAATAGTCACATTTTATACAGGAAGTTGCCTTTAAAAAAATAGTAATTCTTGTATTAATAATATGGAATTTTTACTTGTGGTAATAAAAAATAGAATATAAAAAAACTCGGTGTTTTAAATAAACTTTTTAAAATATTACAGATGTCCGATTTTGAGTCCAGTGATTCAGATGACTTATTAGACGCATTGTCCAGCTTGAGAGTGGTGATGAAATAGATTTATTCTAAGAAACAGATAGAGTAAAAAATAAGAACTACTTTGAAATTATTGTACCTGAATATAGTGGCCAAGTTTTTTTAACATTTCCATGTTAGCATATGGGAAGTAGCTAACAGAATTGAAGAAAAATTTGCCATTTCTAATTATTTCACCCATGATTCTGGTAAATTTTGCATTGCCTTAAGCTCTACAACAACCAGAAAAGTTACATACTTGCTAAGTAACTTGTCTCCATAAATTATAGAATGGCCGAGATAATGAGGCAGTTGTAATCGAACAATATTTTGCCCAATATGAATTTCCAGAGCAGGTTATAGGAATAATTGATGGGAAAGGAATTCATATAAGATAGAGTATATCACAATCCATATTTTTTTTGAATAACCAATAATATACTATATTATAGTGTAACTGAAAACTGACTATGGAAAGTCGATAAATTATGGTTGGACAATTTCTAAGCTGATTGCCATGTTGTCGGTTTAGACTTCTCAATGCTTCGAGAGTCATATCGCTCTCTTCTCAAAATGTCAAGAAGCTTAAAACAACATAACCAATTGATACCAAAATTTTAACAAAATATAGGTACTCCATTATAAAGGTCACAAAAACTAGGTAATCTAAATATTTTATAACTGTTTAAAATCGATTAGTTTTCTGGGTATATATTTTAAAATTGCTGTAAAATTTAATTCTACTTTCGTAAAATTGTTGATTTAATTCGAACGTAACATGGTTCCATGACTTATTTCAAGGTAGAGTATAGACCAAAATTAATAAGGTATTATAAAGAAATATTTTAGCAATGTTCTATATTTTTGTTACATATTTTGTAAAAATAAAATGTTTATCTACCAAAGATTTCAATGTTTTATTAATTGAATCAAAAAAACGAAATTATTTGTGCCTAATTAAAATAAAATAAATATTTATTCATAACAAACAAGTAACAAAGTAAATATATATTACAAATAAAACAACTTAAAAATAAGTAATACGTGTCAGTCTATCTTCTTAAAATTTCATTTTGTTCATGAAGCAATTGATTTCCATGTTTAAATATTTAGTAAAAGTAGTCAATTACCAATACAGATCGATCAGCATCAATTACTACACGTATCCTCTCTTTAAATTTTATATGATATCTGAATTTCAATCAGTTTTTTACTAACAGGAAAGAAACAGCAACTAATTGGAAATGATTTATTCAATTCAGTAATGATAATAGCGATGTCACCAGCAAGAATTATATGAAAGATACGAATTTAATTATTTATGCACGTAATATAAATTACAAGAATATGTAGAAATAAATAAAGTATACTTTGTTGCTATTGTCAATATTATGTGAACATATTCATAGTTGCTTTGTCGAGACCTCATCACACGTCAACAGAACTTTTCTTTTATTAGATTATACAGGACAGGATGCTCACTTTCTAGTATAATCTCATCGTAACTTAATTGCTCTTGATTTACTTGCTGTTCTTGTTGTTGTTGTTGTTGTTGTTGTTGTTGTTGTTGTTGTTGTTGTAACTGTTGCTCTTGTTGTAGCTGCTGCACCTGTTGTTGCTGGTGTAGCGGATGCTCTTGCTGTTGATGCTGCTGCAAAATATATAAAGAAACAATGCATCATTCAATTATACAATATTTTCACTTATGAAATCTTTCTATTTAAAAATTTCTCTACCGTATTAAGAATCAAAGAAGCTGCTTCCAACTTCCGAATTATTCGACCTTTTGCCATAATATTAACCCACTATTCGGTCAAGTTGTAATATAGAACTGCTGGACATCATTAGATTGAAAATGCAGATCACAAACGTACTGTTTTATTTTAAATCTGTTGACAGTCATTCACTTCACATACTATTACCATATTTAAATTATTTTCGAAACTTTTTATTTACCATTTATAAAAACAAATTGTAATAATTATTGACTTGACTTCTAGTTTTTAGGTTAGTATACCTCCCCGCTCCCCAATATATCTATTAAACTCAATATAAATAAAATAAAATTGGTTATTTGCTTACTTCACTCGTATTTATGAAGCTACATTCATTTGGGTCATATGGAACACTAGCGCCACCCCAACTTCTGCCATTTCTTGGACAAATTTTGTCAATTTTCCCGTATGAGTTCGTGCTCCTTATCTAGTCTCCATGATAGGAGCCATCAGTTGAAGCTTAAGACATTTTGGTCGAGAATCATCTTCAATTGACTGACGACTACCATTCGTAACATTGCGTACCACCCAGATCATCATCTCCGTAAACTTGTTTCAAAAGTTGAAACGTTTCCGTGAATATCAAAAATCCAAGAACATGTGGTTACAAAGGAGGTTAAGCGCAATGCTATACTATAGCAGGATCATATTCCATGCAAATTAATAAATCATTGCCTGTCAAGGTATCCAGTGCAGTACGGTTTTAAGGGGTTTAAAAATTGAATAATTTCTTTATGCATTATAAAGGGATGAAAGGATCAGTTAACGTCTAGTAGCCCCGTTTCTATAAAAATCCTTTTATTCTCATAAACTATTTATTTTAAATGTAATTTATTCAATTTGTTTTTTAGATTCCACATATGTACTACATTTTACCTCTGTACGCGCCACTATTGTTTACTTGTTTTTTGGAGACGGTCTGTGATTTACGACCAAGCTCGCCAGGTTAGTACTTATTTGACGTATAACCGACCATTCCGTGCACCTGAGCGACTGCAGCTACTACCAGAACACAGTGCGTATGAAGCGGTATTTCAGATTTTGCATTCAATTTCATTTTAAATTTGAAATGGTTCATCTTACGCGTCCTAAAAATTATAACACGATTTTCCTTTGATAAACGAACGACAATTTTTTGCTCTACTTTACATCGAATACGATCCTACTATAAATATCTCCATTAGCGTGTAATTTAAAAAGTCGGTTATTTTCTGGAGAAACCTCTCCCTTATTTTTACCTGACGAATATCCCGTTGCAGTTTTCGCACATCTAGAAGGAGACTTGATATAAAATCACCCTCAATGTATACGAATGTAATTCGGGTACTCTTCAATAAAGGACTATTTTTAAACGACTTAAAATTTGTTATTAAACTTAGTTTAAACTTATAAAAATGACACTTTCTTTAACATTATTCTCTTCCGGATTAAATTTGATCCTGAAGAAAATGAATTTGCTTGATAAACAAAAATTGCGTTAGTAGAGAGAGAAGGAATCTTGGTAAAACAATTTCTATGTAAAATGTTGTGATCTGAATTTGAATTTGCGATGGACGCCTCTAAAATTAAAAAGCCCTACTTCAACAGATTGCCATTAAAACCTAGCAGACGTTGATAACTTAACAGAGTAAAGTAGGATTAATTTAGTGCATGGCGGGAGAGCCAAATTGCTGCATAACATAATTCGTATCCCCTTAATAAAGTCCTTAAGATGATTACTAGAATTCCTGAACGTTGGGCATGATTATTTAGAGGCATATAACTTAGAAATTTAGCGGAAGCGCGGCAGGAAGCTGGTGATGAAGGCGGCTGTCGTAAAAGTAGTATTGGCGACGGTGGCGGGGGATAAAGACGGCGTTTTAACAGATTGACTCATAAAATCTTACCACGTGCTCTACGTTCCAAGTGGCGTCCCAGATTCGTCTATTTTATTGTATCGTTCGTCATTATCCTCCGGTCGCTATTATTTGAGGAAATAGTCTTTGTTTTAGTATTAATTTGCCAATGAACAGCGACACGTAAATGTTTCAAATTTATTGGAGATCTGAATCTTAAGTTGATCTATTGTGATATACAGGGTGTCCCGTTTATAGTACAAAAAACTGGAGATTAAGTTGTCGTTGGCACAACAGTTGGTATAATGGACTGGTACAAATAAATTTCTTCATTGAATGATATTATTGAGATTTTTCGTACGTTCTCGGAAATTTTTCTCAAATAACTCGATTACAAGGGGCCAAGAAGACTAACTACTGTTCAGTCCATTAAAATGCATAAGATAAAAAATAAATTTTTCTAGCAGTAGGATTTTCGGGATGTAGATGTAGAAGATGTAAAATGATTCGTGTAGTGTTAAAAAGACCTTCTAGATGACTAGAAGCTCTTTTAAAAAAAACTGTTAATTGTTAATTCCAACAGATATAGACTGTTCAGAAAAGTGAAAATAAGTAAATATCAATGTCGGGGAACAATATTACAGACATAGAATTAAGTTTGATAGCACAGTTTGGTTCAAATTTACAAAAGTAGGTGAAATTTGTAGAATGTTTGAAAATGAACGTAGAAAAAAGATACAGACTTCAAAATTTAGAGAAAATTATGTAGAATCAGAATATGTATGAGTCATGCTGCAAAAACATGCATAACGTCATAATTTTTAATTAAAAATTTCGCAAAAGTATAATATGACGTCTTCATAGTAACAAACTCTTTTGTCATCAGTTTATAAAAACTAAAATAGGGCTTGTAGTAGCCAGTCTTTCATAATTTGCCAAACAGTAAACACCGTTTACCAACGAACCAAAATAATTTCTGAAAATTTATGTACGCGCCTAAAGTATGGAATAAATTCAGTAAAAACGAAATAAATTTTTTTTGGGAAAAATTCTCGAACACGTCGATTATTAATTTAAATAAAAAATAGATATTTTAGCATAAAAGGCGATTTTCATTCGTCATTTGTTTTCGAGTAATGACGTCATCGACATTTGTTTTATATAGCAACCCCCTATTTTTTTTTGGATTCTGAAAGATCGTTTCCTTGTCGATCCGACAGTATTAAAATGTTGCCATCTTACATAGGAAAGTTTTCGAGTAAATGACGATTGAATGTTAGAAAACGTAAATTTTATTCATTAAAAAGATAACAATTTCTATGTCAAGCAAATACAATTCATTAAGTTTTCTACCTAAATTAAGTGTTCGAATTGCCACCGACCGACTTCTTGACAATACGCAAGACTGTGTAGAAATTTTTCATGCACATTATGAATTATTTCTGGGGTAACTGTGTATTTCATCTATAATACAATTTTGGAGTTCTTCTAAATTATGTGGTCTATTAACGTACACTTTGGAGTTTAAATAGCCCCATAAGAAATAATCCAGGGGTGTAAGATCTGGGGATCTCGCGGGTCATTCCATCGATCCTCGTCTGCCGATCCATAGTGCGGAGGTGCACCGTCTTGCTGAAACCATATGGTGTCATCAGTAATATCAGGGTCATTATTGTTAGGAAAAATTACTGCAAGCGCTGGAACAAGGTCATTTTGTAAAAACTCTTAATATCTTTCTCCTGTAAGGGTTCCTTCAAAGAAGAAAGGCCCTACTATTCTGTTGTCAACTATTCCAGCCCACACATTTAATTTCTGTTGGAGTTGGATATGTGTCTCTGCCATCCAATGAGGATTTTCCCGACTCCAATACCTGCAAGTTTGACGGTTCACTGTACCATTGAGACAAAACGTGGCCTCGTCTGAAAAAAGTATTTGCAAAAGTATTTGCCGGTGTAAATCTCTATTTACACAAAAGTGTAAGCGGCGGTCGGGATCGTCTTCATCAAAATGTTCTGTTTGTGATCTTCACTAACGCTTGGACGTCCAGGTTTTAGAATATCTACAACATTGCCAGTTTCTTTAAATTTAGATTCTATCTTACTCACTGTTGATTGGCTGATACGGCGATTTGGATGTTTTTCATTAAATAAATCGCAAACTTCCTGCTGCGTTCTAGTCTTATCCCTTGTAAATAAAATTGTAAATAAAATTTAAAAAATTATAAAAACAAAAAAACTTCTTCTTATAACAATAACAACAATATTAAGTCACAAATAATTAAATAAACGGATAGTTAAATTGTTACCTTCAGGGTGTCCCGAAATTCATGCAACAAAATTTGGTCACAGATTCTTAAGACAAATTTAGGGGACCCGTATATTTTATTTTTGCCAAGTGGCCCCCTCTTTCGGAGTTACAGCCCCCTGAAGTCCGCCCCTAAGAATAATATTTTTTTATATCTCAGAACCCTGTTGTACGAGAATCACTAAATTTGGTGGGGTTTTATGACATGTGGAATCTGATGGTGCTACGTTTTTTAGAAAGAAAAAAAAATACGGGTCCCCTAAATTTGTCTTAAGATCTATGACCAAATTTTGTTGCATGAATTTCGGGACACCCTGTATAATTACGTACTCATATTTGTAACGTACAATATAAGTTATGGCAATCTATTCGTCCGATCAGTTCACCAATTCCTTTAATCGAGACGACTACTTAATGTTAGTAGCAGTCCGTCAAGGTTGAAAACTGAAAGCCCAAACCTGTCATCCAAAGACGCTTAAAAAACTGTGAATATATGAGACACTTTACAACTAACTGTAATTCCTTGTAATATCGGGTGTGCAAGATATGGATTTTACACCACTTGTGCAGTAAAGTGTTGCCAACATGAAAAATAAAAGTCAGCGTGACAGTTGACGTTGACAGTTCAAGGTTATTCAATACGAAGCGCTTAATGACAGAACAACGGATATTAATTATTGAGCATTATTTTTAAAACAACTACAGTTCGCAATTTTCGTACCAAATATTGTCGGAATAGTAATTTAACTTCATCAACTACTGAAAATAGATTAAATGAAATATTCAGTAAGACTGGATTAGTGATCTTAAATACCCAACCGTCTCTGGTTCAACACAAAACATTGAAGCAGTTCGTGAGAATATTGCTGAGAGTTCAGAAATACAGGGTGTCCCGTAAAGTATGTTACAAACTTTGGGTGGTGATAGTACATAAAAAAATATGACTAAAAACTCTAATAAACATAACCTAACCTCTTAAACGCACCATTTTGAAGTTACAGACCTTCAAAGGTGCAACTATAAAAGTAGTTTTTATGACGTAACTCTTTGTTGGAAAAAGAAAACTTAATGAAATTTTCAGGGGCTAATCAGCTTTAGGAAATCAATAAATAATGCGGATATGAATAAAATCGAGAAAGCAGAAGGGTGTTTTTTTATCACCCTGTATCCTATTTTTTGCTAAAAAAAATTTTTCTGCAAAGGTACAGCAAGTATCATAAGATTTTTAGAAAGACCATTAAATTTAGAAATTTTTTTGTCTCTTGTGTTTTTTATGTAAAATGTTTAGTTTTCTAGTAAATTTACAAAATGCAGAGAGATGAGTGCTTCCGAATTATTTACATACATTTCTTAAGCCTAGTGAATTTTTAAGAATACAATCAATTTCCAAAATAATTTTTTTAATTAAGTAACCAAAACAGAACTAAAACAAAATATGTTATTATAATAAATGTTGAAATTGACCTCCTTCTGCATCGATACATGCTGTCAGTCTCTTTATAAAGTTAAATCTGACTCTTTGGAATATGAATAGACTATTTCTTATTAAATTAAAGGTTTCTACAATTCGCAGTCTAAGTTGATCTTCTGTATCAACAGGGGTTGCATAAACTTGAGATTTCGCGTGTCCCCAAAGATAAAAATCGACAGGATTCAAGTCCGGTGATCGCGGTGGCCAGGCTATTGGTGCATTATATCCTCTTCCAATCCATCGATTAGGAAACCGCATATGTAGATACTCTCTAACATGAACACTGAAATGCGCAGGTGCCCCGTCATGGAGGTACCACATGTATTGTCTCAAATTTAAAGGAACATTTTCCATTAACTCAGGGAGATGGTTTTCTAGGAAGTTTAAATATTCTACTGCATCAAGCCTTTGAGGTAGAAAGAAAGGCCCGAGCAAATAGTCACCTATTATTCCAGCCCATACGTTGACTGAGAATCGGTGTTGGTGATGACTATCAATGGTAGCATGAGGATTTTCGTCTGACCATGCATGTGCATTGTGCAAGTTCAGTAAACCATCTCGTGTAAAGGTGGCTTCATCGGTAAATAAAATGGAGCTAATAAATTCCACATTATGTTGGTGATGGTTAAGTATTATTCGGCAGAATTCTAGGCGTCGGGGAAGATCTTCAGGCATTAAATGTTGCACTTTTTGGAGATGGTAGGCATAAAGGCCGTTTTCCTTCAAAACACGCCAAACTGACATTCTGGAAAGCTGTAACTGATTAGCTGCCCTTCGCACACTTTCTCCCGGATTTTGTTCAAAAGATCTCAAAATTTGTTCATCTTGCGCGGGTAGTCTTCTAGCAATTCTACCACAATGTATGTAACGGGGTACCACACTACCAGTTTCAATAATCCGTCTGTGAATCCGAGTAAATAATTGTGTAGACGGCTGACGTCTCTGCGGATAACGTTCTATGTATGTTCTTCGAGCAGCTGTTGCATTTCCATTACATAATCCATAAATAAAATGCATTTCGGCATATTCTTGATTAGTAAAACGATTGTTATCCGCCATTGTACTCACAAATTAATAATTCGTCAACAGACACGATTAAAATATGGTAACAAATGTCAACTATGTTAAAAGTGACAGGCGCCTACTTTTTGAATACGTCAAATTTAACACCTAGCGGTGAGTAAACTCCCTTTGCATTTTGTAAATTTATTAGAAAACTAATCATTTTACATAAAAAATGCAAGAGACAAAAAAATTTCTAAATTCAATGGTCTTTCTAAAAATCTTATGATATTTGCTGTATCTTTGCAGAAAAATTTTTTTTGGCAAAAAATAGGATACAGGGTGATAAAAAAACACCCTTCCGCTTTCTCAATTTTATTAATATCCACATTATTTATTGGCTTCCTAAAGCTGACTAGTCCCTGAAAATTTCATTATGTTTTCTTTTTCCAACAAAGAGTTACGTCACAAAAACTACTTTTGTAGTTGCACCTTTTAAGGCCTATAACTTCAAAACGGTGCGTTTAAGAGGTTATGTTTATTAGAGTTTTTAGTCATATTTTTTTATGTACTATCACCACCCAAAGTTTGTAACATACTTTACGGGACACCCTGTCTAAATTCAACATTCATGGTCAAGAATTGGACATTCTGAGAAGCTGTATAAAGTATATTCATATTGCCACGAAAGATTTACATCTTCATGCTTACAAAGTTCAATTGATTCAAGGACTGAAGCCTAGTGATCACGCAGAACGAAGAGAGTTCGATGAATGAATCCTAGGACAATTGCATGCTGATTTTTCGAACAAAAGCATCTTCATCTTGATGGATTCGTTAGTGGACAAAATTGTAGCATTTAGTTAGGGTTCATAAATTTCACGAGTGATTGTTGAGAACCAAATGCATCCACAACGTGTCACTGTTTGGTGCACATTTTGGACTGGAGGCATCATCTGGCCATTCTTCTTCGAAAATGCCGCTGGCCAAGCAATAACAGCTAATGGTGCTCGCTATAGCGTCATGATAATATACAATTTTTTGTGCCTAAATTGCAAGATATAGATGTAGACGACAAGAAGGTGCCATATGCTATACAGCACGAGAAACAATTCAGTTATTACATGAGTCATTTCTTGGTCGTGTAATTTCTCGTTTTGGTGATCAGAATTGGCTACCCAGATCATGGAATTTAACGCTGTTGAACTTTTTTGTTTGGGGTTTTTTGAAGTCTAAGGTTTATGCCACGACGAGCCACTCATTGAAGTAAGTAACTGAACACTGTATCAGTGAAATTCAGTCGCATTTATACAAAACGGTCATGGAAAATTTCTACAAAAAAGTGCATGTGCCAACAAGGTCGTGGAGATCTTTTACCCTATATATTATTCCATTCATACTTACTGTATATTTTATAAATGAATAAAAAAATTACAATTTTTAATTAAAATCATATGTTTTCTATTAAAATTACTTCTTGCGTGAATTATGAAATACGCTTTATGTTCGATGTATCTGTGTCTTATTCATTATATTCCGTGATGCCTGCCCCAAGACAAAGATATGACTTAGTTAATTGCATTTTCGTGTTTCAGCCAAAAAGTGGACATAGAAAAGACAACGACAGGTCCAGGCGGCATTCCGGCCGACGCCATCTACACGACGACGCCACGGGGAGGCCACCACGGAGGCAGCCCAGAGGCGATGAAGGTACGTCTCGCCGCTATGGTGCTGCAACCCCCCACTAGAGTGTAGCACTGCACCTTTGGACCGCGGCGGGGGGTGCCCGTCTTAGGACACGGCCGGCCCGCCACGGTCATCGAGTACAAGTGTTAACTGTCTTGAAACTGGTTTCGTAAATAGACAAGACTCGTTCCAAATTGTGTATCGAATAGGCTAGGTTTCTATAAATCTTTGATATTTCACGATTTCTTAGTTCATACCGACTGTCATGAACCTGATGGGATATTTACTTCTAACTATAGATAAGCAGTATCAGTTTTAATGACATGATTTCTTGGCAATATAGTTTGAACAACCGAAATGTTAAGCAAGTGTTTAACTAAAAGTTTAATAAACCGCATTGCGTCAGTTTCAAGTAACTTAAATTTTCGAATTAATGGATTTCATCTAAATTTCGATACAATAAAATTGAATGTAACGTCTAAATTTTCTGTCATTGCAACAGTTCTCGTAGATGTTAAATTTTAAGTTAAGTTAAAATGTTAAGTTGAGCTTTTAAACAAATATTCAATTTTCCTTTATATCTACAGAATGTCTTTCTTTTGCCACTCTCTTCTTTAATCGTTACTTTGCCTTATCTTATCTTATTTTAGTTCTGTTTCCTTTCCAAAATTCTTTGCTTTTATCCGATATGTAATTTTCATTTTTATGACATCCTCCCACGAAATTGTTCAAATAAAATCAGCTTCACGGATCTTTTTCTATGTAGGTAGTTTTGTCCCATATAATCTTTGTTTTAATCTCTTCCGATGGTCAAACTGTAAGATATGGCTTCCTCATGATATTTTCCAAATCATTTGAATTTAATATTTGTCTTAATATTTCATTATAGTTTACTCATAGCTGATTTATTCATTGCATACTTTTTTCTATTTCTTTAACTCAACCAAGGTTTTAATTGAAGACTTACTTACTTTAACGGGCTAAATCGGAATCTGTTTTACTCCAGCATGATTAAAGTAAATCTCTAAAAATTGCTGAAAATCTCGAAATCGTGGAAAAGCGGACTAATGAGCATCAGCAATGTTTTGAAAAAAAAAATTTCTTGACCAAGATAAAACCTTAATCTTTATTTTAATGGTCTGAAATACTGAAAATGTTTAGAAAACTAATATCGAAAGTTGTACTAAATGAAGAAATTGGACCTGTCCAAGCCTTAACTCAATGTACTTTGTGCATCTTCATAAGTACTTTGAAAAAAAAACAGAAGTGATTGAAACGTACGTGTGGGTTGTAGACCAATTTTGAATGAATTTCTCTTTTCAGGAATCAACAAAAATCTACCATTATCCCAATTGCCCTAATATCTTCTTTCAATCTCATTCAGGTCTTGGTTCATCCTGCTCCTTGCTATAATCACCTAAATTTGCAGTAGTTCAAGTGGGAATCCAAGAAATGAACTTTCCATTCGTTAAACTTTCTAAGCGTTGGTATTTTCTTATCTGCTATAATAGTATCTAAATCTTGGATATTGTGGTTCTCTAAAAAGTTTTAAGCGACGTTGCTAAAGCTGAGCCACGTTGCTTTCTCAATATATGTTATTGTTGTTATGAAATTGCCATGAAACTCTTTAGGATTTGAGGTCTGTCGAAGATGCATTTTTACAATTTTGCATGCATCACTTAAATTCCAAAATTATCTAGGTGGATTTTGGAAATTGGATATAACTTCCATTTTTATTAAAACTATTCATCACAGCAAACTTGGAAACTGTATTTTTTTTAATAAGAGCATTCAACTCTTTCTGATTAAATGGATTTGAACGTTTTGTTTCACCTGCTGGTGCGTATTCGTCCGCACTTTCTTCTGATTCAGTTTCATTCTTTTCCTTTTCCGCTTCAACATTGTCCGTACTTCCGATTCCCTCTTCTGACCTTTCACCATCAATTACTTCTTATCTTCGTATTGAATTAATATCAGTCTTCTGATGACTGTGTTATCAATCTTATAGCTGCTGTTGTGATTTCAGCAGTGTACTTTTTTGTTTTTTACCGATTCAGCATGGTAAAAAAATTTACACATGCTATTAGGAAGCCATGCATTGTCTGGAAAGACAAATTCTGTACCAGTTTAAATAATTTTATTCAAAATATTGCTGATGCTCATTAGGTCGGCTTTTTTCGAGATGTTCAGTAATTTTTAGAAATTTTCTTAATTTCTGTGCGTGTTGGAGTAAAACTAACTGCGGACTCGAATTCAAAACAACAAAATACATATAACTGGCCTCCAGGTTAGCTTTTATGTTTATTTTTAAAAGGTAGTGGATCGATACGTCTTTAAAGACAATCAGACAATCACTGTTGCGACTTGCTAATCTATGAAACTTAAAAGTTCGGTTAATTTCAATAATTAGTTCTAAGTGATTAGTTTTTTATTTGACATTAAGCTTTAAAATCTCTTTAAGCAACTAAATTTAATTCCCGAATTGGCGTGACTGAAAATATATCACTGGAATTAATTTTACAAAATTACTGGGATTAACCATCTGCTTGCCAATAAAAAGTAAGCTGTATATTCGTAATAAATGTACAATGTCTAAAATATTTAATTCTTTACAGTCGCTTTTTTAATTTGCTGTTCCGAAATAAATAAATATTTCGGTACTAATATTACTATCTAAAACTGCTAAGTATTCGCCAAAAAAACTTGTTTTAAATGGATGTTTTGAAATGTAATGGCATCCTTTTTCTAAAAGAATTAAATTAAGATGAATTCATAACCTTAACGACTAGAAACAAAATTGTTTTTATTTAAACAATGAGTTTCATAATTACTATCGAAATAAATGAAATAGACCCTTGAGTTTGAAAACCGAAATTTGAACCATATATAACCTCACTATTACTCTATTATGTGCTAAAATTTCAGTTAGTTTCTTTGTCCCATTTTTTAGTTATTAATGAAAATGTTGAAAAAATCACGGTTTTCTGCCTACAAAATTGATACCTCTCACTTTAACTCGTCGTAATTTTTTTGTTAATTGATAAAAAAAATTCCAAATTTTTACTAAAGATAAGTCGAACTATTGTCTTTAGTACTCTGAAGGTCATTTGTCTCAAAAGCTCTTATTTTTTTTATTTTTAAGCAAAACAGAAGGGAGTGCTATATCCGTAAATACTGCGTTAAAGAAAAACTGACATACGTAGGAAATAACTGTAAACAACAATCTGAGAAAAATTGTTAAAAAAATTACGACGAGTTAAAGTGAGAGGTATCAATTTTGTAGGCAGAAAATCGTGATTTTTTCAACATTTTTATTAATAACTAAAAAATGGGATAACGAAACTAACTGAAATTTTAACAAAGAATAGAGTAATAGTGAGTATACATGGTCCAAATTTCAAATTTTTTTGCCTCTACGTTTTCTTAATATAGGTTTCTAAACTCAGGGATCTATTTCATTTATTTCGATAGTAGTCGCGTATAAAATAAATATTTTCATTGTTAATAAACTGTAATTTTCATATAAGATATTACAAGTTTTCATTAGTAAAAGAAAAACATTATTTCCATATCGGAAATGTAGAGCCAATCAACTTACTTTGATTCTTTTTATTTCACCATTCGGTAGGTAGTGCTTTTTTATATAATAGAGGTGCAAAATATTTTGGAAATGTTGAGGTTATGTATTCATCTGATTTCATTATTGAATATTGACACATATTTTTCTATTGTACCTAGTTGCCGATATGTTAAGAAACTGATACTGCTTATATTAAGCCCAAAAAGAATATATTACAGATTGCGGACGTCGTGATCTACATTTTATACCAAATAGAAAAAGTAATGAATTGCTAATGTTCAAAAAATTGTGTACTATAATTGATAGTGTACAAAAATAAATACTATCATATACAATGACATTTTTTAATAACATGTTATGCCTCTTTCACCATAAAATGCTGTTGGAAAAAAAATGGATGAAGATCTTCAGTAGGAAAATATTTTTGTTCGATAAAGTTTTGAAAATATGTAAACTATGGTAATCGCTAGAAACTTCATTGAATATTTCAATCTCAAACAGATTTAATCTATTAAAGTAGGTATTAAAGGAAGGTTTTCAAAATGAATTTTGATAAACATAGTCATTTAGAAGAACGGATGAGATTTAAAGAAAATATTTACGAAATGGAAATTTCAAAACAGTTTTCATGCTGGTCACTGCCAAGTCTGTCTCTTGGGCACTGTGTGCACACCATTCCATTTTTACCCAATACTCAAAGTTTTTTTTCTGAATTCGTTTTTAGCATCTCATGTGGTGCAGACAAAGAATGAACCGATCATTTCTTACAATTATGTTTAAACATACATTGTCTGGATCACTTTCATTTAGCAACTGCTTGTAACTAATTCGTTTTGTTTTATTATTTTCATGAAACATCTAGAACTACCATTAGATAATTTTAGCATTGTACAATTCCAAATTTTGTAACATTTACTACTTCCTTGACCGCCTATTTTCACATTTTATTACAAATTAGTGTCAGAATCGATTTCGCTTTATTTTAAATTCCATCGGAAACAGAGATTTCTTCTTATTAAAACGAATCATGTAAATACTTGTGAAAATTTGATAACTATAATGTCATAGACAATAATCGTAGCGTAAAAGACAGGGTAGGAAATCTCTATTTTCCTTCGATAATTGTGTTAGATCCAACTCCAGAATACTATTGGAAGGAGTAGAAGACATGTTTGTAAATAATAGAGAATGATTTAATATTTTGTGAACACTAAGGCACTATGCACCATGTATATAATGCACATGCACAGTAAAACACACACTGTAGCTTTGACGTGTTTTCTTTGGTTTTCCTTTGGAAGGTATACAGTTCCTTCTATAAATAAAACATTATCGTGGAATTAAATTTTCAGCACAGTCATTCCTATTTTATTTCTCTTTTATAGCCGTCTTGAAAATGTGGTAAATGTCCCGGAATCATTTATATACTTTATTAGGTTTAAAAAGAAAATTGAATTCGTCGAGAATAATGTTTTACTTGTAGATTGAAAAAAATCTAGCACCAGTACACCACAGTATTTTATCATCCATTTTATACGACAGTTTTTACATATCTAAATTGTTCGTACCTTAATTATAAATGGTGAATGTGCTGGATATTAAATAATAATGAAACTGTCGTATGGTGAATATGAATGACATTTATGGTCTGCTGTGTTAAGTTCAGGAACTTGATTTCATTGCAAAAATAGAATGGGACCAACAAAGTATATTTGGAAAAGAAAATTTAATGTAAATACTAAAAGGTGTGGAGGCAACGAATGAAATTCAATAAAAATGCATAAAATAATTATTAGATCCCCCTTGTAACCCAAAAATTTGAAATATTTTATGCCAAGGTAGCTCGACGAGTATTTTTAAGTGCTGCACCTGATGTGGGGTAGTTTTGGAACATGAATTTATTTCTAATAGGTAAAACGAACAGGATCATTCACCTAACAATCAACACCCTTATCGTTTTTACCTTTCCATTTAGACAATAATTGTAGAAGCCAAAGCCTTAGTAACTTTTCCTGCGATATTGAAGAAGTATAAAAAAGATACAATTGAATGTTGAGTTTCTGAGACGTAAACTAAACCTCTGTTTTCTTAAATGGAACATATTTGTCGTGTTTTGAAATCCCCTGTTTTTTCCTGATTGACAGTTTGCACAATGTTTTGATTTATTTACTGACCCTCCACAATGGGTAAAGCCATGGAACCAATGCGTGTGTGCTCTTCCGCTGTTAGATTTACAAACAATTTATAACTAACAATTATTCTTAATTGATAATATTAACTGCGTTCAACAGTTTCCTCTTTAGGTCATATAAATTACTAGGTCGTTCCTTGTTTACTTTATTTTCCAGAATCTCTCATAATACCCTAGATGGGGCAAGAGAAAAAAAGAGTGAAAAAAACCCTTTGTTTAGAACGTATATATTATGTATTTGCGCTATGGCGCAGAAGGTTAAGGTTAAGTAAAAGCCAAAACAGTGACAATACAAGGATTGCCTTTTACATTTCGGAAATAGAGAAAATATATATATAGCTTTATTGTTTTTCAAAATGTTCTCCAAGAAGATTAATACACTTTTGCATGCGCTTGAACCAATTATCGAAGCTGTTTTTCCATTCCCATTGAAGTTTCTCTGTGAGTCGATGTGTGACAGCTCGCATTGTCTTGGTGGAGAATGATGCATTTTTAGTGGTTGATTTCCCAATTTTTCCGAAGACTTCTGGCAAACAAATGGTTGTGTACCATTCAGAATTGACCGTCCGACGTTGCACCAATGGTACAGTTACCACATGTCCGTTATTTCAGAAAAAACTAGCGACTATTTGTTTAAAAGTGCTTCATGCACAAACAACTTTCGATGGATTTAATTCACCTTGAAAGACCCATACAGTCGACTGCTGCTTACTTTCGGACTCATAGATCCATGATACATATGTACTGTTATGATGTCATAGACTTGCTTTGAAGCACCGCGATCGTATTTTTTTTAGCATTTATGTCGACCAATCGACCCGAGCATCTTTTTTTGACGGCCAAATGTTTCTACAATATTGAATGTATGCTGGTCCCACTCATGCCCAAGAATGCCTCAATCTCACGATAAGTCTCATGACGATCTTGCGGATATCAGTGCACGCACAGTATCAATGTTTTCTGGAACAACAACCGATTTTGGACGACCTACCAACAAATTCTTCAGTAAGCGAACCACGACCACGATTGGATTCCGTATACCACCGATATCTTGTGGTTTTTCATCCCTAAAAGCCGAAGTAAGTTCATCAATGCACTGTGGTTGAGATAATGTCGACAGTTGTAAAAAATAATCGCATGAAAATGCTCACAACTTAATTCCATTTTTTGACCGAGATGAATTCTTCAGGTCACTGTAAACAACACAAATAGCGCTTGTACGTCAAAACGCTCTGAGTAAGTATACCCACAAAAAGTCGAACTTTGTGATAGGGTTGTCGGTTGCCAGATAGCATCACCAGGATCGCCCATTCCCGAAATATAAAAAGCAGAACCTCGTGCAATGTGACAGTTCCAATAAGGTAACAATAGTTGTACCTGAGCAGAACTAAGGAACTTAAAATGGTTTTATAGTATTAATGAGCAACATTTTTCGAGTGAAAAAGAACTCTAGATTATTTTATAATTAATATAAGGATATGATAAAGGACTCTTTTTACTTTCTAAGAAACGGGAAATTCTATAGTCCGTAAGAAGTTTTGATTTTACCCCCATGTAGATCTTGCAATGGGGGACTCTGGAAGATAAAGTACACTAGAAACGACCTGATAGCTTATATGACTTAAGAAAGAATATGTTAATACTATCGTTGAGGTGGATAACATAGGGCATTGTCTTTTGTCTAGAACAAAATTATTGAACACCTTTTCTAATAAAATATACAGCATACACTCGCATTGGTTCCATGTCAACTTTGACTTTATGTATGGACAGTAAATAAATCAAAATATGCAAAGCAAATATATGATATATTTATATACAGGCTATTACAAATTCGCTTCTCGTTACACGGATTTCGAAAACGGTAAGAGATACAAACTAGCTTAAATGGGGGCAAAGTTGCGTAATCAGGCGACCAACATTATGCCTCTAAAAAATCAAGGCTAACATGATTAGTTTTCGAAATATTTGAAAAAAAAACGAAATTTTGGAAATCCGTTTTTGTTTCATTTCAGCCTTGTTTGAGGTGATATTGAAAAAAGAAGAACACTTTCTCATGGCCATTTTTTGCTCTCTAAGGAATGGCATAATCAATTTTTATATGTAACGTTTCGTCTCTCCAGTACCATCATCAACTTAATTTTTTTAAATACGGCCCTGGAAATTTTATTACATTTTTTGCAAGCCGTCATGACCCCCAATGCTGTACTGCCTCAGCCCGAACCAGATTCAGACGTTTTGTCTCGAAAAATTCATCTTCAGTGTATTTGTTAAAAAAATTTATCTAATTTTTTTATTTAGATTTCTTTGTTTATCGAATTATCGTACACTGTAAGTGTCGTTAGACCCTGTGAAATCCATCTAGTTATTTAAACTATTTCCATCTGTTACAGATATAATAAATTCCGATAATATTACGCTGATCTTCATTTTCAACCTTTACCAAAACGAAAATATTTTTGAACATTTCCTGAAATTTTTTAAAGAATAATTTTCAGTTGGCGTTTTAGTTGTTTATATGCATTTTTAAGATAATAAAATTAAGATTGTAATAATATTTTTACTTTGGCGCAACAACTTATTGAGTTATGTATGGCCAAGTGAAGGTAATAGTTAATAATAATAAATGTTTTATTGTAACGCGTGATGGTAATAGTTTAAATAACTAGATGGATTTCACAGGGTCTAACGACACTTACAGTGTACGATAATTCAATAAACAAAGAAATCTAAATATATAAATTTACATAAATTTGGAACGAATACACTGAAGATGAATTGTTCGAGACAAAACGTCTGAATCTGCTTTTTTTCAAATATTTCGAATACTAATCATGTTAGCCTTGATTTTTTGGAGACATAATGTTTGTCCTCTGATTACGCAACTTTGCTCCCATTTAAGCTACTTCGTACCTCTTACCGATTCCGAGATTCCTGTAGTGAGAAGCGAATTTGTAATAGCTTGTATTGTTTGATAGCAAAAAAACAAAGCATTTAAAAAACTACAATATACAAGGTGTTTCAATTAAGAAAACACAAGTTAGATTTATATCTCAGAAACACAATACGCAATTGATTTTTTATGTGGTATAGCTTCAGCATTTGCAATATCAGTTCTTTTTAGTTAAGTTACTTCAATTAAATCATTTCATTTTAAAATGTTCGAATTTAATGATGGCATTATGTTTCTCTTGCAAAAATCGCTGGATATAAAATAAAGTTGATTCAAAGTGGTAAAGTTATTCAAAATACTATGTAGATCAAAAGAGTTATGAAATTGTAATATCTTTAGGAGTATTTCATTTAATTGATAAAAATTTGCCCTATATTTGTTTTTGGGCTTTTCACATAAAAATCATTTCCAGTTTTTCTCTAAAGAAAAACATCCCAAAAAAAAAACGTAGGTCAAATAAATGATTTGATATCAAAGTTCATAAAAAATCGACCATAAATGTTATTCCAGCTTGTACATACACTGTATTTACACTGACACTGGTTTTCCACACTCTGCAGACTACTCCCGTCCTGAGCACTTTCTCAAACCACCTCACTTGATTTTAATCCTGATGCCGAGGTCACAGTAAGGATTCGAGCAGCCAACCAATCACATCGCATAACACTATCATTTTACCTATCTACTAGTCATTATTTAAAATTACTATTACATACTACTTCTACTTATGGTTGTCACCCCAATGGACGAATTGTAATTTTACCCATTATAACACTTTATGTAGATCACGCATGCTATTGGAAATGAATGTATAAAGCAATGAGTAAAATTCGACTGACTGGTTACTTTGTACATGTGTAATAAGCGCTTCAAATTGAAAATTCGTTTCCAATACGCGCGGTAGCAACTAACACAATTCTAACATACTGCTGTACATATAGCATCAACCCACAACACTTACATACAATGGTAGAAGTAGTTTAGAAGAGTCAAAACCAAAAGCTGAAAACGTCTACTCTGGTCTCGACACGCAACCAGATAGACCAAAAAGTCGTATATTCTCACCTGATTTCTACGAATCAGACAATGACACCGAAAAAGGTTACCACCAAGACAAATACTATAGCTTTAGTCGATATACTAACCCCAGTACGAAAGACAACTGGTCGTATGCTTCCACAATGGCGATGGGTCCGCATAGACACTCGCTGCCAAATGATAACAAATATGCAAGGCGTTCACTTAACAAAAAATTCAACAAAAAAGACCGCACTCGACCCAGGCCAAAACCGTTACAGTACGAAAATGAAAAGTACTACGACCATGTGTTTCCTAAGAGGGATGGTAGAATAAGCGCGGATATCTTCTACCAACCTAGTAGTTTAGAACATGCCGAATTGTAAATAAAATGTTAGCATATCGTTTTGCGTAAGATTTTTAATCAAGTGTTTAATAAAAATAAAGAATAAACTTATGAAATATTTCAAAATGCTACTTCTATATGTTTATAACAGATTACAAACAAAAAAATCTTACTGAAAATGATATCGATGGCTTTGGATTTCAAAATCTTGCCCCACTTTCTAATCAAAATATTCTAGACAAACTAAGTTTGAGCAACACTTTGGGAATTAAAGGAGAAAGAAATCCAAGCTACAAGAGATTAAATTGTTGTATGTACATTTCCATTTATTTTGTAAATAAACGTGTATAACAAACGTTGCATGATTAATATGTGCATATTATTTCCTGCATATAAATTTCTAGTTTAGCAATTCAAAAATTTATATGAAGGAAAGCATTACCAAAGACTAACTAATAATATATTCTATGATCTTTCTTATTAACATTCGTTTGCTTGCTTGTTTTAACACATCGATATAACTAAATTTATGATGCGAGATGTATCACGAACAAAGTGATCATACTTTTTACAATACGTTTAAAGTTGTGTGTTAGCTGAAATAATTTTATATAAGTTTTTAGTTTTTACTATATGAAATTATCTATGAATTATACTAGAGAAGTAGATATATTCTGATATATGTGATGTTACAATAATTAATATGACTTAATAATTATAACTGTTATAATTAGGCTTTAAATGTAAAATAAAATAATAATTATTGGTATTCGAAAATTATATACTTATGTTAAATGATGAATAAATTAATCAATTTTGTGTCATATTTCTTCTTTGAATGATATATTTTATATGGAAGGATTGCTGTAATTTATTAATTCATTTATATATTTTATGTAGAACCAATTAATTAGTTTAATGTATAAAAATAACATTATGTATGTTAATAATAAATTATTATTAATAAATACTGTTTTCTGTAATTTCTAATTATTATCGTATCTAATTTTTATGTTGATTTTACATGCTTTATACCTTCCCCTCCATTTTTTAACATATACAGGGTGAGTCAGAAAGAATGGGTTAACACTAAGCTGGAGATACTAGACACCAAAATATTATGTTTGAGCTCATCATGCCTTATACGAATGTCGCTGGTTTAAGAAATACAGGGCATTCAAGGTTTATAGTTTTTTTTAAATTTCTCCATAATTGAGAAAGTTTCGATAGCATGACTCTGAAAATTGGTAGTGTTGGGTTTTTTGGTGTGAGAATTACGAATTTGAAGCTTATTTTGACGTTGCTCCAAGAGGGCGCTAGTTTCACCGTATTATTTAGGTAAATGAAAACATGTTTTTTTTTTATTTGTTGAGCTATACTTAAAAAAGTTAAAAATCTAAAAGAACATTCAATTCTACATAAAAAATGTCCTCTTGTTTTAGAATGTGTGTATCTTCAATCGTGAAAACCATTCGTAGCATTGCGTACGACCCGGATCATCATCTCCGTAAGCTTGTTTCAAAAGTTGAAACGTTTCCGTGAAAGTTTTCCTCAGTTTCACGCAAAATTTTACATTACATCGTTGTGATGGTTATTCCAGAAAATCGTACATTTCAAAAGTCGTCACAAACACTTAAACACACTCAAATAATAATATCACAAAGACTAAATGAGATATCAACAACCCAAGAACGTATGGTTACGGAGGAGGAAAAGTACGGTTATTTTTAGACCTTGTATCTTCTATTATTCCAGAATGCAGATTAACAGTATAATTACTTAATTATAAACAGAAATTATGTTTCAAGTCCTTTGTAACATCCTGTGTGATCTTATTTAAATTTTCTCTTTCTATAGGAACATACAGGATGTCAAATATCTATCTAACTTTCGTTTTGTCACGCCTACAGGTGTGCAATGAACATAGGGCTGTGAGAGTTAAAAAAGAGAGAAAATTGAGAAAAATTGCATTCAACTAGAAGGGATAAGACGTAGACATGACAATTCTGATAGCGACTACCTCTTACATATCCGTTGCGCATGTGTGGATGGAACTATCTCAGATGCAAACTTATTTGTGTCAGTCTGTACATATCTTATGTATTATCTTGGCATATGTACAGATCGGTTGCAGATCAACAGCACCGATGCAATAAAATAAGCAAAGTGCGATTATTGATGATAATTGGATGCTTATTTAGACCGTTCAATCTTGTGATATAATAAAGAGGAAAAACATTCTTAGTGCACTTACTAGTTCATTATTATTTTTTAATAGTACTAAAATAAATACACCTGTGTCGTGTTAGGAATTTAATTCTGTTAAAATTCAAGTGAAAATGTCATCCTTTTCCTTCCAAATTTCCTCATTTTAATTTCGCTCAAGTACTCCTCTCTGCTCAAGGCTTTTTCTAAATTTGATGCAATGCAAAATAATAATATTGTATTGACTCCAAAGGGAAGATTAACGGTAATATTTTGACATATTGTATTAAAAGTTATGTGGATTTATTGCTTATTAAATCAAATTTTCTTATATAATTGAAAAATAGGTACATTTATGGCTTCATTAGAAGAAGGGCGCGGTACTGTAAATACAGTTTCTCTTGTGCAATAGTTTGCTGAAATTTATTAGAGAGTATATATTACAGGAACTCAACACCCCTTAGATTATATTATGCCATGGTTATCATCAAGAAGGGGAACATTACCAAGTCGGTATTTACGACATAGGCGTATCTCACAAAACATGCAAACATAATTGTTTAAAGTATACCTACCTGTATTTAATGAACGCCGTAATAAATAATTTGTAATTAAAAGTTTTATAAAATATATCCTTCTAGCGCTTGGTCCTTTTTCGCTATATTTCAAATAGCAGGGTCATGACAGAGACTACAAAAAATAGAAAATACATGTAGTGTATTCTGCTTAATATGCCGTAACTTTTGTATTTATTGAGCGATTTTAATGAATATTCTTTTTGCCAGTACGCATTTAAATTTTATTTAGTTGCAACTTGCCATGATATTAACACAAATAAAACATTTAGTTTAAGATGCATGGCACTTTACTAAAGTTATTAAATATAAACAGAATTGCTGTTTTGTATAGAGTAGAAAGTGGAAAAATATTGAAATTTTCTGTAAATTCAACTTTGACCTTAAATAACTTTTGAAAGAGTAGATTTATCATAAACTGATAAGAAACCTTTTTTATGGAACGTTCAATTCCCTACAAAAAAGTGTTTTGGTCTTATCAGTACACCTATCTGTTGATGAGTTATAAAAAAAGTAAAAAAAAATCCCATATTATTTAAATAGGAAATAGAAAATTGCAATGATGCATTTGTGCACCTCTTGATATTAATATTAAGAGCTCAAATTTTAACAATAACAGGGTCATTTTTTCGACATCTTGAACAATATTTTTGATGTCACTTTTGAAAAAAAATCTTTTCTGAGTTTATAACTGAAAGAACTATAAATCTTTCTGCGCTTATATCTGAATGCCTGTATTAGATTTAAAGCCTTTCTGTTCGGTTATAATTGGGCGCCAAGAAATTTTCGCGCTAGGCATTCGCATTCAAGTCCCTATGGGTAGCATTAAATTCATGGGAATAATATATTTTTGCATTATTTGTAGCCCCATCATTCTAAAATTCGAGAATTATAGCGATTTTAAGCTATTTTTCAGGTTAGAAAATTCTGGTGATTTGCTCAGGCAATTCTGATATCGGATTTGGATTTAGCGAGTCAAAATATATTGGAACACATAGGTGAGACCACAATTTTAAATCGCTGTTAAATCATATCTGGATCATAGAAGCTAATTTATCAATTTTGTGGATTTTTAAACTTTTTTAAGGTTAGGAAGGATTTGTGACCCTATGGATCAAGTCTGACTACGTATTCGTGTTCAGGGGTCAAGATACATGGGAAATTAAAGACCTGACCACTAGTTTCAGCCGCTGCTGCCTTAATAACTATTACGCGCTTGACTTTGCCTCCCCAATAATATATATAGAGGTGGCAAATCCGGAGATGGTGTGCAGTTGATTGCTTCAGTTATCGTCAGAATATTTAGTTTTCTGTAAACCAGAGAGTTTTTCTTTCACTGTCCTTTGAAGACCTTTACACCATCAAACTGTCTAGCATCGCGTGATCATAAGTCTAATGACCATCACATACAGCCAGTACAGTTTTGTAATATCTATGCCCTAAGATTTTTTCATAAAAATGATCGCAGTTGGCATTGGCTTTGAATTCCGAGACACATTTGCAATGAAATCGTTGGAATCAGTGAATAAATAAAAAAGTTACAAAGATGGCCAGTCATTAAGCAGAACAGTCTATGTGAGTAGGTATAACAAACATCTAGAATCTAGATTCTAGATGGTTGTTTGTTACATTATACTTAAAAAAATTGGACTCGTAAAAATAAATTATGTTTTGACGCTTTAGTTGATGTTTGCTAAACTTTCTCTATTTCTTTTATCAGATTAGAAATAGGCTAACTACCAAGAAGTTTATGTAATAGCCGTTATTGATAGGAGCATTAATGAAGTATCAGAAAAGTCGTATCGATTTACTTTTTTTCTAATACTCGTACGGTGAATGAAACTTTACTCATTAATCTTCATCACCTCGATTTTGCCTGAAAAATATTAGATTGAACACTTCCCCCGTTTTTAACAATTTTTATTGGATTCTCTCTCGCTTATTAATTTATCCTTCCCGCACTTTCGCGTTAGTCGATTTTAAAACGTCCTCCCTTCCGTTATAAAAAAAAGTTAACAAATCACTTAAGGACCTATAAGTATAAAGAAGTAAAATTTTTTCCATATATTTTGCAACACGAAGAAATTACCAGTTTTCTTAGAATGAACCATTATTATTGTTCTATTGTTCACGAGTTGCGTTATCGGTTAATCGGGCAAGTCAACGAATGAAAAATTGAGTAGGAAGAATTTTTTTTAGTAATACTTCAATTTAATTTAAAATTACCTGTTGTGGTACAAATTATTGTTTTTGTTTTTTTAGTCGCTTCCATAAAAACAGATACATTATTTTCAATCAGCTGATTCTTTTTTGTTTACTTCATTTTCGACATTTATTCCACTGAAATCATAAATAATTTTTCAATTTCATCTCTAGGGATAAAAATATTTTAATTTCTAAATTGGATAAACGCTACATTCATATACAATGTGCTCTGTTAAAGGACTTTCCGTCCCTGTATTTTTTTTATTTATTGACCAGTTTCAATGAAAATTACATAAAATTCTGAAATTCTCAATAATAGTGCCATCTGCTCGTATGTCTACCACTGGTTGACATAATTGTGTAAAGGTTTATCATTTGCCATACAGCGTTTAACCAAAATACTTCACGGGAAAAATATATCAAAAAATAGAACAAAGTTGTCGACTACAATTTATATAGAAAATATGACTAACTACAATTTGTGTCACACAGTACCAACAAATAGTTTTTAAAATTTTGTCAAATATATTCACTTTCTCATTTGTTACATATTATTATGTACATTGTATTATACAAGGTGTCCCAGAATAATGTGTACAAAGGAAAACCGCAGAATCGTGTCTCTAAATAGACAGATTTAGGCTATATAACTACATATACGGGTAGCCTATCGAAAACGTACAAGTGGGGGTCATTAGAAAGGGCTTTTAATTCTCTATACATCGAGTCTTACTTTTTGAAAATCGATCCATTATTTTAGAAAATATGCAGCTTTGAAAATACGAACAATATTTTTGACGAGAAATGCGAAAATCGATTTAATTTTACTTCAAAACTTACGGTATTAGCTTGGTAAATTCCTTCAAAAGAATTCGCTTTTTTTTTTCTGATTTGCGAATTCTTTAGCCTGATTTTGGTGAGCAAAAAATTGTCCGCTTTTTGTTTCGTATTTAGATAGGCCACAAGAAGTTGCTAGATAACTGTCTTGTGACTTGTAGTTGAAGAGTACCAATACTGCCGAGTCTTTTAAATTGATTAATTATGGTGTACTCAATTCCAGAAAGAGTAGAAATTATTGAGCTTTTTTTCAAAAACAATGAATGCGGAAATCGGGTCGCCGAACTGTTCAACCAACGGCATCCTGAGAAACATGCGTCTGGAAAAATTGTTCGCGAATTGGTGGCCAAATTTCGCGAAACTGGCTCCGTTCATAACAAAAAGAGGCAGGTTGAAAATCCGGTACTAAATGAACCTACGGAAATAGCGGTATTGGGGCAAGTGGCAATGGATAGTACGCTGAGTACAATGCAATTGGCTACTGCGACAGGAGTGAGTCGTACAAGTGTCCAACGAATATTAAAAAAATACAAATTCCATCCTTATAAGATTCGGCTAGTGCAAGAGCTAAATGAAGACGATTTTGATCGTCGTTTGCAATTTTGCGAAATAATGACTGAACGAGCGATAAACGATAATTTCCTCTTTAATGTGTGTTTTTCGGACGAGTGTACGTTCTTCTTGAATGGTTTAGTGAATCGCCATAATTGTCGTTACTGGGCTGATACCAATCCAAGGATTTTCCATGAGACACACTCCCAACACCCCCAGAAGTTGAATGTATGGGCAGGTATTTTTGGAAATTCCATTGTAGGTCCTTTTTTCCTTCCTGGAAATTTGACAGGCGATATGTACTTGGATTTACTACAAAATGTCATCGACCCAGCTCTAACAAATATCATAGAGGACGACCCTGCTTACAATGAACACGAACTGATTTTCCAGCAAGACGGAGCTCCTCCACATTACTCGCTCAATGTGCGCAATTACCTAAATGAGACGTTTCCAGGACGCTGGATAGGACGAAGAGGTGCAATTGAGTGGCCCCCTCGGTCACCCGACTTAAATCCTTTAGATTTCTTTCTCTGGGGGCACATTAAAAGCAAAGTTTACAGCACTCCACCTGATACCTTGGAAGATCTGCGAGGACGAATCATTAATGTATGTCGCGAAGTAACACCGCAAGTGCTCCAGAATGTTCGACAACGGTTTGAAGACAACCTGTATCATTGTATGCAAGTTGGCGGACAACATTTTCAGCATTTACTTGACTAATACCGTAAGTTTTGAAGTAAAATTAAATCGATTTTCGCATTTCTCGTCAAAAATATTGTTCGTATTTTCAAAGCTGCATATTTTCTAAAATAATGAATCGATTTTCAAAAAGTAAGAATCGATGTATAGAGAATTAAAAGCCCTTTCTAATGACCCCCCACTTGACCCCCATTCCCATTTGAAAAAATTTAGGGGATAGCACCCCCACTTAGGGGGTTGAAGATTTTGGTATGCTTTTTGAGCCAAAAGTTGTCCCCCTCAGAAACAAATTTGACCTGTTATTGGATTTTGCCGAAAAGTTCTTTATTACCCTGTAATGCCTTGCGGTACGTTTTCGATGGGCTACCCTGTATAACTATAACATATTCGATTTTGATTATTTTTGGAGTGTGGACTTTTGCTTTCAATCTACACATTTTGGTGTAATACAGAGTGTTTTTTAAAACTTACAACTCTTACAAAATTGTTGTATGGTGATAATATCTGTACATAACTTTTCCTCTTTTGGGCAAAAATGACGACTACTTTTTATTTGAAAGGTGAAGAATTTTGATTAAATAGGTGATTTGGGTACAAAAACATATTTTTTAAAAGTCTACATTATTTTGCCACCCATATTGCAGTCCTTAGAAAAGTGCTAGCAGTCACTGATTTTGTAGGTTGACTGTATATTTCAGTTTGATCTTTAAGTCACTGTACCCGCCAATTTTTAATGAGTGTTTACTACGATAAGATATACCATATGTTACTTCATCTTTCGATATGGATACACACATACAACGAATTAGAGTTATTTACAACGTGCCTAATTTTATTGAAATAATTCGTAAAAACAATAAAATACAATAAATAATTCTGGAGATAAAAGTAACCAGTTGATGTTATTAAGTCTAGTACAACTTATTATAAAAACTATTCAAAATGAGCACCGTTGTTCCTACAATTCGACGAAGAAAGTTAAAGGACACCCTTTGCCGTTCTTAATGGCTATTTTTTAAAACATTTATGGTATTTTGTATATACCTCCACAACTCTTCTTCAGTGTTAGATGTGGAAGCATACACTCTTGTTTTCAGAGCGCCCCAAAGATATAATAGTCGCAAGGTATTAAGTCTGGTGAACAAGCAGGTCAGTTAACGGGAACATTATCCCCTCTAACGATCCATCGTCGAAAGAATCTTTGGTTCAGATACTCCCGGATATTTACAGTGAAATGTGGTGGAGCGACATCATGCATAAACCACATGTTAGCTCTGAGTAATAACTGCACATATTCCAATAAATCGAGTTTTCTATCGAAATCGAAAACTCTAAATAAAACTCCCCATTCAGTCTATTGGGTAGAATAACAGGGCCCATAATGATGCTATCAATGATCCCAAACCAAACATTGATGCGAAATTCATGCTGATAATGTTTCACTTTGACAAAACGTGGATTTCTTGAGCATACATATGTTAATTGTGAATATTTATTATTCCGCTTCTGGTAAAACAGAATTGGCAGGTAAAATGACTTAAAGATCAAACCGAAATTACAATCAACGTACAAAATCAGAGTCTACTGGCACTTTGTTAAGTAATGTAATATGGGTGGCAAGATAATGTATACATTTAAAAAATGTTTGTTTGTACCCAAACCGCTCATTTAATTAATATTCTACAAGAGGTCCAAAAACTTCCAAATGTAATCACCTTTCAAATAAAAAATAGTCGTCATTATTGCCCAAAAGAGGAAAAAGTTATGAACGGATATTATCACCATACATCAATTTTGTAGTTCTAAGTTTTAAAAAATACTCTGTATAACACCAAAATGTGTAGATTGAAAGCAAAAGACCACACCCCAAACATAATCAAAATCGAATAATATGTATTCGAGTTATTTACAAAATTCAAGGTCTTCCGTTGTACACCTTATTCTGGGACATCCTTATATGCGTAGATATATTAAATAAATACTAAAATTTTTTCAAAATCTTATAGTTTTTTTTTGCTAACACATTATTGTTGAAAATGTTTAAAATACTTGTGTAAATATTTACAAATGTTCTAGATCAGACGTATCACATTCATTTAAACAATGATTACATAAATTAAAGTTACAAAAGCAACACAGTAGTATAGGAAGGAAATAGTACCAATCTTGTAGTACAACACAAACAGTTTTCAGCAAACGAATTTGTCAAACATTGTTTATAAAGATAATTATTACTTCTTATGACTCTATCACAAACAATTTCCTGCTAACAAGTGTTAATAAAATGCATTCCAGTTTCTCAAGCAAATCAATGTATTATGATTTGTTTTTTATAGTTATTCACAACCAGGATGAATATCAAGAACAACACTGAACACGTCTCTGTATGTGCCAGAACGAAAGCTATAATAGACCCTTTTAGTGCGACGTCACATATTTAGGCAACCCACAACAAATAATTGTCGTGGTTGAAATTGTACAGACCGAATCTGACCCTTGTGTACTATTTACATAGATACTAGATGAACAACTTATTTTTTTTTACAATGATTTGGAAGTATGTATTTAATACCCAACACGTGTTTCGTAAAATATACATATAGGTACACTAATGTCCTTAAATCTTACAAAAAACGATATAAAAGAATATTCCTGAATGAGCTTTTGTTGATATGTTATCGCTGTCATCATTAGCGTATTTTCTCTTGTTTTGTCTAATCTTAGCAGTTTCTAGTTCTACTAAGTATTGTTATTGTTTTTTTTTTTGGTGTTGCACTGTGTCAGTTTGTTTATCGAGTGTTTTTTTCTTAGTGGTTTATTATAGACGTATACTCTTAACCATAACCAAACTTTCCTTGAATGATATCCTGTTGCGAGGCTACTTTCGCTTAGGTACAGAAATTATCTTCAATGCGCATGCTCAGTAACATTGATATAATTTTAATTTATTAATTACTGTAAAAGTCAATAATATTGTTCTATAAATTTAAATATATAAATTCTATAATTCTATTAGTTTGAAACTTCCAAAATTTTTCTAATATTGCCAGAATATCGCAATATTTAAGGTCATGACATAGAACCCATTTGTATAATTCAATAGGACAATATTTTATTTTGCTGCAATAAAAGTGATACCTACCATTTTTGTGAAATTATGCGAAAATAATTTTTGTACCTGATTACAGTTGTGACCGTTATTTTAACAACAAAATAAAGGACCGCATTAACATAATAATTTTTTACAGAGCGTTTGATTAAATTTGACTAAATTTTAACGAGGCACTTGCAAATCAAAAAAGATTTCCTGCAATTGTGTGAAGTAATGTGAAACGTAGTGTCTAATTTTAATTTTTTATTATTAACATTTATGCCAAATGAGGGTGATTACTGTATTTACGATTCAGGATGACATGAAAATAATTAGTATTGATTTAGTTCCTTTAACCATTAATATAACTAAGTATTATTTATACTGATTTCCTCAACTATTTTATGCAACATATTAAACCATATTTTCATTAATTTTATACACTCTGTGTATCATAAGCAAAGCGTTTCGGGACATATTTTTTAGCAAGGTTTTTTTGTTAGTTTACGATGTAGAATCTTCAATTAAAGTTCAACATTTTGTTACACTCCTGTATAACGATTACGATTACGATTACGAAATAATGAAATGCCTTCGAAGGGGTTCCAGTCTTTAAAAGTGAGCCCATGGATGTTGTGTCTTTCTAGAAATCACCGAAGTTGTTACAGATACTTAAAAAAAATGAAACTGCATATTAATGTTAGCAACTGAATCAAATTGAAACTAAATTTTGATAAATGGTATTAGTTACTGTTTGATCCAAATATTGATGGAACAGCATTTTTCCGTCTGTGTTTATATACTTTTTCTCTTGTTTCTTATTGTTTCATGTTACGCTGGATCATGTAACATGGCAAGCTAATTAATTGTTATTTCAAGAATTAAAACAAGTAATAATTCGGAAATAATCTAAAGTCACGTACGTACAATGATTTTTACTAATGGTATACTCCATCAGCCAGTCACCGTTCGGTTTTTGTCTTTATCTAAATATGCCCAGATAAAGTTTTGACACAAAAACTTGGAATACTATAGATATTTTGACATGATAATAATATTGTAAAAAGTGTTCAGGAATGAGAAACCGATTTTATTCCGTGTTTGAATGAACTAAATGTGAGACTAAATATTTAATTAGAAAAACTCAAGAGATATTGTTAATTAAAAATTTATTAGAACTGAAATGTGTTACTAAATAAATATGGAGCATAAAATAGATATAATTGTGGAAATTTGTGCTCTGCTGGCTGAGCAGGAAAATTTACATGTGACGGTATATGAGTCGGCGAAAGGTGCGGGAGTAATTGGGATCACAGCACTATTGGGTGGATTGTTTGGAGGAAAAAATGGACTTTTAATTGGTACGTAGTAATTTTAGAGTTACCTACATTTTTATCCAGATATATCATTATTTATTCATATTCACACCCTACTGTACTTTTAAGAATACATCAGAAATTAAGGTAAAAATGCCTGTCATGGCACAGAAGATAAAACAATTTCTGTGACATAGGTACAATATTTTTCAACAATCTTTCCAAGACGTTGCCATTCTAATATTGTCTTTCATTTCATAATTATCTAAATCCTTGCCAATAACTGGTAAATTTACAGTTCACCTTTTCCATCTCAGAATAAGACATTTATTTAATTTTTTATCTCTTTTCGGTTTTTACAAAGTACCAAGGTATGCTGCCATAATTTTGTTGCTTATACCATTTTATTCCCAAAAGCCCTATTAAACATTTTGTTAGAAATGCTAAGATTTATAAAGTAGTTTGGCGCAACTTGAACTACTCCTAATTAGTTGAAAGTAAAAAAATCAATAAATTGACAAACAACTATGTTAATCTAAGAGTAATTTCAATTGAGTGAAATTAATTTTATTAATTGTTAGTATAATTTTTAAAATCTAATTTGACTAATTGTATAAGACTACATACCTACGCAATCTAAGAACAATATCATATCCAGGGAGATAGGATCCAGGATATAGTCTCCATGATCATATCCATGAAAAATAAACCCTTCCATATTTTTCTCAAATACGTACGAATGTTCTTCTTCTTCTTTTTTTGGCCTTCAGTTCAAATCAATTAACGGAAATAAGATATTTCAAGATATCTAACATGAGAATTAAAAATTCGTATTTGGCTTTTTTTTAATAAAATTGTCTTATGTGAAATACAACTGGTACCTTTAGAAATATTTTAATTCAATATGAGAAATTAATTTACCTATTACACAACAGGCAATACATTTGAGCAATATGTCGTTTATTACGTACTTATACAATTAAACAGTATTAGTGTTAATAAATTGATTTACTAGGTGGAGCAATTGGCAGCGCTGCTGGTTTCTTGATGGCTTCCGATTTCAGGTCTATTCCAAAAATAATTCGAGAAGACATGACAGACGCACAGAGAAAAAAATTATACAGACGTGTAAATGCACTTTTTAAAGGTATTGCTGTAAGAGATGCCGCATCTGCTATGAAAATGTTGGCTACCAATATAGATTTAAAAAGCAGTGTACTGTCAGTTCTAACAGACTATCTTAAAAGTGACTTGGGACTTGCCATGTAATTTAATATTGTTTTATCACTAATTTTATACATTTAACTTTTTAATATGTTATCTAATTATGATGTGAATTTTATTAAATAAAGGCTATTTTATATCATTTAGTACCTATTGTTTTTTTTTTGCTATAAACCTGTTTAACATTGAATTTAACTGAATAAAATAGCTTTATCTTTTCTAGACTTACATTATATTTGAATTTTCTGCAATTTCTGAACGCGGCTGAACGCATGCGGCATCTGTTGTCTGTTAGTGGAATTAACTGTTTCTTTTAAACATTTCCTTCTTTATCGGTGCATTTGACAACCAAAAATTGACAGTAGTGAGTGAAAGCATAATAATTAGTTGGTTTACCATTAATAGTCAGTAGTTATAAATAAATTATTGTACAACATTCCTTTAAACTTAAGTATACGCTAAGTAAAATGTGTTATTAAGCACAGACATTATCAGTGGAAGGTATGTGGATGCATGCAGCAAGCAATCTAGTGCGTAAAATAAATTGGAAATTTGTCAATGTCGAAATTGACCCTTGTGTCAAATGAATCATACAAGGTTAATAGTTTTAATGTCAAAGTATTTCAAAATAATGCAAACCGCTTTATTTAATGCTTTTGATTCTTTTACTACTATCTAATCAATATGGAAACGTAAATATTTACGCTGGCAATTTTTCTGTTTGAGACTGAGATCGTCATGTTTTTACCAGAATGTGATAAGATGATAAACTCATCCTGTTTCTTTATTATTTCGTGCATGTTTTATTACAGTTTGAACTATGTTTTGCCCGCATGTCGTGTGTAGTGTAGTGTAATTTTTTTGTTTGGTGCACTTTGTTTTGACTAAGTTATTCAAAATGCAATCCTGTGTTGGTGTTGACGCTTCCAGTATGGGATCAGTCTGGAAGAGGCTTCAAAGAGTGAACAAGAGAGCTGCTAAGTTTCAGTTTACAGTATCCTACCATCAGCTGTCCATAGATTTTACATCAAAATGGTAAGTTCTATATAATATACATCTCAATATACGTTCTAGATATATGCAATCGTTGCACAAAGAAGTATCACCTAAACTATTCATAAGTACTTCTTTATGTCGCATAATTATCACAAAAAAATGGAACCTGTTGTGTACAAAAAGGAGGTGGTTCTTTCATTTTATACTTAGGTACCTATAAACTTTGGTAAATATGGAGGTGCTAAAAATTCCACTACTTATTTGCTTTTTTATTTAACATTAGTAAAATATTATAATCATTTCCATAGGCAACACAGTACTTAAATAAATCATCCTAAAATTCTTGTTAAAGTATACTAAAAATTCTCACCAAAATCTTTATTATCTAAATCTCAAAAGTTATTTGATTAAGATTAGTTACTCTGACTCTATTATATAATTTATTAAAATATGTGTACCTACTGCTCAGTGTACATTTTAAGGTCTAGTACAAACTCCACTCATTATTTAAGTAATTCAATAACAAATAAGATATTTATAATAAAGTATAAATTGTTAAAATTTTAAATTTTATTTCGTATAGGTACATAAAATTGTCTCGTCTTTTATTGGCATTGGACATTGACTAAATGTCATTAGAGGTATTTAGAAGTTGCATCTTTAGGTGATGTAATAAGAATAAGGTAGAAGTAAGAAATTATGAATCGTCACAATTATTATACTGAGATGTGTATTTATTTAAATACATTTTTTGGCTAAACCAACTCGAGAATGTAAATACAAATATAAGTAAATATTTTATTTTATATTTAATCTGATATGATAAAGCAAGACAATAAATTATGGGATAATCCTATTTAAACTGTTTAACTTACAAAATAGTGAAATCCAAATTAATTGCAAAGCAGCTTCACCCATCACTAATCATAAAAATGTAATATGCACATTTATTCTCTCTTATTAACTTGTTATTATTAACTAAAAATATATCCCAAGTATTTCTCGAGATGTTTCTCATTATTTGCTACTCCTTCATGTTTTTTACATTGCTCTTTATTTCTCCTTATTCTCATCCTATATTAATCCATATTTAACGCTCTCTCGTCTACAGTAGTAAACCCCATTATATAGTAACTTAATGTAATACATTACTTAAAGAATTTAAATAATTATTTACCTCGTTATTTACAAACAATGGTAAGTTTTGACAAAAGCCTTTCATGCAAATCATACTTGCACCTGGATATCGAATTTGTTACTAAAATATAGAATTTTTGTCTTTGTCATACCAGGTAGATATATTGTACATAGAATAATTGTGTTTTCCCGAGGTTTTTCCTGTTCTAATAAGTATTTTATAAAGCGATGTTTATAATCAAATCAAAAAATAAATATAACTAAGTACTTCATTTATCTATTATTATCAACATAATATTGTAATAGAGGAACGATAACAAGTTATATACAAATGTAAGTAATGTATAAAAATAGAGATTTTCGTGAGATTATTAATTGCATAATAATTTTAGGTGATAGGCACCTAAATAAACACAGCTTTATTTTTGATTGGATTTTCAATCAAAAACCAAAATTTTCTGTGAGAACAAATGCAAAAATAATATAAGGAGGATAGTGTGTAGATATTATTATAGTAATAGAGCATACTTAATAAAGGCTATTTTAAAAGAACTGAACAAAAAGAAAACAGTGTATGTACTTTAATAGAAGGATTTAAGCAATTTTAAAGTTATTATAATAAAGCTAATTGATGCTGCACCTGTTGTGAATGAACCTAGACCTAGCTTGTTAATTTATTCTTCTAAGAAAGTGAATTGGAAGGATAGATGTTAGTAATAATACTTAATTTTGCATACATGAATATTTTCAAAGAAATTAATTTTCCTATATTAAAGTTAATTCATACGAACATAAATTTCTACTAAAAGTAAATGTACATTGAATCTGAAAATTCTTAGAGAATAAATAATTTTTAGGCCTTAAAAGATATACACAATATAATATTTCCTCTCACAGCTGCACAAAACTATACAGAAATAAAATAAAACCATGGCATTTAAATTCAAAATATGTATGACCTCACACGCTCAGATATTAAATCAAACAGGAAACAGAAACAAAATGCATGAAGTGTTCCGTGTATTAAAGGAAGTACAGAAGCTAACTGTGTAGGACAATGACTTTGTATATTATCAGAATTAATAATACAAGGATCTTTTTTATACTGAAATAATTAGCTACCAGCTGGACTGCTAACGGATTTTTTTTTTAAGTTACTGTTCTTACACGATTTTTACTTTCGCCATTACCTACTTAATTTTGGAATTATAATTTTATTCTATTGAGTACTTATCAAAGTAGGTAATAACACATAATCGAACGTGTATTTGTTTTTTTTTTATGATGAATAAACTAGAGATTATTCTACACTTAGGTATATTATTAAATATTTAGAAATTTCATTCTTAAAATGAATGTTAAAATTACTGCCAGTTATCACGTTCTTTATCAATTATTTTTTCTTCTTTAAAAGTAGATTTACCGGTTTGCCATTTGAGGTTTATTTAGTAAATTATATTGTTATTAGTGGACCCGACAGACGTTGTCCTGTTCAAACGTTAAATTAATTAAAAAAACATCTATCGGATCGAATTGTGAATCTAAAGCATTCTCGAATCCACTTGAACACACACAAAAAATTTCTTCAAAATCGGTCCAAGTATGTAAGTAGCTACCTTCAGTCTGCGTCAAGACGTTTTTGAAAAAGAAAACAGCCTAACTGCTTAACCAAGGTGATGCTTAAGTACATTGTGATATTAATAGAGGAGGTGATTCTGTAAATTATTTTAAGGAAAAAAGTTTCTATGAACTTATGTCCTAAAGTTTAATCTTCTTACTTTTTTTTTCTTAGAGTACTTAGTATTATTATTATTCCAAATTAAACTTTGGTGAAATCACTAATTAAATTTTATACACTAAAATAATCACTTTCATAAATAATTACTCAAGTAAGTATTACTTAAATAATAGAAAGAGACCGGGAAGAGGAGGGAAAAGACATGCGTAAGTACAAAAATATAAACAATTGTTTTAATATCCAAATATTACCAAATATTACAGAGGAGAATAAGTCTAAGCAATATTTCTATAAAACCAATTATTTATGTTGCTCGTACAACATGCACATACAATATCTTCTCCCTTTCTCCAGTCTTTTCCTATTATTTGAGTAATTAATTAAGGAAGGTGAGTATTTTAGTGTATAAATTTTGATTAGCGGTTTCCTCCTTGTAAGGAAATTAAACAAAATATGTCTAAAAAATACAACCTAAACAGCTACGCAGATTTCAAGAAAAATTACATTCATTTTCAAGGCAACCTCACAAACTCTTAGTGGTTTGGTCGCGACGATCCAGAAGAGTAACGTCCACACCAATGACATGGGAGCCTACCTTACAGAACCCATACAAAGGACTTGTCGTTTGGCCGGTACCTGAAAACCATCAGGTAGCTGTAACTCTTTTTAAGGACCCTCGGACCAATGAACTAGAAGATAAAGATTGGTCTTTCATAATCGAAGATGTGAGTATTTACTTATATTTGAATTTGGGTATGAAATTTTACGAACATTAAATTTTGAGGTTAACTAAGTATATTTCCTTCACTTGACTTGGTGCCTACATTAAGATTTATATGTGTACGTAGATAACATGATCAAACAATTTTTAAGAAATATGCATGAACCAGTTTTTATTCAATCTGTCCCTGAAAATTTAAAGTGACACATGCAAATATTTATAATCATTTTTATAATTATTTAAAACTTCAATGAGAGTAAGTCGGTTTATGCCCAACTATGGGTTAAATGGTGTTAATTAATTATAAAATAAAAATTATCTAAAAGTCTAATTAAGCCTCTAACTGAAATTCATAATGACCTACTTTAGCTGTGCCAATTAAAATTTTTTTGAGCTTATGTGCATAAAATATTTTCGAAAGGAAATAACAAATAATTGTAGGTATTTTATTGTCAACGGAATTTTTAATTTCATGTTTACTAATAATTTGAAGTTATCATATCTCAATCACATCACTGCAATGAAGATAGTGGTGATCTAACTATCTAAGTACGAGTCTCAGAATTCATATTTATTTTATTGTGTGTGGTTGTTTGTATCTAAAAGTAAACGCTTTATATTTGCTGGGTTGAAAAAAAAATTATTCTATTTTTATAACATTATATTTCATTCCTGACATTATTATATTCCAATATCTATGCTTGGCTATGTAATTACTTTTTATAAGTTACTTCCTATTGTCACATTTTCCAAAAATAAAATTTCTTATTTCCTAGTTAATTAAAATCTCAGGGCTCTTTAATTGTTCATTATATACCTAGTACCTGTGTTATGTAATTATTTACGATGAACATAAATTAAACAAATTAAATAGGCATTCTTAAATTTCTGAATATAAATGTTATTCAAGTATATTGTCTGTGATGATTGGATGCTACACTAAAAATTCTGAGCACCGTATGATTACAGATTATTCAGATGTATTATCCTTACTTATCTAGTTTAAGTCTGAGACATATATACTAATGGGTAACATTTTATATATAGGTATCCTTTACATTTGCATAACAAGGCTTCACCTACATACATTTTTTGTTTACCGATTGGTGAAGCAGCTAATTGTCATGCATTCGTCAGAACTATTATTTATTAAAAGCAAATTATTTGCAATTCCTATTAGATGTTATTGTTGAAGACGTATACTCATGTTTATTTTTATGTGTGACTTGGTTTAAATTTTTATTGCATAGGCACCTATATTTGAATGTTTCTTGGTAAATAAGTTAAGAATTTTGTGCAAGTAGACAAGTATTTAGGAAAAGAGTTCTTAATTTAGGTATTTAAAGAATACCTATTTAAATATGGCATATGTAGTGAATATTTAAGTAAGGTCTTAAGAATATTAACAAATTTAAAATAATTGAGTCACTGTTCTAAGGCATATTTACTGTGAAAATATCATGTTGCTTTACAATCATATACACCGAAAGCAGTCGGACTAAAAGTACTCAATACTCAATAAATAGAATTTTGTATTGTAAGAACAAAAAACATAACTATTTTCTATTATATTCTAAGTTAATGGAAAACTGAACAGTAGTATCTCCATTATGCATTCAGTTTTGTCCAGATTTTTATAAAATAATGTCTTTATGGTGAAAATTATTATATGTACCTATAGGTTTTACGATAAACAATCTTTTAAGAGTATTTTTTCTGATGCTTGATACTTATTGCGATTCGCCATAACTTAAAACATTTTGAATTAGTTCAACTAAAATCAGATTGTAATAAAATACATCTCTCATCTGTACTTAATCAAGAATATGTGGCAGCTATGATATATAGGTAATTAGGAAAACAAGTTATAAAAAGTAATAATAATACAGCAAATAAATACTTGATCTATAAATTCAATTATTTATTTGATATTTTTAGCAGTTAATAAATCTGCATGGACTCTGTAAGTTACTTTTCTGTAACCACGTAAATATTTTTATTATGGCGATTTCCCATTCTGAATTTTCACTAAAATAAATGATCATTTGAAAATTCTCTTTCCTGCAACCCTTGATAGGCTGTTTTTTTATGTCTGTCAATATTGCTACCTGTAATTGTTTATCACTGTTTTTGAATCCCTAGAAGGTGTTTCCGTCATGCAGTTGAGATATGAACAGTCCTATAGTTTTTAGCTTGAAGTGATTACTTAAAATTTCTGTCCGTCTCCTAATAACTTTTCACAATTATTTCGTGATATTTTTTATTATTCCTAAGGTCTCCTTTTTTTCTCTTTATCAGAATACTTGTGTACATTGTGAAATAAATTGAAATGGGAAAAGTAAATGTTACTATTTCTTATATAGTCAAAAGAAAAAAAAAATGTATGGAAACTTGTAAATACTTTTTGCATAAGCACACATTTTTCAATCTACTGCACACATATTAAATGTTCAATTTATCGTATGAAGAAGTTTAGTGACAAGAAACATTTTCTGCTTTATTTAATTTCCTGGTACATCGTTTTTACTTATACCTATTTGTAGTTTTTCAAATTTAGTTTCAGTAACATTAATAGATTTTTCATTATGGCCAAGTTTTCCTAATAAAATTTCATATGATGTTACTGAAAAGTTGTTAAAAAGAGCGATAGACTCATTACTACCGATTGAACTCATTTGATACACATGGAATTTTTCAGTCTAATTGATGATGTGGATATTTTTATATTTAGGTTCCTCCGACGGGAAAGAAAAGACAACTTGCCATTGCCCACGTCAACATGCGTAAATATGCTAGCGTCGAATCTACACAAACGGAACTTCAAATTAATTTTAAGCCAACTACGAAAAAAGTTACGGGTGCAAAATTGGACTGCACACTCTCGTGTGTCTTCCTTCGAGAAGGAAAAGCAACGTAAGTACTTATTATTTTACATAATGTACAGGGTGTAAGTAACACTCCGTGTCCCTTTTGTAAAATTTAATTTAAATATTTTACCTAAATGGATCATCTTTACAATGTTTTTCATTTAAAATATGCTATGTGATAATGAATGTTTTACTAAAGTGTAGGACTTGCAAAGTATTTCATTGTGTAAATCTTTCCAGTATATTTTTAACTAACTAATTAAAAGCTGTGACGCAGCAGTATAGCCATTACTATATTTAGTTTCATAATAATCATGGAAAAAGTATAACAAAATACAAATTCTATTAGATTACTAATGAGTCTACTAAATTTAAATTTCTTAATTCAGATATTGTTTTTACATGGGCATGCACAAATTTATTCCCTTTCGAATATTATGTTACAACTTTCAGAATATGCTTGATATAAATTTAAAATAATATTGATATAAGAAACTGTATTACATTTCAAAATTGCATTTTATTTAGACAGACTTTACTTACCTCTTCCAAAAACAATGTTAGTATCTATATTCCTGGAAATATTTTTCCTTCAGTCGTAAATAATCAAATTTTTGATAATTGTGGTTATATCACAATAATTTTAAATCCTGGCTTTCCTGTGGTTAATATCTATATATACACTTCGATATGTACATAAAGTAAACATCAAATGAATGTGGTAGCCGAGCTTCTATTTGAAGTATTGCCTAATATTTACTAAAATTTAATTTTTATCTCCATTCTTAAAACAAATATAAATACTTACCATAAAATAGGAAAATTATTTTTGATATTAAATATACTGGTATAATGTTAGGGAGTATTGATGAAGTTAAGAGTATTATTTTTTAATTCATTTTGAATTTAGTATGTTTTATTTTTATACAGGGTGATTGTAAATAAGTGCGAATAATTTTAGGGGGTGGTCGCCGAAGTTATTTTCTGAAAAAAAGTTCATATAAACATAGGTCGAAATATGCTTTGTTTCCAAGATACAGTGTTTAAATTTTAAATTTTTGTTTATTTTTATTAATTATTTCAGTTTTAAAGACATTGACTCGAAATTTGATGGTTGTATTTTATTTAAAAATATTAACAGCTACCTACTAGATCAATAGAAATTTAAAAGTACAACAAAAACGATGCATCCTATGAAAAAAATTGAAGTGACCAATTTCATTCAAAATTGATAGCGGATTTCTAACTAAATATCAAAACGGGAAAAAGTCAGTGGCGTACCATTTTTTTTATATTAAAAAAGTTTGTGGCGTTCTCACACGAATGCCACTGGTGCAAGTAGAAATATTCAGGTCAGCCCAAAAAATGCACGTTTATCCCTCCAAAGCGTTATTCAAATTTCGAGTCAACATCTTTAAAACTCTGAAATAATAAATAAAAATTAAAATTTAAACACTCTGTATCTCGGAAACGAAGCATATTTCGATCTACGTTTATATGAACTTTTTTCCACAAAATAACTTCGACAACCACCCCCTAAAATATTTAGAATTTAAACACCCTGTATAACACAGGAATCATTATTTTTATTTATTAGCATACAGTTTGCATGCAATTCTTCCACATTTTTTTCATAAAAGTGTGTGTGTGTGTTTGTATTCTAAATATAAAGTCACATGAATTCATAAACCCATGAACATTTTTCAACTCTAAACTCTGAATTCTTGAATGAAATGGACTGTATTAAACTCTTAAAATTATTGCTTAATATACAAAATATTTGTTAATGATTACCTCCTAGATATAGTGTCACTTTTAAAAGTTAGTTTTAATTTTTATCTTTTGAATTATCTATCGGAACAATTGAATATATCGTATTAAATAATTATATCATACACATTAAATTTTTGGTATAAGAATACAGGTATATGGTGAGGGTTGTTTTCGGTGTGCGGCAATGTAAAACTCTCTCTCAACAGTAAAAATAAAGTATTTTTATTGAAAACTAGTTAGTGAAAAAAATAAGTGTTGTCGGGGCGAGCGTCCGCTGGAGAGTCTTGGTGTGGTGTCGTTCGCAGGTATCTGGTACTTGGCGCCAATCAGCCGAGGACCTTTCTGGATCCTTGTTGCGTCCCACTTTGCACATTGTTTCTTGTCGCTCTTGACGTAGTACTTAAAATGGTTCACTTGCAGACATGTGTACCCACAATGGTATATGAATAGAATAAACGGTAAATAAGGAAGTAAAATCATTAAAAGAAATTTAAATATAGTCATTTTATGGGGAGAACTGAAATGGATCTGTTTTTGTTATTACTTGCACATTTTTTGTGACTTATATAAACTAAAAAATTTTATTGGGGATGTCTGGTATAACCATATTCTGAAATCAAGATTTCAGAATATGGTTATACCAGATACTCTTTTCCCGAAATCTAGCTTGTGACCGAAATCTCCTCACCCTGTACATGTTTCTACAAAACTTTATGCTCGACTTTATGCTCTTTACTTCAAAATTGTTTAAATTATCACGTACTTGTTGCAGAGATGAGGACATGCAGTCCATGGCTTCTCTGATGTCTGTAAATAATAATACAGATGATATTGCGCCACTGGAAGATGTGGAAGATGAAGAATACTCTTTTAATGATAGTGTAATGAAGAACAGTTTGCATGAAGTCACTCAGCACCTTCAGCAAATGACGAATAGTCTCTCTGGATCTGACTTCGCAAGTACACCTATTAGTGGTAAGTTTTTTTCTACAAAATGTTGTTTACGTAAATTTTTTGTTGGGCAAACTCATGTTATAGCTTGAAGAAGGTATTTTTTCCTTGATCTAAAAAATCTTTGTGGACTTCCCTATAATTTCAGAATTTTTGTGGATCACTCTGGGAAATCCTCATGTTCTGAGAATTCCCCTATTTTATTATCTACAAAACTGAATGAGAGTAACCAAGATAAGGAATATTTTTTCACCGAAGTATTTATTTTTTTTCTGTTTATCATTTTAACTTGCTTATACAGGATGATCCAGTTTGGGTGAATCAAATATTAACCACAGGTAGTTGCAAATAAATATTGTGATTTTTTCTTAATCATTGTTCTATCAGGTATCAATTTCCGTATACCGGACAATTATTGTTAATTTTCGAGATCATATTTTTAAATAAATTACACTTAAAGATCAGGATGCACAACTAAAACAGTATTGCAAGAGCAATATGAATTATATGGGAAAAAATTTCTTTATTACATTTTCTAAAATGTCAATAAGGGCAGTCATCACTGTATTGTCAGAAACTTTGATAAAGTTGAATAGTGCTATTCGTGGTTTGAGGAAAAATATAGTTCCCCAAAAGTTATTATTGTTTGATATTTTTAAGGCAATACAGTTAGAACATAGTTTTGCATTGTAGGCCAACCAATAGAGCGAAAAAAGAGGCTGTTTTTACACTTAAATATTGCAGCAAATTTCATGTATTTCCTTGTGAAAAATACTTAGTAAATGAACCACCAAAGTCGAGAACAATTTTTTTTTAAATTGCAAAAAAATTACATTTTTTGTTTTTTTTTATAATATCTCGAAAAATAATGATGGAATTACTGTCAATAGAACTTTTGTATAGAATAAAAAATCTGTAAAAGGGTTTTTTGTGTGATCCGATCGGTTCATTTTTGATAGACCTTTTTTCAAAAATTCATAACTCCGTGAAATTTGAAGCTGGAAAAATAAATCTTGCGGAAAATGACAAATAATAATATGTAGTTTAATTGTGCGCAAGATGGTTTCTGTCCGATGCATAGTTTTTGCACAATTGCATTATAAACAAATTAGGGTCTTTTTTTGCATATCTCGGATTTTCGTCCCCTGCTCGCTGCTCCCCCCACTACCGCTACTAGACTCTGGCTCGAGCGTACTTTCGATCGTTTTAGGCTACTTTCAAGGGCATTTTTAGCATATTTCCCATGACCTAGGTGAAAATCCGTGATATACAATTTGGAGATTTTGTCGTCTACTTTCAGATGCCGTTTTCAGAATTTAAATTGAACCATTTTTGATAAATCGCCACACTGTGCAAAAAAGACCCTAATTTGTTTATATATCTGTAAAAAATGAACCGATTGGGTCGCACAAAAAACCGTTTTATAGGTTTTTTTATTCTCTACAAAAGTTCTATTGAGAGTAAGACGATACCATCATTATTTTTGAGATACTATAAAAAAGTCAAAAAAATGCAACTTTTTTGCAGTTTTTATTGTTTAAAAAAATCGTTCACGATTTTGCTGGGGAAATCACTTGGGTTTTCATTTACTAAGCATTTTTCAAAAGGTAATATATGAAATTTACTGTAATATTTAAGGGTGCCAAAAAATCTCTATTGGTTGGTCTATTGGATGAGACCCATGAACGATCAGAAAATCCATAAGTCTGTAAATCTGCGTCTGAACATAGCATTAAAAGTTTATCGATTTTCTGTTGTGTGTTACAAAGTCTGCAGGCTTACTGTACAGGAACATAAAAATGAGCAATTAAAAATAAAATTTTCTGTGTCCAAGTATTGTTTAAAAAAAATTGACTGACTGAGTGTGTGTTTCATTTGGTAACAAACACACTATACAGTGTGTTTCACTTTTAATGGAACTGCCCTTATATCTCTCTCATTTCAAATTGAAAAATTTTCGTATTTTAACACGAAATAATTACCTGCAAAGCGATTATTTTGATATAACGACTCGATTTTCATCAAAGGCGCCAGGTTCTAAAATTAAAAAGGGGACGAATTTAAACAAAATATACATTAAGTTCTTTTTTTATTCAAAAGTTTCTTCTTTAGCATCCTCGGAATAAAATATATTTCAGTGCTCGAGATTTGCGTACCCAAATATTTACGATTTTTTTTATTATTGGTTAATTGTTAACTTAAAAATTACTGAAAATAGATAAGTTTTTCCCGTAACTTTTTGTTTTAGTAATTTTTTTTAATGTGTTCCTAAGGTTTTCACATTTATTGAAGATATTCACAACAAAAAATCATTTCAATTAACTAACTTTATTTTCTCTATGCATTTTCAACCTTTTGCTTTGTAACATCGTCACATATTTGCCTAATTTTATTTTCTAAACCATATTAATATGAAGCTTATCCTTCTAAATTTTTGTTTTGTATGTATGTATGTTTTTGTATGTTTTGTTTTGAGCATGATTAACATGCTCCAGTAATGGAGATTTATTATTTAGTTGATATTGGAATTATGTTTCTTCATTAGACGCCTATCACTCGATGAATATTGTCAGTAAATCTGAAAATAATAGAATTTGACTGCTTAAGAAGGCTGTATAGCAAATCGGTAACCAGCAATACATTTTTATAGATTTTATTACACTTTTTGTCTAAACATGAATCAATACACAAATAACAGACTTTCCTCCACTCCAACACAGTTTTTTTATAAAATGGACTTGGTTTGAAACTCAGATCACTTTTTGTTGTAAAGAAAATTGTAATTTGCATCCTAAATTACAAATTTCTTTACACAAAAAAGTTATTTGAGTTTCAAACTAAGTCCATTTTATAGAAAATCTGTGTTAAAATGGAGGAAAGCCTGTTATTAATTCATATTTAGACGAACTAAAAAAAACTGAAAAAACTAAATGTTTGGGCACTTATCTTCAACACTTTTAAAGATATCTTTTGCAAAATAGGTACAGAGGTGTTTGTAGGGATGCGAAATTAGAATATAGGGTGTAACATTAAGTGAGGATCAGTTTTTTGGTAGTTGCTGTTCCCTTGAATACGAATCTGAAATTCTTGTTTTTAATCAATGCTGTAAGGTCACGTATTGCAAATACATGAATTGTTAGCAATCTACAGTGCATGTGAAGGGAGATAGTGCAGGTCGACGAGGACGAAGCGAGGTACAGAGATGTGAAGTTGAAGTTATATTTAAAGAGAAAACAATTTGTTATTAAATTCCTAACGAACTTCGTGTCTTGAGGTCCATATAGTTAACCAGGCAGTTGGCAGGTTACACATTTAAGAGATTTAGGTTTTTACGACCGAATTTGACAAAATAAACTATTGATACCTGTTTTTAAAGTAACTAACTTTTAGATAAAATAATCATTAACATGTATTTTTTAAAGAAGGCGACATCTTACTATTGATTTTAGAACCAAAATTAAAATCAAATCGGTGGTATTAGAGAATAATTGTTTTGCAAGTTATTATTTTGTATTGAAGTACCAAATAAACGAAATATGGCTCCTTGAAATATGAAATGCGGTGTATATTAGTCGCACTTTGTTTTGCAGTGGCTAGCATACAGTCAGACGAAAAGACCCCGACCGCGGAAACGTTCTCGCCACCCGCTGAGAAATCTAAACTAGTCAAGCCCGTATCAGTGCCACCTCCAAAAGAAAGCGATTTCGCAACCGACGATAACGATATTTATTCTGAACAGTGCACAGAGCTACTGGACAGATTAGAGAATTTAGAGGAAGAATGTGAAGCCGAATTCCCCACTGTAAATGTAATTAACCAACTGCCGGTTAATAAGCCAACGGAAACGATCGTTCAGAAGAGCGTAAACTTGAAATTAGAGCCGCTAGAGTTAAAAGAACACATTGAAATGCCCAAGGCGCCGCAAAAGCTAACGACACCTGGTAAGACACTGTATTTATTTCGTGAGCCTTATTTTTTAATGTACGACGTATCTGTAGGACAGGATTTGTTGGAGTGGTGTAAAGAAATGACCAAATCTTACCAAGGAGTGAAGGTAACTAATTTAACTACTAGCTGGAGGAATGGTATGGCTTTTTGTGCGCTTATCCATCATTTTGAGCCTGATTTGATGTAAGTAATTTACATAATTTTTCCTATTTTAATTTTTTGAGATTCAAACACTTTAATTAGAAATTAAAAAAACTTCAGGAAATCGTAGCATTGTGAAATAACTTCTGCAATAATTTTTAACTTCGGATATTACAGTTTTTTCAAATTAAACATTTTATTTTTGTTGGTACTTGCTTTATAGGGGGGGGGACCAAAAATAACCGGACGAAATTCATTGTGTGTCTCTCTTCTAGTTCAGGCTTTTCTCGCTAGGTGGGTGTCACGTAACCCCTTCTGAGTCTGCCAAGTGGCGTCACTTGATACTGTTGCAGCGAACTTCTGAAACAGTTTTCGTGCGCCAACTATTTCGATCTTAAAATGGTTGATATTTGGGAACAGCGTGCAACATTGAAATTTAATTTTCTGTTTGATAAAAGTGCATCGGACTTGTATGTCCAAAACTGACGAAAATGTGGAAAAAAATCACACGACTCAGTTGATATGTTTATGGCTTATAAAGAACATGGTTTGAAAAAAACTCAAGTGTATGAGTGGTCTTCTAGGCAATTTGTCAACAACTGAAATTTATGACCCAGTCGCCCAGTGCGGCTGTGTTTGTGCGCCGTTTGTCCGCGCGCGCGTTCTTCAACTGGGCGTATATGTAAGAAAGTTTAATTTATGGCTACTACTACATATTGGTTATTGGGTAAATAATGCGTAATAGGTAATTAATGAATGACGGATAATTAACGGATTAATGGTAATTATCATGTATCGGTTACTTGAAGTTACAACCCCAGTACAAAATTTTTATCAAGTACTCGAATACAAATAGTAGGAATACAGACATCCCTAGATTTTACTTTTGTACAGGCAAAGTTCCATGCATCACTCTCAGCGACAACTTTAAAGTTATTTTTTCAGTAATTCAACTTTGGAATATTTTTTTCGGACGGAATTAGAGAATATTAGTTTAAACAAGAAATATTCTACGAGTAAATATATTTGTATGTTCACTGTTCAAAATGATTTGTTTTTTTATTCACTGGAAAAGCCTTATTTTAAATAACAACAAATTTTATTTTGCTTTAAATTATATCGTTGTCGTCATCTGTTTATATTGTAATTATATTAAAATATATTATACAGGGTGTCTCGAACTTATTGCAACAAAATTTGGTCACATATTCTTAAGACAAATTTAGGGGACCCGTATTTTTAATTTTTGCCAAGTAGCCCCCTCTTTTGGAACTACAGCCCCCTGAAATCCGCCCTTAAGAATAACCTTTTTTTTATATCTCAGAACGCTGTTGTACGAGAATCACTAAATTTGGTACACAGGGGTTTTACGACATGTGGAATCTGATGGTGCTACCCTTTTTGACGAGGAATCCCCTTAAGACAATTTTTCGTGGGTCCACTTGTCTTTGGAGTAAAAAAAAGTTGGTCGCATATTTAAATTTCTTAAAAAATATTAGTCCCCTAGAAAGCCATTAAATTTAGAAATTTTTTTATCTCTTGATACCTTTTTCGTAAAACGCAATGTTTTCGAGAAAAATCAATGTGATCGAATACATGTCGTGATTCGCCATTTTCCTCAAAAACGTTGCGTTTTATGAAAAAAATATCAAGGGACAAAAAAGTTTCTAAATTCAATGGCTTTCTAGCTAACTAACAATTTTTAAGAAATTCAAATTTGCGACCAAATTTTTTTGGGTCCAACGGCAAGGGGGCCCACGAAAAAGTGTCTTAATTGGGTTCCCCGTCAAAAAGCGTAGCACAATCAGATTCCACATATCATAAAACCTCTGTGTACCAAATTTAGTTATTCTTGTACAACAGGGTTCTGAGATATAAAAAAGACTATTCTTAGGGGCAGATTTCAGGGGGCTGTAACTTCAAAAGAGGGGGCCACTTGGCAAAAAGAAAAAATACTGGTCCCCTTTCGTCTTAAGAATCTATGACCAAATTTTGTTACATTAATTTCGGGACACCCTGTATACTGTTTTAAAAATAGTGCAACTGTATTAAATAAAAATAATTTTTTTAGTGAATTTGATTCTTTATCTCCTCACGACGTAAAAGGTAACTGTAAAAAGGCTTTCGATGCCGGTGACAAACTGGGAATTCCAAGAGTTATCGAGCCAACAGATATGCACATGTTAGCAGGTAATGATTAAATTTTTTAATTAAAATTGCTCATTTTTAAATTATTTGAAACTATTGCAATTATTTTTTTAGTTCCGGACAAACTGGCAGTTATGACGTACCTCCACCAACTTAGGGCGCATTTTACCGGCCACCAGCTGGAAGTCCAACAGATAGGCAAAACTTCCGAGGAGAGTAATTACATCATCGGGAAATTCAATACCGACAAAGACACCGACATTACCAAACAAGTTTTCGGCCAGGAAATCATTAATTTACGGAAAGCCAAACAGAGCAGGAAGCAGGAAAGCATCAAAGAGAAGGAGATGAACAGTGTGAATAAAGAAACCGATCACAAAGGAGACGCCTCGAAGTTACGCCTGCAGCTGAAAAATACAAACGAGCCCGAGCCTGTCAAAGAGAAGTCCCCGACGATGGTGAAGGACGTCAAGGATATTATACTCAGCAGTTCGAAGACTATCATGAGTAAAGTAAGTAATATTTGAGATAACGTATCCGACGAGTGCATTGAATGTATTTTACAGGTTATATCGTCTCCCGGGAGGGACAAGCAGCAGCAACAGCAGAAGAAGCAGGAAGAGAAGAAGGCGGAAGTTAAGAAACCGATACTCATGACCAGGCGCGAGTTGACGGATCCTTTCGGATCTGACGATGAGGACGAACCTCCGCCGTTCGATAATAGAGTAATGAATAATAAGGTGCCCGAGACGAACGGGGACGTGCACCGTGCCGTCGATTCTTCCGATAATGTGGAGAAGAAGGAAGACGATGTGTTCTCCGACTTGCCTAAACCAAATCTTGTAAGTTGCAGCTTAATATCTGTTTTTATGTTTTAGTGAATTTGTTGTGTTTATTCTGAACGCCTTTTTGCTCAACGCTTCTATAATTTTGGAAAATAGGTGTATGGGGTGGGCCAATCTCGACATTTGAAAAAGTTAAGACGTCTCTAGTTTGAATTACGAGAAAAAAGTGAATGATGAAAACCACATTTAGATGTTTTGTTTCTTTTAAAAGATACCGGATATCTTTAATTTTTGTCTGTTTTTGCGACATTAAATGGTTGCCTTTTAGATTTTGGGAATAGACAATCCTGGTGCTGCCATCTGACAACCGACGTTCCTATGGTAAAGTTCGCCTTTTGTCGGTATACTTGCTCTGAATGTTTCGACGTACAGGCGCTATTTGTGTTGTTTACATTGACTTGAAAAATTCATCTCGGCTATAAAAATGGAATTAAGTCGTGAACACTTCCATGCGATTATTTTTTGCAACTTTCGACGTGGATTATCTCAACAATAACGCATCGATGAACTCAGTTCGACTTTTGGCGATGAAGCGGCATCAAAAACCAATGTATATCGGTGGTATACGCAATTCAATCGTAGCCGTGGTTCACTCACTGACGAATTTTGTGAATTTCATCCAAAATCGGTTGTTGTTCCAGAAAACATTAATGCTGTGCAAGAGCATTGTGTGGCTTATTGTGAGATTGTGGCATCCTAGGGCATTCAATATTGCAAGAACATTTGGCCGTCCAAAAAATTTGAATTTGTTCGCGTTGGATCCGACGTCATTTGATAAACGCTCAAAAAAAGGCTTGTGTTGATTGGTCGAAAGAAATGATCAATAAATACGATCGTGATGCTTCGTAATACATCTATGACATCGTAGCAGGTGACAAATCATAGATCTATGCCCGAAAGTAAACAGCAGTCGAGTGTATGGATTTTTCAAGATGAGCCAAATCCAACAAAACTTGTTTACATTTTTCTAAATGGAAAAACCGGACATGTGGTCACTGTACCATTAATGCAACGTCAGTCACATCTGAATGGTACACAACCATTTATTTGCCAGAAGCCTTCGGAAAGATAAGGGAAACCAACCGCCGAAGTCGCGTCATTCTCTATCAAGAAGATGCGGGTTCCCTCGCATCAGCTCAAACAACAGATTTTTAGAGAATTGAAAAAGTCGACTTGATGAGTCATCCGCCGTACAGCCCTTATTTGACACCTAATGACTTTTTTATTCCCGTGCATCAAAATATAAATTACAAGGTCAATTTTTTTCGACGCGTGAAAAAGCTGTTGATATGTTCAAATTGCATGTTTTTGGAGGTATCTCAATTGGAATGGAAAGTGCTTTAAAAATTGGTTCAGTCACATGTATATTGATCTTCATAGAGAATTTTTAGATAAACAATAAATTTTTTTTGTTCCTTATTCCTGAAATATAAAAGGCAACCCTGGTAAACTCATTTTTCAGCCCAAAACTTCTAAAATATCACACATATTTTAGGGGTGGAAAAATACTGTCTTGAATATTCATGAAAAGTGTCTTAAAAATTTCTGAACAAAAAATCAATATTTCAACGCCTTCTTCGCTCTTGTATTTTCGATAAATGGTGTGGTCTTGGCATTTGCAGTAATGTGGAAAGTTTGATAAACCTTTAAAATGTTAGTTAAGTAGATATACAGGTTGTAGAAAGCCTAATCTCAAATAAATATGAAATTTCTACACTAATGATCTCTTCATATTTCCCATGAATTTTCTATTAAACATGATTTATGTAGAAATTTAGTTTTTGTTTTTAGGGTTGAGCCTCTGTTGCCTCTATTAAAATGCAAAATATCTACATCAATTATATTTTTGACATTGCCATTAATACATTTTATTAAAAATTACATTTCTATTAGAATAAATAAATATACATTTCAGATAATATTCAAACGATTTTTTGTGTAAAATCGTGTATTATACATCATTTGAAAGAAAATTTTTTGCAGATTTAAAAAATGTATGTAAGGAATTCAAAGAATATAATTTTAGATTATAATTTAAAACCCAAAAATTTTAGAAAAATATTATAGCACTAAATTCTATGCCAAACAATAAGTATATAACCTCTTTAGAAAAACAAAAAAATTTTTGCCAAAGAAAAGAAATTTATTCAAACTCACAAGAAAACTACCAAAAAAGAGAAATGCTGTGTTTAAATATTCGAGACGACCAGTTTCTATCATTTATTTTTCTTTTCTTTTTTTTGAAAATAAAACCAGGGACGTTTTAACTACTTTTTTTGCATCCTGGGGAAATATAAGAAAACCCTGTCAAAATTGGGTCACCCTGTACAATGTATTTCTCTACGCTTTGCACCTCACCCACAGCTGTTGCTTTTGATTATGATAAAAAAAATTATTAGCTGTCAAACTTGTTTATGTCTATTAGTTTGGTGAATACATCTGACAACACTAAAGGAAGTTACTCTACTTGAAAGTTAACACTTCATATTACACTGCAATATCCTAAAAATCACTATATTTAGTACTACATTTGATATTTTCTCTTAGAGACGTAACAAATCATTTTATAATTTTTTTAAGGATCAAATTGGAGCAAAATGAAAAAAGCATGTCCAGTTTTTATCTTACTTTCATTTTGCAATTTATTTAAAATACGGGATACTTTCATTTATTAAAAAAAAAATTGAAGATATGATTTTTTACCACTTCTATTATTTCTGGGCTACCTGTACTATAAAACATTCTCCTCTCGATTCTGCTACTCGCAGAAAATATCTTTAAATACTTCTGGCTTCGTAGATGTATTAAAATAAAAATCTTGTTGCTGTTACTAACCAATAGGGCAGATTTTCCAAGGGAAATTTTTGTGTCATACTCGATATAACTGCTACTAACAATTTGAAGGTTTGGCATGCTATTAAAATGTTTTTGACGCGTGTGCAGCAAATACTCATGCGACACTCCGAGCAAAGAGAGAGGGCGCGAATGCTACTAGAGCAGACAAGAAAAGAGAATTCCAATCCCGCCTCACCCACAAAGGTACGTATTGCTATTTTTGACTGATTTACAGAAAGTTAATAAGTCCTGGTGTGTGTGCCCCTTGTTCTGATTCCGTCAAGATTCCAAATTGGAGGTTATATACAACGCGTTGAATATTCCACCGACGAAATTCTACAAATGATTCTAGGACCGAAAATAAGAAACAAAGTCATACGATTGTGCCTGCAAATGCTTTGTTTTAATAATACACATTACAGATTGAAAAGCTTTTGCTATTTTTTCCCTTATTCTCAATTATTTTACATGTTTGAGTGCTATTACAAATGATCTAAGGGCGATACTTTTTGTAGAAATACCAGTCTAACCATCTCGACCAGTAACTTGGTCTACCACAATGTTACGTTAAAATTGGATTCAAGGTAGATCATTGGAGGGATGGTCAAGAGAAATCTGTTCTGCGACAGGCCAGATTTCTCATAGAGAGCCCATAGGTGGAAACAAATTGAAAAATTTGTTTGCCGAGTAGAAGCAGCATTAGGAATGTCACAGAACTTCTAACGGGTCATGGACATTTAAACAAATACCTCAATAGAATTGATCAATGTCAGTGCAAGACATGAAGATGAGGATTTCATACATATCAGCTGTCATTGGAAAAGATACAAGTACCTGAGGGCAGCATTCCTGTTAGTTCTGGATATTAGATGGTTTCTAGCAGAGCTAGTGCTTGTCTTCACATAAAACGTTGGCCTGTTTTAAAATCACTTATTGGCGGCATGCACAATAGGTTGTGAGACCTGAGTACACAGTCTTGTCACATCAATAACCATCTGAATATTTTTGTTTGATACGTTTTATAAGTGTTCATCAAACTGTAACTCGTTCATCATCTTAATCAGATTTAAAAGGTTCTTCAATAAGTTTACCATTTTTAAAATACTCTTAGTTTGTTCCCAGAAATTCCAAAGTGCTTCACATTTCAATGTATTGGAGGCTGTTTCATCTTCCACATTTTAGCATTTTTGTAGCAACCTACTTGTTTTGACTTCTATTTAACGTCAGACATATTTTATTTTCAATAGCTTATTTACCGCTAATTTGTTGCCTTTGCATGGGTATGTGGCTTCAATGCGACTTGTATATTCATCAAGTTGTGAGGCTACGTTTCGATGTTTTTCAGTATCCTACGGACAGGTTTAGTACTTGTTAAAAGTACCCGCAGATCTCTTTCAAGTTATCTGCTTCTTCATTGACCAGTATTTCTTTATGTCCTGACGTCTATCTATTGAAGTATATCACCTCATTGTGAATAGCTACAGTAGATAGGTCTTGGTGGCAGTTCTAGACCAATTTGGAGGCAAGCTTTTGTCTTTGTTACCATTTGGCTGCCGAAGTAGATAAGGGCCTAATTGCCTTTATACCCCCTCCTAATATTTTCCTATAAAATTCAATGAAGTTTAGAGCTGGCACCAACTCTTCCTGCTGCAGTTTTGGATCTGTATGTGTACCAAACTAGTGTTCTAGGTCACTCTTTGGAATTTAGATAGCTCCAGTTCTGACAATCTTTGATTTGTCTCTAGCCACCATATCAGTGAGTCTTCTAACTCTCCGTCTTTTTTGTAAAAAGCGTTGCTGTGGTTTTTTCGGGTTTACCAAGATTTTCCTTTTGCACCACTACAATTTTTTGAGCCTGTTCATGTTATGTATTATACAGGGTCTGAAAGTCCCCATGGTTCATCGGCCGTTACGTGAGAGCGATAAAGTTATAGAAATCCGTGCGATAGAGAAGGATTGCTATAATGAAGGCGTCTCATAGTCACCGCCCGTTTTGCCCTTCCACAAATAAGATCCACTTCCACTTGTAATTCAGCGACCGGTTGTCATCTTGTTTTCGTCGTTTGGCTTTTCTTTAATAGATGTCACTACTTATACAATTTCGACTTCGGTATTCCGATATGTTAATACAATCCGTTAACAGAGGGCAGCACAACACGTAACAAAAAAAACTTTTTACTGTAGCTAGTAGATACCTCTGTTCGTAAATCTAGTGACCTTGTTTCTCCTACTAAGAAGTTATTCTAATGGAGTATAGTGCTCAGTTGCATTTAAAGTTCATTTAGTTGTCATTTAAGTATACTTTGCCCTCTGTTAACGGATTGTATTAACATATCGGAAAACTGGAGTCGGAATTGTATAAGTAGTGACATCTATTAAAGAAAAGCCAAAGGACGAAAACAAAGATGACCACCGGTCGCTGAATTACAAGTGGAAGTGGATCTTATTTGTGGAAGGGCGAAACGGGCGGTGACTATGAGACGCCTTCATTATAGCCATCCTTCTCTTTCGCACGGATTTCTATGACTTACTTTATCGCTCTCACGTAATGGCCGATATACCATGGGGACTTTCCCACCCTGTATACAGTATATCCTTGGGTAGGTTTGAGGTAAATGTAACTAAAAGTATGGTCTTATTTTTTATGTGATCTGTTTTATGGAGAACTGTAATAATATAGCTTCAAGGGCATTGGCTGAATCAGGTAGTGAATAAGTGATTCAGTTCTACGAGGAAGTGTGTTATTAATATAAAACAAAATAAATAAATGAAGGGAAATTTTATTACCCTGTCTTTCAAAAATAAAATTGCAGGCCTACGTTCATATGAACTTTTTTCCCATTTTTGGTCAGAAAATCAACTGTACAATATTGTGGTGGAATATAGTAATGCCCTGTATAAGTACGGATAATTTTTCAGAATATATAGTAACGTTTATTTTAAAAATTGTACACAATATGGAATGTGGGAACTATTATTTTTATAAATAAAAAAAATTAGTAACTTATCCCCTCTGTACCTAAACAATAGATAGAAATAGCAATACTAATGTCTTTATGTTTTGAAGGAGTAGGTATTCTAAATATGTATATTTACTTACAAGTACAAATTGTTTCTTCAAAATTTGCATTCATATTCACATTTGTACATTTCATTGCAGCTTTTTAGTGAATGCAAATATGTAAAAAAATAAAGAGGACTCATAAGAATCCTTATTTTTGCCACAAATACAATGCATTTTATGTGTTGTGTCCGTGGATTGAGTGAGAGGGAAAATTTTTCTGTAATTTTTTAGAGAAAATTATTTAAAAAATTCTTATGCTTAAATATAAGATAAATGCTCTTCATACAATAGCGATGCTATGGCAGCATTTTGTTGACACTCCTCGTCAATAATCAATGAATTCACTGCTGTAAATAAGAATTTTAAACACGGAGTATTTAATGCAAAAAGAACGTCCTCTACAATATTTGCATTCTCGTTCATGTTCATGTTCACAAATATTCAGAATCTCACATCCAGAATAACCTTGTTATCTGGTTTCGTATTTATTAACGCGAGTAATTTTAATGACTACAGTCCGAAGAGGAAAGGCAAGCACAGCTTCGTGAAAGAGCGAGGAGGTTACTTGCTGAAGCCAGGAGGGGATCGGGCGGTCCTACTACGGAAATAATTCGGGTTAGTCCAGAATCAGTGAAAGCTTACGTGGAGGCTGAAGATAAGCTTCACATGTTGGATAACGAAATCCACTATCTGGAGAGGCAAAACAGCTCAGGTACTGCCATCCTCACACAATTTGCCACTGAAAATTAAAACGTATATTTATTTAGGTTCGGAGAAAAATGGAAGTATATACTCATCAAAAACTGTAAATAATACGGAGGATCCTATTGAAAAATCTAGTCCTAATGATAGTAGTAGAGATAAAATCACACCTGATAAGTTACCTGATGAATTAGGCTTAAAAGAGGTATGTGTCGACATTTTAATGTTAAATTTACAATATTTTATCGAACATATTTTTCTCAGATGGGTATTGATGTGCACACATGGATAGACAAAGAAAACGACGACCTGGAAAGAGAACAAAGTGCCATTGACGAGCAGGCTGCGATCCTCGAGAAACAATTACGAGCTGTAATGGAGTCCCGGGACAGTAACGGGGAAGAGGAAGAGGCCCTTATGGCGAAGTGGTTCATGTTCGTCAACAAGAAGAATGCTTTGCTCAGGCGGCAGATGCAACTTAATATTCTGTGAGTAATGAAATTTTAAGGAATTTTTATAACGAGATTTTTTCAGTTATTGGTTCACGTTTATAACATTTTTCCCATTTACTGGGAAAAAATTTAGTTAGTTTAATTTTCCACAGTAATCTTTGACATTTTTAATTATAACAGATAATTAGTTGACAAATGACAAATATCCTGCATTTTCTTGCATGTGACAACTAAAGTCGAAAGTTGAAACCATTTATCACAAATTCTACTAAAAATTGCAGCATGCTACATAAATATCAAAATTTTAATAGAGATTCTAGGAAAGTCATATGGATCATTTCACATTAGATTTTAATTGGAAATCATATGAGGAAAATTTGGAGGTTGATCGAAATGGAGAAGTCATGTGCCATCAATCGGAATAAGTGATATCAGAACGGGCAATATCTGATTAATATAGCAGGCTTCCAAGTAGGTTTTCAGCGGTATTGCAACATGTGGCTGAGTGTTGTCATGCTGCAAAATCACCTTGTTGTGCCTCTTCCTCATATAGCAGTCGTTTTTCCTTAAATGTTCAGCTCATACGCATCAATTGTAATTGTCCCGTGATGGTTTCATTCAGTTTAAGTAGCTCATAATAAACTACACCCAGCTGATCCCACCAAACGCAGAGCAGCAGCTTGAAACCATGGATATTTGGCTTTGCCGATGATATTGACCCATGGCTACGCTTGCTGTTCTGTATCTCCCGGCTTCAACTCGTACGTACGGCACAAAATGTTCTTGCTTTTGAATCATTTTTAATGCTGAGATTGCTTTCAGTGTGCAGCAAAATAAAACTCTCTCAACTGCAAAATAAAAGTATTTTTATTGAAAACCAAGTTTAGCGAGAAGGAATGTTGTTGGGGCGAGCGTTCTCTTAAGAGTCTTGGTATGGAGTCGCTCGCATGTATATGTGTCTGGTCATGGCGCCAATCTGCCGTGGACCTTTCCTGGAACCCTGGTGCGTCCCGCGTCTAACTCCTAATGATTCTGCGAGTTCAGCTAACATTTGACACGAGCCTTCATGAAGTTATTCTTCCAATTCTTCATTTGCAATCTGCTTCTTTGCGTCAGCTTTCTTTATCTTCAACATCATAATCATTATTTTTTAAGCGTCTAAACCAATCTCTGTATGTTGTTTGCGACAGAGCATGGTCGCATAAGTCTGCACAAGAATTCTGTGTAGGTACTTCAGCTGCAGATTTATTTTGTAAAGTTCCGGCAAATAATCTTTTTTAGGCACGAAATTAGACATGTTTAAAACTATGAGAAAAAAAAATAGTTTACACTTCGGCGAAATAACATATATTGAATTTCAAGCTTGACCTGTTGGAAAACAGAAAACTTGAACAACATCTCTATATATTTTAGGATTTCAATTAATTTGAGATTTATTTAATGCTATGATTGAAATCCTACAAAATGTCTGGGATCCTGGAACTTTGGGTTCCTGTAATCTTGAGATTGGTTTCCCTTCAACAAAAACATGAGACAATCTTTTTGCGCATAACTTCCTTATGGATGAATGAATTTAGCTGAACTTACAGTCATCGATAGGTAAAAGTTAACCAAGTCTGATGTGGTAGAAACGAACCTTGTGACTATAAAACTGTAAGCATGCTCTATAAAAATTACCCTTAAAATCAGTTCTCCAATCAACTTTGAGATTTAGTCTCAGTAATCAGAAATCATAGAGAAGGGAATGAAATCTCAAGAAAACAAATCTAATATGATTGAGAATCAAAATAGTAGGGATGTAGCACAAAATTGGTCAAATTTTGGACTTGAACAGAGCGGCTGTAATTGCAACTGAATAAGAATTAAATTTTTGTAGACCCCCTAAACGTTAAAGAGCATACTTTTATTAAGAATTTTATCCTACACAGTATATTTGTTGGTTGAATCACACATAATACATGTCCTCAAGTATCGAGACATATGTAACTTTGTAACATTGGTTAGGCACAACCCATTCAGAATTTTTTCTTTAATTTTTAGTTTACGTCGTAGCAGAATATGTAGAAAAATAGTATCATTTAAGAAATACCACAAATAAATACTTTCAGTTAAAAAATTTCATCTGCTGTTTTGGGTCACAAGAATATTATTTATATGAAAGGGGTGGACTACAAGTTTCAAAGGTTCATTCACAACTTGAACAATTTTGTAAATGACAATTACTTATTATTTTTATTTGATTGATGAAGTATTTTTTTTTTGTTGTTAACTCGATCTATTTCAGAGAAAAAGAAGCCGATCTTGAAACAAGATACAGATTATTAAACGAAGAACTTCACAAAATAGCCTCTATCGAAGATTGGAGAAAAACCGAAGATCAGCGAAACAGGGAGCAAATCCTTTTAGATGAACTAGTACAGATTGTCAACAAAAGAGATGAGCTGGTACACCATCTGGACAATCAAGAGAAAGCGTAAGTGAAATTTTATGATACTGTTGTACTAGGGTCCCAAAATTGTAGGCACTGGTTCATTCTCAACATGTAGATCTGTGTGAAGAGTAAGGTGGTGCTTAAAACTGGATTATCTTTACTTGACCTTTTGCTCATGCCTTCGGTACACTGACGGCGCTACTTGTGTCCTGATTACTGCTCCAGTACCTTCCATGCTGATCATAGGATGATTTTTTTTAAACATCCAGTATTAAAAAGTCTATGATTGCAGTTTGAATTTTCTTTAGTGTTGAAAGTTCATTTTTAGAATGAAATCCATGAATCTTCCTATGAATCGATATTTAACATCGATTTCAATTTTTTTCCTGCCAAATGTTTTGATTGTTTGTCCACTTTTGATCGACACTCTTGTTAAGGAACTGCACATTTCGACAGCATCACTCACCACCTACATATCTGAGTTTCAAACTTGAATTCCCTGATAAATATCGTTTGTCATACAACGTTCTATTATCAATCTATTAATTTATTAAATTTGCTCGTTTAGGAGTACTCTAATTATGAACAGTTTGGCCATTAATGTCTGCACACAATTCCATTTTTAAACACACAATAAATAAAACTTGCACGCATATGACAAGAAAGGAAATGTCAAAACTGGGAACTGGAAACATTAAGAAATTAAATGCAGTGCTGTTCATTTTTCTTCTTGATGTCAAACAGAGATAGAAATGGGTGCCTTTAACAACAGAATATTCCAAGTGTGCTCGCGCAGGTACGCTATGCGAAATGAATTGCACATTACAATTTTCTTACAGAGAATACACAAAATTGTGAGTTGAGGCTATGAGACTGCCTACAATTTTGCAACTCTGGTATGATTTTTTATTATTTTTAAAAAGTTGTTTTAGCTGTAACTTTTTAAATCCAAATATTTTAGGATCGAAGACGATGAAATCATAGAAAAAGATCTCTCGCACATAGAGTTGCCAGCGAAGGATAGCAACTGCGTTATATCTTAACTATTACTTATAGAACTTCTACTACGATTTGAGGTTGAAACTTGCATGGTTTTTGAAAACTACTCTTCTCGAAATATAATAATTGGTGCTTGATGTGATATAGATTTTTTTGTTTAGATACGAAGCAATAGGGTTTGCTTTATATATTTAACTTTTTTCGTAGGTATACCATTTCTCAAATCTTGCAAATTTTAACTTGCAAAACGTGCAACTTAAGCCACTTTTAATTTATTTGACTAATACTAATCCTTTCCCCTCCTCCCAACCCTCGTTTTAATTTATAAAGACATAGCTTTAATTTAACACAAGAAACCAATTTGTTAATTTATGTATAGAACTTACATAATCAAATTAATGATGTGATGTAATTTATTAAACATGCCGATTTTTTTTATGTGTATATAAACCGAATTAAAAAAAGGAATATGGCTGTAAATTAGGCCATCCACTTTAGTAGTGCAATATCCTTCAGTGTGTTGTGAACTTTATGGGCCCTGAAAGGGTTCTACGTTTCAAAATCATATTTTCACATCTCCACCGAATGTCCCGTACTTATACAAATTTGGAAGTTAGATGTTTTAGGGTACGTTTTATATTCGATTTCTACCTACGAGGCATATCCACAAAGTAAGTACCCAATTTTTTCCTTTGCAAGAAGAAACCAGATTACACTCCTCACCGCACAGTTGGCGGGATTCAGAATAGCGACGTTCATTTCAACTCGCCACTACAACAACAGTTCTCAACTGAGACAAATGAGTGTGTAGCTCAAACAAACAAAAATGACAGAGTACCACAGTCTCAGTACTCTTATTTTATAGATATGCCTCATATTACAGTGCAACAATAACTTTAGGTTTACATAATTTAATTAAATGTCTATTACTTCTTCTGTAGGCATTTAATGCAAAATGTTCGATGCATACTTGAGATCCTTGTTCTTTGCCACCTGTTGATCGAATTTAAGGGCATTTTAGAAAGATAAAAAACAATATACAAATTGTCGTGAATGTATTTGTGGTGTGTTGTTTTTCAAAGCCAAAGTTGTTTAACTTTCGCTGTTCAAGGTGATCCCAAATTAAACTCTCCCAGAACTTAATGAAAAGTTTATGTGATTATTAAAGTCCGTGAGCAGTGCGTTACGTAAAAACCAGAGGCGCATACAGGACGTCACGATAGACACATTTACCACAATTAATTGTCACACTCTGGATCCCAAATGGCAATCGATGAATTACATTCGTTGTCAAAGCGTTAATATTGCTAGTTTTTCATGTCTTTTCTACGGAGCCTTCATAAATAATTACAAACCACATGACCGCCCAGCTCAGGCATCCAATATTGCACAGCTGGAACTGTCAACTAAAAATCCCCAAAATGTTATCTTCACCGATATTATTGATTCGTTTACAATGAACAATTCTTTAAAAAATTTGGGTACATTTCGTGAGAAAAAAATGTAAAAAACCTAAAATGGTGCTCTTGTTTGAAATCGAAAAGCCAATTGATCTAAAAATTTTTAATCTACTAGTAATTCTTACACATTTTATGGTATAAGCGAGGTGTGCTTTGAAAACAACTCCAAACCCCCAAAAATTAATTTACTAGAAAGGTGCAAGTCGCCATTTGCTCCTGCCTGTGGCACTTGGGCCACTTGTAAATATAATATTTTTTGAAACACCGTGTACCTTAGTTTTTAAACATCCTGTCAAAGTTTAATAATAACGTTTTCCAAAAAAAATTCACTCCATCTAAATATTGGATGTACTTTGGGTATCTCTCGCACCGACAAAAGAGGATTTTCGGCGAGGACTCTTTAAAGAAGAAATTTCTCTTAGGAAACGCTAAGAGGTCGCCTTCCGAATATGACGTTGGGATAGCGGCTCGCAAGGAAAACCTTTGGTAATGCCGAACTCCTCTTTTCGCGGCCTAATATGGGAGCGAGAGTTACCTACAGCATTTAATATTCATTTATATTAATTTACTTATTACTTATACTAAATTTCAATGAAATATATAGCTTTTTTTGTAAAAAAAATAGTTAAAATTTGATTCTAAAAAATCATGGTTGACACCCTGTATCTTACAAACAAAAGACATGATTTCGCAACTTCTACATTTTTTGCACTCATTTTGGCAACGCCCTGTAGTTTTTCCTGGAAAATTTTGAGTCTACCTAGAATTATCAAATTTTTTGTTTAAATTTTGTATACACCCTGGTTGTACGGAAACGAAGTACGGCATGTAATATATTTATCGACTCACGGACTTTAATCATCCTAAATCATAAATAAAAACTTTATAGTTTTTTATGATATTCACATACCATTTTTGAAAAGTAATTGTTAATTTATTCTCTTGTGGGTACACATGACCACGAATGACACATTTTAATTATTACGTCAAGAGTGCGAGCCTGACGCCGGACTGGCCTAATAGTTGCAAGATAAAGAATAAACACGGGATGCACCAGCATTCCAGGAAATGTCCATGGCAGATTGACGCCAGAACCAGATACTTATACATGCGAGCGACTCCATACTAGGACTCTCCAGCGAACGCTCGCCTCGACAACACGGGTCACCACTTGAGGGTTGCTTGCGGTATGCAGCAAAATAAAACTCTCTCAACAGTAAAAATAAAAGTATTTTTATTGAAATTAAAGTTAGTGAAAAAGAAGTGTTGTCGGGGCGAGCGTTCGCTGGAGAGCCTTGGTATGGAGTCGCTCGCATGTATATGTATCTGGTCATGGCACCAATCTGCCGTGGACCTTTTCTGGAACCCTGGTGCATTCCGCGTCGCTCTTTGTCCTTGCAACTATTAGGCCGGTCCAGCGCGGCGCCAGGCTGGCGCTCTTGACATAATAGTTAAAATGGATCACTTGCGGACATGTGAAGTACCCGCACTCTATTTTTTGTTAATAAGGAATTTTTTAAAATGGTGGCAACGATAGGAAAATCATATTTCTGTTTACATAAGAAAAATTACAAAGAACACTTACTCGACGTAAGTAAAAGTTACAACTGAAATGTTTTGACTATTAGAACATTAGTAAGTTTGTAGATAATTTAAAAACAATACAGTATTTGTTGTTATATTTAAATTTTTAGACATTTTTAATATTCACCAGCTTTGGATCTAAACTTAATTAAGGGATACTTGATTCAAATCAAATAAATATGTCTTTTGTATGAACATGATCAAATGCTTAAAGGTTTCTTTTTTAATATTAGTACCGAACTGTCGTAATTTATTATTTCATTTCGAAAAGCTGCAGAGACTGACCAGCATAGAGGAATAAAGTAAGTCCAGTTTTCTAGTATTCTATGATATATACTCGAGTCTTAACTGTTCTTTTGGTGGTTAAGGACTGCGTTAGTTTAAATGTAAATGGTACCTTAGGCGGATATAAGAGGTGGGCACTTTTATATGAATTTAAAAAATATATATAAATAAAAGGCATGAACAAAAGTAAAAATTTTATAGAACACTTTTAAATAGATATTTTGATATTTATTATTATTATAAAATGAGACTTTAATTATTAAAGGGAATTAATGCAATTACACAATGTCACTGTCGTCATCGTTAGTTTTGTCGATATGATTTCGATGCAAGATACATACACAGTCCGGCTATTAAGTTTTAAGATGGCGAAGTGCGTGTGCTATCTATGTGCGGAGCGACCAAGCAAAATTTCATTAGTATACGTGTATCATTCATGAAGTTATTAAAATTTTTCAAATAAAAGTCGTAGGATTTTGAAGGGGACATCTAATGGTGACCTTGACCATGACCTTCAAGGTCAAGTTGATTTTTTCAAATGGAAACATATTTTTGACGCGAGAAATGAAAAGAGCAGACAATTTTACATCCGACTATAACGTTGACCATGACCTTCAAGGGCATTTGAAGGTCATTTTAATTTTTTGTTGCAAAATTAATTTCCGTCTTGCCGAATAGTATACTCGGGGGTTTTCGCTGATTGCGAAAATTAAGTCAGAATTTGAAAATATTCAAATCCAATATGGCCGACAAATTTTTGGTAAACGTTTTTAATATTCGGATTAACACTTTGAAAATGCTTCAACCTACATTAAAACTCAAGCTCGAGCCGAGTATTCGACATATTGGATCGGCCGTATCGGACTTAACTGTTACTAAATTCTGAGCTAGTCTGAGTTAAATAACATTTTAATAAAAAATGCATGCCGCAAAGGGTTAATGGGTATTCTGGAAAATTATGGCGAGCCCCACATATCAAAAAGAAAATTATGAACAATATTAAAGTTTTGCCTGCAAAATACTAGAATGACCTTCAAATGACTTTTGAAATTTAAGGTCATGATCAGGTTATATCCGGAATTCTCAAAATTCTCCGCGCTTTCTATTTTGGTCTGAAAGATACCGGTTTCTATTTGAAAAATTAACTTGACCTTGAAATGACCGTGAAGGTCAAGGTCAATGTTGTAACAGTAGATGGACGTGAAATGGCCCGCTCTTCTCATTTCTGGTCTCAAAAGTAGAATTTTGCAACACAAACTAAAATTACCTTCAAATAACCTTGAAGATCATCGTCAAAGTCATAGTCGGATGTAAAATTTTCTGCTCTTTGCCAACATACTGATGGTTGATAGACGATTAGAGCGCTCAGCTTCGATGTTTTGAAGATCATGGTCAAAGTCATAGTCAGATGTAAAATTTTCTGCTCTTTTCAAACATTCTGATGGTTGATAGACGATTAGAGCGCATAGCTTCGATGTTTTCGCTCGTTCGGCTTGTGCGAGGACGCCCCGTCCACTCGTCTTTGTGCACGCAACAGGAAGACAGTCGGACGTGATATACACTTGACCGTATGCCATTTGTAACAGTTGATGCATTTCCGTGGCTGTTTTATCGCCCTTAAAACATAACTTGATGCTGTACGCTGTTCAATGCGTGCTTCCGTTGACAACTAGATAAACTCGTTTCACGCCTAACATTACAACTTCGTGGTAGACACACGTATCCTGGTGGAATTTTGTTTTTTCGCTCGAAAGGCAATGGCCGCACATATATAGAGCCACGCACTTTACCACAGTCTTAAAACTCAATAGCCGGACTGTGTTTACACATATCTAGAAAATTATAGTTTTTCAAAAAAACCGTTATGTTTAAAAGTATTTACAAATCACTTAGTGCTACAGCACCACCCATCTAATGTTTATTGTGTCAGTTTTCAATAAATTTATTATACGGTTGATAATGTTTCTCATATATCGCATTTATACGATTTCATCTAATGCTTTAGAAATTTAATATACCAAAGTAGCAAATTTAAGGTATCACATAAAGTTAAGTGCATAAATTTTCAGTTCTGCCAAATATATAATTTTACGTATAAAATTGCTGCTCTAAAGTATGATTGTTAGTCTTCCTTTGTACACTAATGAAACTTCCAATGGAGTATTAGAAGCGGTTTCTCTAAAACATCTATAGGTATTGTATTCGTGTGAGCTTCTTTATTGTTCAGTTGTAATAATGTTGAATGTTGTAGAAGACTAAAAAGTAATAACTTGTCTTAAGGAACCCTTAAAACATAGCTTTATGATGTAAGCTTTTTGTGGTTGTAACCAGTGTAATGTATGTAATATATTTTTTTTATCGTCTGTATATTTTATCGTTTATAAGGTAGGTAATTTAAGTTATGTAAATAAACACTTGATATCACTTTCTGATGTTGTTTGAATTTACCAGTTACTATTTATTTAAATGCTGTTAACTTTCAAAACTGAATACATCTCCGACAAATTCAAATTATTCTATACTCACTCAATAAATACATCGATAATTTGTTGGTTGATCCCCATTTTTGTTCAACAGGGGTTTTTAGCATTCTTTTAATACATCTACATAAAAAAATCAATGAATATGGAAAATATATATCTAAAGCAGTGGTTCCCAACTCTTTTGAGGTTGCAGTTTGCTACATCTGAAAACATTACGAAGCATTATTTGATGGAGGCGACTCATCAGACGTATTACTTTGAAATTTCAATTTTTAATTGCCAGCAACATTGACTTTAGCATCGAGTAATAGGACCATAACGTTGATGGCTTTTCTTTTTTCTCTTCAAAAATATGCGAGCAATACCGTTTCACTCACTTGATATTCTTTGTAATTTTCCATTTTTTAAAGCAATTATATTCATTTCATATATCGGCTGCGGTTTTTTGAGAAATAGTTCAATTGTAATGCCAGTTTTGAAAATTTACCTATCTTTCCAATCGTAACCGCGAAGCGAAGTAAAAAACTGCCCAATTAGAGCCGACCGAAGCGAGAACCCAGAGCCGATGCAGAAAGCGCGGCGCGGAAATGAAAATTTTCACCTCACTTTCCAAAATTCTGTCGTCGTGCTCAAAACCACTCCAAGCAGCTCAAACCGCTCCAGCCACAGCAGTCGACACTGCAGAGGCCAATGCTGTCGTAAGAATAATCCAGGGCGACACGGCGCGAAAACGGGGACTTTTCACCCCACTTTCCAAAGTTTTCGTAGTTACTCAAAAAAGTCGCTCCAACTCCACCGCAGCTGAATTCTACGAAATCGTAATTGAACGGAAACTCAATAAAGGTAAGACACAAAAGCAATTCCAGAAAAATGCCTAGGTCTAGAGCTTCGGAAATGGACAGGATGGCAGATCCGGAAGGTGGGAAAGGTGCCGCGCTAAACCAGATCACGCAACATAACCACTAGCGGAGATGCACCTGCTTGTGACCGAACGTCAACCCGATCCATCGTTAGTTCAATAACCAGAGGCAGATACCTGGCCAGAACCTGCAACACTGACCATGTGCTTATATCCATACATACCTATTATATGTTGTCAAATATCCATGCTCAAAAGTTCAAACTAAAACATAAAATTATAGAATTCGCATCTTTGTTATATTCTCTCAAAAAAACAGCCACACGATCTTTTCAAACTATCCGCTTAGGTCCGTCCTGACTACAGCGAAGACCCTCAAAGGATAGGTACCTAGCTCTTATGCTATCATATACTAATCCTTCTACGAGGCGTAGTGAAAAAAGTCCCTAAAGCTTATACAGGTTCGGAAAGTCCCGATAGTACATTGGCCGTTACGTAAGAGCGATAAAGTAAGTCATAGAAATCCGTGGGATAGACAAGGATGGTTCCATTGAAGACGTTTCATGATCTGAATAGTCACTCCCACTTCTAGCCCGAAACGGCCGTTAACTATTCAGATTATGAAACGTCTTCACTAGAGCCATCCTTGTCTGTCGCACGGATTTCTTTACTTTACTTTGTCGCTCTTATGTAAAGGCAGATGGACCATGTGGATTTTCCAGCCCTATATATGTTCTCTACGGAGGTCTTAAATGACGATTATAAAAAAGTGCTCCCTCCTTAAAAACAGTCTATAGGGTCAGTTGAAACCCTACAAAACCAACCCTTTTAACTCGAAGACAAGTGAAGTGCCAAGTGCCTCCTTGGACCCAATTAGGGCATGGACCATTATCCTGAAGCCAGCTGCAACGTTCTGAAAGATAAAATTGTCAAATCCAAGGAACTAATAGAAATCCGCAGCTAATTGAACAGCCCAATCTTTTATTTCCACGATATGGTGTCCAACGTCTGAAGAAATTTTATTTCTATCTATATCTACTTTTACTTTGTGCATATACAAAACAAAGCAGAACTGGCAGAGCAGAATAAAATAATTATTTATACATTTGCTATGCATTCTCCCTAGTAAATTCAATTAGCAATTGAGATTTTAAAACGTGATTCAATTAGTAAATTGATTTCCTTAATGTTTTTCTTTTAAAACTGAATATATAGCAAAATTTTAATATTCACGACGATAAAAAAATTGATTGATAAAAAGTCGATAAAACATTTCATCTTCCAATACAATAAATAACTATTACAGGTGCGATAATCACAACTTCTAGTATACAAGGCGGTGGCGTGGCAAAGAATTTCTAAGAAACACGAATATTGAGGATAAAAGTTTTATGCAAAAATATTCGGGACATTTTCTGTTGTATGATCTCTTGAGTTAAACATAACAGATGTAGCTTAGGCCAGCACAGAAGATTAAGAAAATCTTGTTTCCTAGTCCCTCAATTCCTCATTAAAATTTTCCTCAAAATTCGCCTATGTTTCGGCGACATAACATATAACATAACATAAAAAGAATTCATTCAATTTTTCACCGATCTTTCTAATATCTCTCGCAAGGCTCCGCAGATGTCGTGATTGCCGCCAGAATCGTCCCAGGGACATCCCCGACGATGCGAACAAGCGCACGACCGAGCGCAGCGTGCCTCCAACCAACTCTACTATGTCTCCTGTTTTAGCTGTTGTAACTGGTTCCATACAGGGTGTCTCAAGTTCCAGGGAAAAATATTTCTTCCTTTCTGCATACCAAACTACGTAATACTGACACAAGGTATTAGTTTGTATCTACTGGCAGAGAGCGACCTACTAATCTCTAGGTACCTACCATGAAAACATGACTAGGTAGCAAGTAAAATAAACTTTTAAATTAATGACATCGTGAGAAACAAACTACTTATGTCGATTTCTTCCACTAGATACAAAGCACCTTGCGCTAGTGCACACTAAAGTAGCATTGTCAATTAAGATATGACATAACTTGTAGGTTATATCTCATCTACTCTCAAAATGTTATTTTAATTTATTTCTAGATATTGCGGGTGTTATTCAATGTAGGACGGGATTGTAATCCCCAGAGTAGGTGATTCCTACAATATCATTAGTTAGAGGCTCTACAATATGAAACATTGGTTTTTATAAATATTCAAGAACTCAAAATATAGACTTTAGAACAGTATGTATGTACATGTAAAACTTTTTCAAATATTAACTAGTGACGCGGAAATTGAAAGAAATCCAAGAGGTTTCAACTGTCTAGAATGTTAGAGAATATTTTCTTGGACAGATTTGGACAGAAGTGAAGACAATATTCGATTGGTATCCTGATAGTTTGTTGCAATGTAGGCATTATCTTTTTCAAGCCTCTAAAAAAGTTGCTACATTTAAAATATCTTTTTTATGTTATTAACATTGTGGGTGATAGGCACATTTCTACTTTTGTAGGTATATAAAAAGGAATGAAAATTCAGATTATTCAATGCGAAATATTTTATTACAAAATATACATACATGTCTATACAAAAATATAATACTTCAGTGACTACTTCTCTACGCATTATAAATATGGCATTAAATAAATATATTCCTTTACAAAATCAGTAGAGAACTTATTTTTATAACTGTATAATACATCCTCCACTGAATTTGCGTAAATCGTAATCCATATTTCATTATCGAAATTCATCGTCATATTAATCATACATTCTATATACTTAATACAAAACATTAAAGCTATATCAGCCCAAAAGGGAAGGTACAATTATTATATACTTGGTAATGTCATGGAAATCTGTCTAATTAATTTCAAGATTAGTAATTCCTGATTTTAACACTATGGTATCAGTAATGTGGAGATCAACTTAATCCGTAAACTTAGTAAATTAACAATAAAATAAAATGTTATAAAGTGATGGTAAAACAATATACTTCCATGAATGTAAGCCCGATTAAATGTTTTAACAAAATACTTTCCATTCGTATTTCACATATTACCAAGCATGTACGAAAATTGAAATTGTTACTACCCTAACTACGAAATTAATACTGGTAACCACCTGGTCCTCCAGATGGGTAGCCTCCTCCAACCTGCTGGTATGAAATTTTGGGTTTGTAACCGTCCAAGTCGGCGGTGTATTCCACGGTTTGTAGTCGACCATCGGGGAGTAGGACGAAGTATTTTCCTTTGGCTACGTCACCTTGTCTTTCCTCTTGGTGGCCGAAATCGTTACCGGATGGAGGATCTTCTACGTGGTATTCGAATTGGTAGTTAGCTGGTTCCTATAAAAAAATATATAGTAATAAGTGAGTCTTCTAATATTCAACTAGCGTTAGCATAATCTTCTCGACAGGTTTTTGTCCAATCCAATTATCTTCATATGAAGTTGTGTTGAGGAATGTTTTGAATGATGAGGCAGTGGAAGAGGAAAAATAATTCTCGTTTGTTTTGACTGAAACTGAAAAACTGTTCTGCCATTCAGAAGTCATGAATTTTGCATCAACTAGAAAAAAATTGCATGCAACGACATTTGAATTATCAAAAATCTTTGAATTTAAATGGAACAGAATGATGAAAATAAATTTTAATGTAGTGATGAAGTAGATGCTGAGAACGATGACGATGCATGATTTGGATGGAGAAATTATTAAGAAACTGTCCATTCGATACAATAGGTCTGATCGTTTGTGTTGCTCGACTCAGTGCAACTGATTTTAAAGTCCAGTTATTTTGAGAGTTGACAGAACACAGAAGCAATAAAAGCAAATTATTTTTGCGACGATGTCCAATTTCTATTATTACATAATCTAAAAAGAAAACATCATATGCATCAGAATTTGATTATAAAGAACACGGAAAAGTCTCCAATTATATAAGGCATCGAAGATAATTTATACTTCATTTTAATTACTTGCCAAATTGGAATAATTTTCTGCGTCGCCTTTTGTCTATACCTCATTTTTGAGAGAAAAAAAGTGAAAACATGTGACTTATACGAATAAAATTAATTTATTATATGCTTCAGATTAAATTTATTTATGCAACGGGTAGCAGATGTTCTAAGAGATATTTCCGAGAAGATAGTAAGAAAGTCGGCTTCCTGCAGCGTACAGGACATCTAGACATATTTAAGCATATGTAAATTCAGACAGTTAGTGTATATAACAGTAAAGAATGACTGTAACCTACGCTTAATATGTAATTCTATTGAAGATTAATAAAAGTTGGGCATATGAGCAAAAAAGTAGTTGCAACATCGGTAAAATTAAAACTTGAAAGTAAAGAAACTACCAAATTGGACATCAATAAATTCATATGTTACTGAAAAGATATATGTAAACAGATATCCACTAATGCAGCTGCTATGAATTATTTTGACAAGATTTAGAAGCGTAGAAGAAAACATACTGATTAGCAAGATGTAATAATTCTGAAAGCAATGAAATTGGAAATAATACGCGATTCTAACGCATCAATAAAGAAGTTACTACTACTACTACCTATAGTAGTACTAACTATATTTCTCATTTTCTTTTCTGCTAATATTGAAATGGAATTCTAAAATGTGCTCTTCTACATTTTGGAATCTATTTTTTACAAACATTTATTCTTAAAATAATTATACTATTTACTTAAAATGTGACTTGGAATTTGTGCAAAATGAATAATTCATTGATAGCTACCGTGAAGTGTTAATTATTTGCAAAATACATTCTTGTTCTCTGATATTATTTATGAAGGTATGAATTCATTAAATATGCAACTTGATATCTAAATGAAATTTTTACGTAATACTTTCACCGTATTCCGATTGCTTTTATGTAAAAATAAAACATTTGTAAAATAGTTTACTGTATTTTTATGAGTAATAAAGTCTTGTTTGACTTTACGATTACCTTCTATAAAAAAATCTTATGTCATAAAACTTGCAGGTAATTTAAAAAATATTAATTTAATGAACATATAGAGAGCAGGGAACTCGCAACACCGAAATATAATCGGTTCATTTATTATGAATAATTAAACACGCTTTTCGTTTAAAAATTCTCAAATCCATTTAATACAGTTGCTTTTGTACATGAAGTACAAAATTGAGTAATGGTAGTTTAAAAGGATCATGACTGTAAAATAGACAGTGGAACAGAAGAGAAGTAGTTCGACTGAAGTATACATGCCTGCATACAGCATAAGTAGCAGATGTTTTAAATCTACTACTAAATCACTTAAATCTAGCTACATGTTCTTCGATAGTCAGGATTTCTTAGACCCAGTGCATAAAGACATTGAAGGAATAAAAACATTTTCTAAAAAAGGATCTGCAGTGGCTTTCCTATAATTCTATTAAGCAGGATTGGGAAAAGTTGATGAAACACTTAATAATAATAATGTTAACTGCATCCTCAAAGAAGTGAACTGATGATAAGCAGAGTCCGACCAAGATCAGGCTCAAAGAAGTTAGACTTTTAACTGGATACTGTTTATAGAAAAAGCATCTCCACATTAAAAAAATAGTAGAGAATTTGATACAGGTGAGATGCAACTAGAAAGAAGCATCTGCATTGCACATCCTCCATAAGACCATCGAGACTCATCCAAGAAGTAATCTTAAGATATAAAAGATTTTGGAACTGCCTTCAAAAAAATTGTAATGATGATTAGACACACGAGTTAAGAAAAAGCTGCAGTAGCTTGCCTTAAAACCAAATTAAACTTTTTCAATTATTTAATTATCTAATTCCCAAACTCACCCCTTCGTAGTCGTATCCTTTTCCATATCCTCCAGGGGGTAAGTAAGCTGCATTGGGGGCACCGTATACTGGTTTTGGTGGACCATACAGATTATTCGGCCTGATCACAGCTTGGGTTTGTGCAGGAGCTCCATAACTATTTGATGGAAGAGAAAATGGTTTTGGGGCTCCGTACTGATTTGAGGGAGGGATGTATTGGTTGGCGGGCAGATACTCGCTGCTTGGTACTGGAGGTTCAGCGAGAGCAAAGGAGATGGTGGCTAAAAGTACTACAGCGACCTGTAATGAAATGGAACATGTATATTATCTGTAAATAATAGGTACAAATATACAATGATTATTTTAATGCTACTGTTACAAATATAGGTAACAAAGCCTTTTGGTTACTTGACTGATATTGGAACACGTTAATAAAATTAAACAGAATAGTACATAGTACAAAGTAGTATCACAGTACATAACTGATAGCTTTATGATGTGAATATATTTATTTTTCTCATATTCTAGATTCTAATGGTGTGCATTTCATCAAATAAACAATCAAAGACACAAATCAAACAAGTTTTTTTTTTAAATTTGAGCAATTGTAATCTCATATACACGTATGTTACAAAATTAAAATCCATAAATTAAGTATTAAGTTTAAAAATGAGACACAATAAATATACAGGGGTACTGTCCAATAAATTTACTACACCTATAGCGTTACAAAAATATATTTTATTTAATTGGTTACCATTTAATAGCGACATTTTCTACACTTACAACCATTTTAAACTGAACGCATTTCTAGGTAGGATATTTATATTCTCATAATTTTACATAATGTGTTGTGTACACCTCTAATGATTACAAAAACACCCATAAAGTGCTCTACATTGCGAATTACGTTTAGTATGTAAGTGTTTACACATGGGCTTCATGACACTTATACGTTTCTGCACACTTGTGGCGTCTGTACAGATTGAATAAGCGATATTTCTCAAAGCTGTAAAACGGAATCCGCAGTTATATAACTTCCTATTCGGTTGAGACACTTTTGAGATTGTTGTTCGTGTGTATTTAGTACCCCTGAAGCACGATAAATTGAGTGCGTTGCACTTTATTCCAGCCTAGTAATCACCTTTATTCTGTTTTTATTTCCACAAATCCATTTCCATGAATTGTGATTGGGAGATGGAATCAGAGCAATGAGATGTTGTTCGTGTAGCCTCGATATACCATTTGTTATACTGAATATTTTGTTACGTCAAATAATGCAGTGCATGCAATGCAGGATATACAAAATAAATAAACAGGATAATCTTTTAGATAATTTAAAAAAGTATGTTGTACTGCATAGTAAAGTTTGATACAAAAATAACTTATTTTTTTTATTGCAAAAATGACATCTTTATTAACGGCGAGTGGAGCAAGTTCATGAACGAAATAAGTAATAAATTCTATTTTTTTTTGTCGTATATAAATTGCAATGAGAATTTTCCTTATTGTTGTTGTGACATAAAATTTGACGTAACTATGAGAATTTTCGGGTGTATCGCATTTATTTATTTTATTTTTTAAACCGATTTGTAAAAGTTCATGCAAATTTTGTTATTTCTTTTATTATTAATTGAGAAAATCAAAATGTGACATTTTCTTTTCTGTCTTTAAAGGCGAAGATATTTTTGGTTCTAGGAAGAAAAAATTTCGCTTTCGTATCATAATTTAATGTAACCGTAAGCAGGTAATTATATTTCCTCAGAGTTACTAAATAATACCTAAATAATTAAAATCAAACATTTTAATTTTCCACTGAGGCAAATTGACTAATAAGAAAGTTTTGCTACGATAATCTGTAATAATTATAGCAACTTTTCTTATTAGTGTGGCAATAGTAACCTTTTAAATATAAAAGGAAAGTTTAAAGAAGTAAATAATTGAATCCAGTTAAGTGCAAAAAGATCACTTATTAGTGTCTAAAAAGTTACTTCTTTGAAGTAAAGAAAAATATTTGCTGGTATTGTGATAAAACTTCCTTTAGCAAAATATTTATTATTGTGACAACAGCATTTTAGAGACTATTTAAAGTAGATATTTAGAGTTAATCAATTTCTACTTGTAACTAAAAGATATTTCTCTCGGTGTACAAGCTCGGTTTCTTATTGCCATTAAAAAAATAAAGGGCTTTCCTTTTTTTCATATCCTTAGGCATAGTAATGGATATACCCGACTATGCTTTCAATAATTTTCAAATATCTTCTCAATATCATAATAATAATAGAATTAGTAGGTAGTTACATCCCGTAAGAAAAAGTATTTTCTCTATCAGATTAAATATGTTAAATTTTATTTTTTGAAATGTTTAGAAATATGATTAGAACTGGGTAATCACTAATACAAAGTATTGTAACTGATTTAACTATATGCTTTTAATAAATCAATTATCATCGAATCAAAAAACTTCAGACAAAAATGAATAAAAGTTTTATTTTAACAGGAATTAGATTAGTACTGCTGGACATTACTCTTAAAATAAAAAAAGTGTCATTGTTAGAGCAAGTAATTCTACTTCCTTATTTTTTTATATACGAGTATAATGCTAGTATATAATATTTATACTTTTGTTCCTTACCTTCATCTTGCACTGGTAAATTTCCAAAAACTACACAAAAATACTTGTTAGGAAACTAATATACTTAATTTAAGTATTCCCGATGATGAATTAAGATGATCTGATTGTAGTAACCTCTACCGGAGCTTATATACTAAAAAGACAAAATAGTGGGTGCACATCCACAAACCACGAAATATTTCACTTTCATCCAAAACCTTGCCTTAAGACCATCACTCTGAAAATTCTTACACCCTACCGCTCATCTTTGCCCCTCTCACTTGTTTAGCGCCAAAGAATGAATTCTAAGATGTAGCCCATACGTTCAGCCTTAAAATTGTTTATCAAGATGTACTTGCAAATCTTTCAGTGCGATCAGATCGATAACGTAGAAGTAGAACAATTGGTACTGCTGATTTATCGGCAAAAAAGTCTTTTCTATAGCAATAAGAATAAACGTAAATTGTCTTATTTAAATAGTTGCAAAAAGTGATTTTTAATTTCGCATTTGTATTGTGAGTAGGATTAAAATGTTTATTTTCTTCAACCAAGTATATATTTACATAAAATCTCTGCATAACAATAGTATGTGCCTTGTTACTTGACTAATTATTTTGACATTATAAATAGAACACACGTCAATTACGAACATATACTGGTCAATAATATTTCCGCCTTTCGATAAACGAATTTCGTATAATTTTCTATAATTAGACTGTTGCCATAAGCTGTAAGTATATCATTTTTGGAATTGTATCTCTGTTCCTTAGTTTAATTTTAATTGAACGATTTAAAATCACGACTTAATTGAAGAGAGATTTAATTAGAGATCAGACTGCCCAATAACTAAAATCGTAAGTTAACTTACTATCATCATATGTGAAGCAAAAAGTTACCTAATAAACCTACAAAAATGTAGAGGAATTTTCAAGCATTGTTAGAATCTGTGTTGCATATTACAGTAATTGCTAACATAGGTATGTTATCGTTATTTCACTAGAATTTATATGACTCCAGTCGAACAGAATAACTACAATTTTTTAATTAAAATCTACAAGAATGAAAAATACCAAAGGCGGTGTAACTATATACCTTTAAAAGGCGTTCTAATGACTGAATTTACTGAAGAAGTATTTATGAAAACAACAACGAGAGTAAGGATTTTTTGGCCGTTTTACAGTAAAATATATACCGGGGGAAACATTACCTTGTAGTTTATTTGATCTCTCAAGATTTTATTTAATTGAATATTTCTTCTACACTGAAAATACAGAAAATGTCGCAGAAAATAATCTTAATTGAACCAACTGTTTTAGATGCATGGCGTTTATTTATTTTTTTATAATTATTTTTCTAAATGTTCTATTATAATCCCTATAAACTGAAAAGAAAATTCAGATACATCTCTACTTGAGCGTTAAGCTTTAACAGAAAAAAATTGACAACAATGCATTCGTTAGAGGTATTAAGTAATTCAATTAAAATTTTGTGTAACGAAATTTATGTCCGAATTATAATTATCTTTCAATGTTATTTTACCATATTAGACTTTATTGTTTATATTGTCTAACAGATTCCAATTAAATATTTTCTTTATTGGTACGTATTATTTTATTATTTCTAGATCCATAAAACAGTGTGTTTTGTAATGTATCTAATAATAGAAACATGTTGCAAGGTTTTATACAGTGTGTAACAGATTTAACATGGAAAGTCTCTTCCAAAAAAAAACTGGTGATCTTATTTGCTTTATTTTTTCTTTAGATAGAGCTCACAAAATCTGTTGCATTACACGATATTTGAATTGATTTTAATCATCTACTTTTCACTTTCAAATTTGAACGAAATCTATTGTTAGTAATTTTTTTAATTTAAAATCTGAAAATGATCCTAAACTCAGCATTGTCCAAAATATATGATACTAAATTTAGTGAAAAAATATTTTATACATTAGTATCACGTATACCACCGTGGTTTCTATCACTTCTGTCTTCTTCAAATCATCTGTGATTATTCTTAGTGCACGTGCAGAGTATAACAGAGCCGGCGTAGGGGTCGGCGTCCTTCACAGCTGATTAGCGTTTTGAACTTTTCAGTTATTTATGGAATGTTGTAGTAATTGGTGTCGTGTTGATACCTTTTCATTTGAAGAGCTATGCCTCGTCCAGCGCTGAAGATTCTGTATTTTTTTTTTATGAACTTACAGACACCTTTCTTTCAAGCAATATTCCGTTAAACACACTAGAGAACTCCAAGTTCCGTAATTTCGTAAATTGGAATCACGTTGACTATCCCTAAATGAACAATTTGATTTAATGGATGATGTACAAAAAAATATATACGATGCTAATAATATACGCCCAGTACGATAAAAGAAAAAATGCAAAAAGTGTTGAAAAAACAAGGATACACCATTTTGGAAAACATATGTAAAGATTTATCTGGTACATATCAGGAGTTGCCAGCAAATATATTAATATATAGTTCATGCCTCAACAATTTCTCATACTGTCCATTGTCAACAGTAGACGTTGAACGGCTATTTTCTCTACACAAGTTAATATTAAGTGATAAACGTCGCCGTAAAGAAAACTTAGAAAAGCACGTAGTAATATGCCACGGAAGCTTTGTCTCGACACTAAGGTTTATCGGGTAAGTGGTGCCATTTAAATTTATATAGGTATTTTATTCTCTACATAGCCTTCTTTATATTTTCTGACATATTTTCTGTAAACATATTAACATTTTCATTCGTAATCTGACTACGGTCCTGTTAAACTCCGCGCCCCACTAGTCTAGTGATTACCTTGAAAAAGTGACATAACTAATTTAATAATTTTTATATAGGTATATTTTCCAGCTAAACCAATAAAAAATTATTTTTTAAATATTTTATTGAATTGAATTGAACTACCTAATCAGAAATTAACTAGAAATTTTCCATGACAAAATTCAGTGTTGTACAAGGTGGTCTTGAAAAGCCCAGGAATGATTGGACAAAATTAAATACTTCCTTGTTCAATTTTATATTGAAGAAATGAAAGTGAAATGACAGATATTTTATTTTTTTTTTGGGGTAGTAAGGGGAAGATTTCTACTGAGGTTCCCGGATTTTTAATGATTATATTGTATTTGTAATAAAATATGCGTTTATTAAACTAATTATGTGTCTTGCCTTAATAAAACAATTACGCCATTTTTATTGCATTTGCTACAAGGGTAAACGTAAAAATAAATTAAAACAGCCCATAAAAGTATGCAACTCTTTCGCAATTAGCCACCGTGCTTTGTATTTTTCAAATTACTTAGCAGATTCTGTAAAATTCTCTTTGTGTGGATAACTCGATGCAAGATAAAATACAGGATACAGGAAAAATAAACGTTTTTTATTTAAAGGTATACGCATCGCACGCGGTTTGCGCTTATCTTAAAATTACCTTTTGTTTGAGTAGTATAGATAGTACTGCACTGATAACAGCATTACAGAATCTGAATATTTACAGTTCGTTCCTATGATCTAAGCTGGATTATACAGAACGTAAATACTAAATACTGATACAGTGAGATATGTAGTTGAATGTTATTCTTTTTACTGTTTATATAAATAGAAAAAGATTTGGACTGATCGATTTTTTATTTCATCAAAACAAACTTCACATTCGCCCTTCAATAGTAGCAATAAATTTTTTTATACAGGGTGTTCCACCTAACAGAGATTCTTCTGTAACTCTGCAACTGTAAAATTTATAAAAAAAAATAATAAAAGTTGCCTGGAATCATGTGGGCCATGTAAAGCTAAAATATGTTTAGCTTTTCAGGGAGTTCCTTTTCGCGTGGGTGCTACATAACTTTGTTATTTTAAATGGAACACCTTGTATATTATTGCATTTTCCTTGGTTAATATTAGATAGTTTATTAAAAGTACATGGTGTTTAAAACTTACCGTTTTCGAGATAGTCAGCTAGCTAAATGAAGCTAGATAGCGCCTAAACCATAAAAGTTATAAACCTCCAGTTTTCACAGTTCGTTTTGGCAACTAGCTTGTCATCTGTGAGCAAAACATGTACGCTATTCAGACTCGGAAATACTGAGAGTTACATTTAATACGAAAAACTTTTTTTTTCAAGTGGAATGACCCATATTAATTGTCATGGGTGAATGCAAAATTGAATGCTTTTTATACTGACATAGGGTCAGTTGGGGTAATTGTAAACGATTATAATAAAATCAACTTTGATAAAGTCTAAAATTTGAAGTTTAACAGTTGTGAAGATAACCTTAATATTGGACATTCTCTGGAACATCTTCTAGAATGCCTTAAACGTGCAACTTAACATTGTTAACCGTTACCGAAAAAAAGGGTGTTTACTATTACCCAGGAAAAAAAATTATAGAAATATTGGGGCAAATGTAAACTAACTATTTATTGTTCTATAAATTCTAAATTAATTCTAGCCTATTCTAGCTCGAGCTATAAGGCAATTCGGAAGGTCGTTTCTGCATCTATTGGGATTGCAAGACGGCGTCCTGCATACTCCTAGGCTTCATGGTATTTTTTCTTCGATTAATCCTTTGATATATAACGGCAATAGGAATATTGTCAGTCTCCCTGTCTGTCCTGTTTTATTGATATTCTGTACATAATTAACAGCATTAATAAGATCCAATTCACTGTATCTTTCAATGTTCGGTCGTTTCTTCTGATAATTTGGCACCATTGTGTTTCTGAGAGTATATAGAAACGTGTTTACAATTACCCCTTAAATGTTTTACAATTACCCCCTTTTAAATTTTTTAACGGGGCAATTGTAAACACACATCTACTATGAATTTGTGAAGCCTAACCTAAAATAGTAACGTGGTTTCACATTGTTCATTCAATAATGAACGCTACTATATAAATAAATTGCCTTATCTTTTATCAAAATCTGATTTATGCACATTTAAAAAGCAAAAGCAAATTCTGCTTAACAAACTTTTGAGTCGTATCTTCGAAAAGTAACTGCCACAAGCAGAAAACCAACACAATGAAATCGTTATTGCTGTACTATAACAAAACATAAATCCACATGTCACGGATGCCGTTGTACGTCGTTGCTACCCGCCAAATTCAAAAGTTATGAAGCTTGTTTACAATTACCCCTGTTCACGATTACCCCAACTGACCCTAATGTTGTCCATACTTATCTCTTAACAGTTTTCCAGAAAAATCAGGTTCTTTTCTGACGTCCGAAAAAGTAGCTATGTATCAGCGTCAAAAAGGCCTTGCAAAACCATTTTTCTTTCACATTTTATCGGGCCTAGGACTGATAGTGTCAATATTTACTGGCATGTTTAAAAAGTAGTTTGACAAACAAAAGTAAACCACTAACAACAACTAAAACAAAACGCAAAACAAAATAAACTGAAACTCGGAACATAACAAGAATAAGAATACTTAGACCGCTGATTTACATCAATTGCTCGAAATGTCCTCCATTTTGATTAATACACAAATGAATTCGGTTTTTAAAAGACTGTTCAACATTGGCCAGCATGTCTGGCGTAATTTCTTGACATGCTACTGGTCCCCCACGCCATATCCATCTGTTGGGAAAAGTTTCTTGTAAAAACTGAAGAACCGTTACTGTCAAAAAACAATATTTTTGTAAGAAAACAAGAACTAGCCGCCAATCTGAAAGATGATATAGCCCAGTCATTATAGACATGAGACCCTGTTTCAGGAAAAAAATACTATTAGAAGTTTTTCTGCGGAATATTGTTCGGAAACCTGTTATAAATAAAATATCAAAAAATCAACTCGTGGCTAGTTGGGAAACTTCTGTAACCTTGTTTTTTGTTTGTTAAAAGCTTCCTTTGTCGGTTTATTCCTAATAAAATAAAATGTTTAAAAACGAATAGTAGTCCATATCTCCGCAACCGTTACTTTGCGGACCCATGTTTATTAAGACTTTTCTGCTTATTTTGGTTGATACTATTACCTCCTGAAATATTTTACACTATTTTTTTAACACCCTGTATATGTCACGTATGTGTCAGGAACTTAATGTAAGTTAAAATGCCTATTTGTGTCTCTTGTATGTATAAACTATACTATTCTGAGAATATACACTCAAAAGAAACTCAGTCCCTTAGTCAAAATGACGCAGATGTCCTTATAATTGAAACAGCAATAGAACAATTTAATGCAACAATACTATTGTACGAGTAGTTGGTGAAGATGTTGACTTATTAGTACTACTCACTGCAAGGACTCCAGTTGCATTTTTACTTGCATTAAGTGCGTGACTATGTATATACGTGGCATATATGTGCATATCATGTAGAACGAGACTCCTTCAACTTTTAGAATCGCGATATCTCAGGAATGGTGGTTCTTAGAAAAAAGTATAAGGTCCATTTTTGTAGATAATTTGAAGATCTATAATTTTTGTTAGAGCTACTTTTTTGATAAAACTTACCGTTTTCGAAAAAAATCCAAAAAACCTCAAATTTTGACTTTTAACCCCGAATAACTTTTTTAGCACACATGGGATCGGTGGGGACTTTTGACACTTTATTTCTAATGGTGTACCCAAGGTCTCCACCAAAATTTAGCTCCGTCGGAATTTTCGTTATTTGAAATGTCTATTTTGACCGGGCTAAAATATGATGGTACAGTGGGTACAAATTTATACTCAAATAACTCAACACAAGTACAGTGACAGTTGGTTAGCCGTCAACGTCAACTAATAATATATAGAGAGATATAAAACAAAATACAAGAATAGTAAATAGTACTCTCTCTGCAACACCTATATTTCTCCAATTTTCGGTTGATGATATTCCAAAAGAGATTTATGTTTTTTCTCTCAACTCGTTAACAGTTTAAAAATCCATAAAATGCTACTAGATATACTAATTATCTACGACATACTTTTAAATAAGCATGTTTACACGTCTAACCGTCAAATATTAAAACTATTAATTACCTATTACTTATATAACAATTTACTTACACTTATAAACAAATTAATAGGCACGTAATTAAGCTAAATCATTTCTTTAAGATAGGAACTCTTTATCTTAATTTTCAATTTTACTTAACTTTCGTACATATTAAGTCATAATTTATTGGTGGTCCGAATATCGTGAAAGCTATAATTAATATATCTCAATTATATTTCAATAGGAGATAAAACGTGACAACGATTCACACTTAGGCTTGAACTGACACATAAATTGATGAAATTGCTGACATATCGATCATAGTAAAACCGGAACTAAATTGATCTATAAAATATGATATAACTGAGAAATAGTAAAATTTCAGTAAAAGTTGTTAAAGTGTAGTTCATTCCAATGTATCGCTTATTAAGTTGTCTCTATCTCTATTTAAAATAAAATACATTGTTATTGCAATATTAATGTTAATTATAAGAATGTGGACTGTAGATATATTGTATATACAGGGTGTCCGCGGTCGAGGGTGCCGTATGTTGTTAGAGAAATCACAAACTAAATATTGAATTTTCACTCAACTTATGCCTGTCACCATTTGTATCACGATTATGTAAATTTTCATGATGTTTCTACTTGCTTGGAAATTTGTTGTGATTCTCATACAAGACGAGGAATGGCACTGGTAGCATCTAAAACATTATTTTTAATACCAAATATACTATAATAACTGTCACATTTAGCACATTAGCATTACATTAGTAAATGATGGTACTGGAACTCTTGCAATAATTATGGTTGGAAATTTCTATTTCCAATCAATATGACTAGTTGGTATTTTAGGGGAATAAATTACTTTTACAAGTATGTTTTGCAAACGAAAAATTGTCTAATTATTGTCTGAATCTGCAATGATCGTTTTCTTCCATTTCCTTAAATTACCACACACAAAAAAAGTTCTTAAATCAAGGATGATATATTTATGTATATATACGCAAAGAAATATATTCTTGACGCTAATGTACCACAATTTTAAACTAAGTAAAATTTCTTCCATCAAGAAAACGTTCATTTAAATGAAGAAATTTTGTGTAGTTTAAGATTATGACGAGTATTATGGTATACTAGCATCAAGAGTTTCTAAAAAATCTAAAGATATTGTCAACTTTTCAGGGAGTCAATACATTAGTGATTTTAAAATTTTTACCTCTTAAAATATTTAAATTACCTATTTAATTAACTAATTCCTGCTCCAAGAAAAATTAAGAAGTATGTTTTAAGAGATAAAGGTGTCTATTTTATTTGCGCTATTGCAGCTCAAATAGGGACTGCTACAATTTATTTCAAACTTTCGTATAATATTGTTTAAGAATATAAAGATTCGATATTATGATGTGGTTTGATTGTGATTTTTATTTTTTATACATCTTTGAAAGTATTGCCTATATCTTGTAGATGTACTTTTGCTACAACTGTTCGAATTCTCACGACAGCGTTTTTGTATTAGGTAATAACTACAATTTATATTATTTTTGCAAAAGATGGAGGTGGTAGTAGAGGAATACTCACTCCATGGGCAACCATTCTTAATCATTCTTAATTATTTGTAACTACCCACCTAAGATGCTGAACATATCCTAGTTACTCTTTATGTAATTCTCAAGGTTTATGTAATAATCTTTTTTTTTTTTTTGGAGATAGTTCAAGAAATAAAAGCACAAGAAGGAATAATTACATAAACGTGTATGTTAATGTATGCATTAAACCATAAATATCAAAATAGCTTCTGTAAAAATAGTAGTGAAATGTATAGATAGGATCAAACCACACAATTTGCAAGTCTGGGACAAATTTGTATTTCAATGAACAATAAATTTTTAACTTTTACAACTGGAACACATTTTTAAATTTCTACCAAAAAATTTATGAAAAAATTTTGTTTGATAAACTTCATTTCATTAACCAGAAACACATAGGTATCTATTTTGTTAGTAGTGTTAGTATAAATACTGTTGGAGGTGCAAATATTAAATAAGACTGTAAATAAAATTTTTGTGATGAAGACACGAATTTTAAGTAACGAAGATCATGATTTCAAAACTTTAGACCGAGTGCCAAGTATTTGTTATAAATTTTCCCTTAAAATCATATATTTCTTTGTCGTCCTAAACAAATTTCATGCTAGACTCTTATAAAAGTAACAAAAATGTCAATATCAGTTGAATATTTCCCGCTCCATTAACATTAACACTCCTGTTATCGTGGAATGTCCAGACCACTTCTCTTCAGCGCAGATGGATTCAACCTACACAACGATAGCAATATCGCTCCGATCAGACTACCCCTGCGCTCAGCGATTGCGATTGAATATTTATTACACTTTAGAAGTTTATACCTCCCTAGGCGCGCTATAGAGATTATATGGTCTATTAATGCCCCCATATAAAATTGTATTTTACGCAACAGGTGTAGCTTGCGGTTATCTCATTCTTTAAACACAACCTTGGCTTCTTCGACTAAATCCAGATTGTATAGTTTGATACTGACAGTATCAACTAGATTTAGTAGGTGTTTTACTATAAAATGAACAACATCAAGATCGACATGTCAAGAGGAAGTATGTTCTAGAGTTAGTAAAAAAATTTCAAGAGACAGGGAACGTAGCCAATAAAAAATGAGAAATTGAAAAACCTATAGTTAATCAAGCTAGTCAAGTTGCAGTTTTGGGACAAGTTCATCTTGATCCTACATTAAGTATGAGGCAGCTGGCATATGTGTCTAGGATCAGTCGAACTAGCATCCAAACCATTTTGAAGAAGAATAAATTCCATCCACACAAAATATATTTAATCCAGGAACTTCATGAGGATGATTATGACCGCCGTTTGCAATTTTGCGAAATAATGAGTGAGCGAGCAGGGAACGATCCACAGTTCCTTTTTAACATCTGTTTTTCTGATGAATGCAGTTTTTTCTTGAACGGGACGTAAATCGTCACAATTGCCGCTATTGGTCCGATTCAAACCCAAGAGTTTTTCACGAGGTGCATACACAGCAACCGGAAAAATTAAATGTATGGGCTGGAATTTTCGATGACCGACTGGTGGGTCCTTTTTTTCTACCTGGTAATTTGACTGACCAAATATATTTGCAATTACTGAAAGACGCTATTGGCCCTGCCTTGACTGATATTATTGAAAATGTTCCTGAGAACGATGAAGATCATTTGATTTTTCAACAGGAAGGTGCTCCTCCGCATTATGTGTTAATTGTCCGTCAGTATTCGAATTAACGTTTTCTACGGAATTGGATTGGGAGAAGAGGCAGCATTGAGTGGTCTCCACGAAAAAGTAAAATCTATAAAACACAACCAGCGTCGCTGGAAGATTTGCTTCAAAGAATCGTCGACGAATGTCGTCGAATCAATCTGGAAATACTTCGGAATGTGCGCATTTCGAACAAAATCTTTATTCTTGTATGGAAGCGGGCGGTCATCAGTTTGAACATGTAATCGACTAAGTAGTAAGTAAGCAACTAAACATAATTTAAATTTTAAAATGTATATTTTTTTTTTCAAAGTATTGGACGGAATTATAAAATTTAAAGTCTGTTGTAAAGAGAATTGTAAGAGCTTTCAAAAGAAATATTACTCATTTATGCCATTTAAATATTTTGTGGTAATGCTTACCCTTGCTTGGGGGTGAAAGTGGCGGAGGCAAAAATACCTGCAAAGAATGTCCCCTTTTAATCTAAAATCGACGGGTTTGAGCGTTTTTCTACAATCTTGACGCAGTTCCTGATAATGGCTCTGCTTCATTTTCATTTGGCTACTCTGTATATTGGGTATTTTGTGACTTGTGAAAAAAATAAACCCTTGCTACACAAGGACCAACCAAGAGTTATTCTTATGGAAAAGATTTCACCTAAATAAAAAATCACACTGAAAAAAAAACAGAAAAACCAAAAATACAAAAAAATTTTAACTTTTTATCTTTTCATAGAAATTGGTGGCGTACTTAATTTTAAATATAGTCGTAACGGTTTTGAGTTACAGCTTACAGATCAAAGTTTTATTTCTTAAATAAAGCTCATAGTTGGTTAAGGCTGAGTTAAAAAGGAGACATCCTACAGTTTTCAAAAACATATAGTTGTCATACTTTCCTCAGAAATAAAACAGTTTCTAGTTTTCTTTTACACTAGGTATATGAATTTGTTAATTTCTTTTCTCCATACAATAAAGAGAGAGAGAAATTAACACCACTATGTTTAATATTTTTTGACGTGAATATGAGCAGTTACCTTTTTTGGAAAACTCAGAACACTCTCTTTTTAACTAGGCCATATTCAATTGTGACATATTAAAAAACATTACTTTGGGCCGTTGCTCAAAAACCGTGAGAGCTATGAAAAACTAAGTCTGTCACCGGATTCTATGCATAAAAATCTGAAAGATTTCAGAAAAAAGTTAAACTGTAATCGCTACAGGGGTTATCAAAAATATCAAAATTTTAATTTTATGATTATAATCCTAAGACTAAATAAACACAACGAAAATCCGTTTTGACCAAAAAATATCTCAAAACAGTGATCAATGTTCGTGAGACCCATAACTTTCTATCTTCAATAACAATCGAAATAACGTACCAAGATACCGAATATGTAACTCACTATATAAATTATTAATATATACATTATAAATGGGGTGTATAACATAGTATTACATTATTATTTACTTTCCTGCATTAAAATAACTTAAAATTTAATATTAATAAAGTCATGTTGCAAATTTTCGCAAATTTAGAAAGAGCCAATTATATTTAATGTCATAATTTACACTGACATCCTAAATATTAAAGCAAACATATTAATTTGAAACTTTTACTTCTTTCTCTCTTTCTTCGTTCTCAGGAACAAAAACGTTTGACGCTAGCTTTGCAATATTATTTCTTAATTATGTAATTAAATTATCTAAAGTGCTCCACATTATACTAATTCTAGATCTAGATTGTCCATTCACGGCCGACGAATAAACAGTTCAGCGTTGGAGGCAAAATATAAATTCGCATTTAAAGCAAATTGTACGGGTGATTCATAATTTTGCAATTATACCACGTTCCATTTTTTATTGAAATGAGTGCGTCTGCTGGGATAACTGTCAGTTACGTAAGCGATCACTATCGTTAAATTATTTGGTACGCGATTTATTTAAGAAATGCCGCTAGACGTAATACGTTATGTGGGTAAGTCCTAAAATTAGTTTAACTGTATCACTTATGTCTAAAAATGTTCTTATGGTATACTCGTTGACATGATGAATAATAAATCTTTAATACGACTGGTTACAGTCGTTTATATACACGTCAGTCAAACTGCTCTCCGCATTTTAATGGACATTGCTTGTTCTTGCTAGATGGGTAAGAAAGGTATTATTAAACCATAAGTGATTATTGCCATGGTGATGCAAACTTCGATGGAAGTAACCTAGATGTTCTGTATTGTGTTTGACATTATCGAATTTCATAGTCGCAATTACCTAGATGATACGCAAATAAGCAATTGTAAGCAAAATTGCAAAATGTTTTTTTACTTGCTGTTTAAAAAAATCTTAATCTATTTAGAAAAAAATGACGCAGATCAATGTCTTAGTAAATTTTTCTTGAGATTTCGAACAAGTACCTATATAAAAATATTACGTTAGTATTACGTTTCTGAAATAATAAATCAAACTTGCTTTTTTTTAATTGAACACCTGCATAATTCTCGTTTTTCTTTTTTTTGAAAAACCATATAGTCCAGGCGGTAGAGCATTCGTTTGTATTTGGAGTAATCTATTTTGCTGTGCAGAAAAATCCCAAACATTATGTAGAATAAGAATCCCAGTTTGCCTATTCCAAAAAACCATTGCCAAATTCACGGGAAAAACAAAAATAACGAAAAATTACCCGTTTTTCAACATATTATTTAGCGATTTTCTATAAAGTTACAACAACTGCCAATCAAAAAAGTTGAATTTTGCATTAACAATGTGCGAAAAATAGTAGAAAATCATATGTGTATTTGGAGCAATTTTTAAAATAAGTAAATATTTATAAATATTGATGAAACTTTGTGAACAAATAGTAAGACATATGTCAATTCTACCCTAAAAACGATCAATAGCGTGGTTTTTGATTGCCAGGTTTAGAAAGGGCACACAATTTTTTAGAGATACTTGTTATCTTAATAAAGAATGATCAATACTAAAACTAGGTACCTATTTTTACACTTTTATTTCCATTTAGAATTTTTTTTTTAATTTTTCAACACCTTTCTCTATAAACAATTATTTATTGCATAAGGAATTTTCTATGCAATCGACAAAATCTTGTTCACAAAGTTTCATCAATATATATAAATATTTACTTATTTTAAAAATTGCTCCAAATATAAATAATTTTCTACTATTTTCCGCCGAATGTTAATACAAAATTCAACTTTTTTGATTCGTAGTTATTGTAACTTATCGTCAAATAAACAAAAAATAAAGAATGATTTTTTTATTTACAGCTTACTTTCAACGTTAGAGGGAAAATATATCGAAAAACGGGTCATTTTTCGTTCTTTTTGTATATTTGTTGTTCCCCTGAATTTGGTAATGGTTTTTTCGAATAGGCAATCTCAGATTTTTATTCTACATAATATTTGGGATTTTTCTGACCAACAAAATAGACACAAACGCGAAAGCCTACTTTTACTGCTCTACCGCCTGGACTAATATTTTTCCCGATTTCAACAATGCATACATGTCATATAATTTGTTTCTACAGGTTACACTTTATTTTGGTTGATTTACTGACCTTTCACAATGGATACAATTGAATTTTTTTAAAATTTAATCAAATTATCGACAATTTCTGAAAAATTCATTGTTGCAAGTCATTTTTTATTTTTATTTGCATTTTTGAGCATGTTTTGAACTGTGATTACAGATTTTTTTATTTCTCCAAAATGTATATGTCAAAACGAAAAAATTGGTCACCAGCAGAACTCTGTACGATGATTTTTCTAAGTAGAATTTTTCTTTGAAAAAAAATGGATATCTCGGAAACTTCTTGATTTTTTTTACTACAAAAAAATTGTGGTTATTTAAGACACTTTCACCAAGATTCGTCAAAATTAAATTATTTTTGCGGAAATGAGAAATAAAAAACGAAAAATCAGAAAAAAAAACTGTTTTTCGCATTTTTCTCGAAAATTTTGAGGTTATCTTAAAAAGTGACCTCTACAAAAGCTATACATTTTTACATGATCTACAACTTTTGTATGGATACTTTTTTGTTTGACGTCAACTTTCGCTAGAAATCCCAATACAATTTTTTACAGCTTTTCAGCCCCCCCCCTAATCAACCCTCCGCCGCCCCTGCTGACGCATTTATTTTTTGTTTCGTTTATTATAAGTCCCTTTACCATTTCCACTTATAAAAGTCCAGGCAACAATTTTCTTTTTTTTCCCTCTAAATGAGTTATTTTGATCGGTCTAGTATTAACTTATTTGTTTGAATTTTTGCAGGTTCTAATTGATACTTGTTTCTCATTGATACTGAGTTATAAAATTAATGATTTTGAGAACTTTGCATCTCGAAAACAAGGTTCTTATGTTCTGTAGTCTGTAGTAAAAATGACAAAGACAGGAAACCTTAATGGGTAGGTACCATCTATGCAAAAATTTTACATATGTCCGCTAAATATAGTTATTTAATGAAGGTTTTTAAATATTTGGTCAACCTATGATCCATTTTTATATAAACTTTTTTTCTTGAACAAACACTTCTACCCTGCTACAAAAACCTAACGCCCTGTATAATTCGCAATTTACAAATAATGTCTGTTGAGAGATTGTAGTGGCGAAACGTTGCATGAAGGGAAAACACATTAAAAAAATATCCTAAGCGTAAAATTTTGTTCGCGTTTCGATAAGGATCTGTCATTTCTCGCCTGNAAATTTTTTTCAAAAAATTATTTTGCGAAAACTATCGAACCGATTTCAATGAAATTTGGTGTGTTGTTTTATTATACTCTAAGTTTTTTTTTTTGCTTTTTTATTACTTCCTTCCAGGAACTATAAAATTATTTATGACTTAAGCTGTTCTTTTTTTTACTTGCCTATTGGTACCGCCAGTTACTTTTAAATACGTACATTTAACCCTGCCCAATCTAAACCCATTTTTAGCTTAATAACGGAAACAGAAATCGATATCATCTTTCTCTGATAATTACCATGCATTCCGCATAGCATCTGAAACAACGTGATCCCATAATTGTCCTCCTAATAACGCGATGCCCTTGTTTACTCAATTTTATTATGATCCTGTTCCATACAACATATTTTCACCTCACCTTGAGCTTTTTGCTCGATCTAGATTATAGCCTGCACAGCTGAATTACGCATTTCTGCCCAGCGCTCGTCTTTGTTGGTCGGATGAGTTTTAAGATCGATTTCTAATGAAATTCCGTAATGCCGCTCTTAAAAATCTATTTTAGGGATTTCTTCTAGCTGTTGCAAATATATTCACATAACTTAGCCATATACGCGAGTTATGGTTTACTTTAGTAGGAATGTTCATTCTTTAAAAAGATAAGTAGTTACAAAATTTAGACGTATGTATAATAGTGTTGCTGCCAATAAGGAAAAGGATCTATAGGACGACCTACTAATTCTCGATTATGTCGGCTATTGCTTCTGATATTTCCCTTTAAAAGGTGTAAATTATCTTGCAAATCATGGGCATATACACTCGTTGCTTCAAGTATCCCCATAAAAAGAAATCAATAAGAGTTATGTCTGGGGAACGTGCAGGCCATCTTATAAAACCAAACTGTTCTATCCATTTATTGTGGAAATGCTGATCTAACCAGTTTGTTACACTAATTGCACTGTGTGCATATTGAAAATACAGTATTCTTCTGTGATGAAAATTTATATCATCTAGAGTAGGTATTATAAACTTTTCCAACATCTCTATGTAACTCTTCTAATTTACGTTTGCGTCGAGAAAATATGATCCGATAATTTTTTTATAACGTATCGCACACCAAACGTTTACTTTTGTAACAAAAGCCGGGACGCGTGGTAATTTACTTCTTAATTCTCGGAACAGATGGGCCAAAAAGTAAAATATTTCAGTCAACACTAATTATCGAAAGTTAAGGGCTCTCAAGTAGGTTTAGCGTCGTCCTTCGGAGAAATTTAGCAATATTTTTTAACAAGTTCACTTATACTATCGGGGCCATGTGTTGAGCATCTAAATCGATATTTCTAATAACGCGCAAAACCAGGAGAAGAGGGTAGAGGTTCCAAATTAGAATTAAATCAAATTGTTAAATTGATAATAATGGGGAAAGGAAAATAATAGATCAAATAGGTGGTTTTTAGGCGGATTTTCCAAGCTATAAGAACAGATTAAATAAGGTGGACTAATCCGTCCCGTATTGCTATGCGGAGTCACAAGAGGAAGGTATAGGGTTGTTTGTAAGTTAGTCTCAAAATTATTTAGACAAATGTAAATTCAGTCAATTAGGTAATTATTAACATATTATAGTTATAACAAAGCGTCCCGATAGTCAGGTTCCCGCCAGTAAGATAAGAACATAAACGTCTGGGCCCAATAAATGGGCGTGTCTAGTGATGTAAATGGTAAAATGACAAATTGTTACTTACATAAATTACTGTAAAATTACCCTAATATTACGCACCGCGAGATAACGTATGTAATTTATGTAATTTTTGTAACTTTGTAATTAATGTTAATTTACACTTAACTTTAAATATCGCGCCAATTTCAATTTTGACATTTAAGGTTTTATAACCTTTCTTTTATTTTAGCAATATTAACATTAATTCTGAAGAGTATGGTGATAGTGAGGATGAGGACCAGGATTATACAAGCTCTAAGAATAAGGTATTACCTGAAAGAAATGAAGGATTTGAGGCAAAATGTAATGAAAAAAGGCGTGGTATTGTTATACAAAATATTTCACTTGAAAAGGTTTGTTTTTCGTTGTTGCATTTTTCGTTCGTAATTTTGACTAAAATTTAGGTTGACCATGCAAAGACCGAACTGACAGAAATAGAAAGAACGAAAGAGGTAGAAAAGGAAACAGAAATAAAGGACGAAGAATTAAAAACTGTTAATTGTAAAAATGAATTACCAACATTACAGAAAGTGATGTCAGCTGTTAGAGAAAACGATATAATCCCCAAAATGAGTAAGGAAACATTGCGGAAAGTGTTACATGCTATGAATTTTACGTTTGGGAAGAGTATTATTATTGAGAAACATGTAATAATATGTTGGAGAAGAGAATATCTCAGGAAAATTAAAGCGTTTCGGAAGCAAGGAAAGAAAATTTATTATACAGATGAAACATGGGTCAACGAGGGGCACACGGCGAAAAAAGTATGGCAGGATGAAAACGTGAAAAATGCACGGCAAGCATTATTGAAGGCTGGTCAACAGGTTTAAATATGCCATCTGGAAAAGGTCACCGTTTGATAATTACCCATATAGGAAGTGAAGACGGATTTGTGTTAAATAGTGAATTAATATTTCAATCAACGAAAACGGGAGACTATCACGAAGAGATGAATGCAGAGGTGTACGAGGAGTGGTTTCGACAAATTATTGAAAATTTGGAACCAGGATCTGTCGTCGTTATGGATAATGCCTTTTATCATAGTCGAAAATGCGAATTAACGCCACAACAGTCATGGAGGAAGGCAAGGATTCAAGAATGGTTATGGGACAAAGGTGTTCCTTATGATGAAACCAGCTTAAAAGCAGAATTGCTTGAGCTTGTGAAACTACACGCCCATAAATATAAGAAATTCGCTGTGGATGAATTAGCATTAAGCCGTGGAATCACTGTACTAAGATTTGCCCCTCTATCATTGTGAACTAAACCCAATCGAGTTAATTTGGGCACAAGTTAAAGGGGAAGTGGCTCGAGAAAATAGATCATTTAAATTGGCTGATGTTCATCTTAAGAAAGCTCTAGAAAACGTTACAACAGAAGACTAGAGAAAGTGTATTAATCACGCTAAAAAGGGGGAAAAGAAAATGTGGGATGTAGATAATATGGTTGATGAAATCATCGATCCTTTTATTATCAATGTCGGTAATAGTGATAGTGATGAGTGATAATGGAGTACCGGAAACTAACTGGGTGATTGCCTTTAGATGCGGTATTATATTTGGAATTGTTATTATGTTTTTTTTTTCAATATTATTTGTGTTATTACTGGAAGAAAATTCTATGTTGTTATTTTATTGTTATATTTTTTTATCTGCATTTTTTTTTAATGTGGAATTGTTACGTTTTGTTCATGATTACTTGTGTTATTACTTGAAAAAATTTTTATTTTGTTAATGTTAGAATGTTGTTTACTGGAGAATTGTTAATTTATTGTGAATAATAGAGCTACAGGCGAACTACCCACTATAAAAAAAAATGGTAACTCATCATAAGCAATACTTCATGAGTGGTGTGGAAACTTGCTTTTATTTATAACGTTGTCTCATATTGTTCGTTTAGTAGATTTTTAAAATAGCCATCATATTAAAGGGTAGGTAATACTACTGCTCTTGACCCTTTCAGAAAAGAAACTCATCCTCGCAGATGTTTCAGACCGATGCTGTTAAATTTGTTGGACTTTTCCCTATTCAAACATATTGGTTAGAGTTTAGAGACAACATTATTAAAAAGTTCTCTGACAAGGACTTGCGAGGGAACTAAACATGTTAGCTGACTATTGTTATTAAGAAAAAGACATCCTCTTCGGAGATCATTTCAAAACAAAAGAGTATGTTGCAAAGGTCTGGTTAGTCTGAGTGCTGAGCGAAGACACCTTTGGCTTTGGCTACATTGAGTGATTTTTGGGTCGATTTCTACCCTAAATATAGTGCTTAAATTCCGACTACTGTATCGTTTTAAACTCATCAAAAAATACGTCGGAAATGGTACAGACCTTTGGGTTTGGATTTTTTATGTGCCTGATATTCTATTTATGGCCAAACTTTGACTAAGAGTGTATTTTATCGATAATAGGCATCAAAATTAGTAGCAATATCGGAGTCTACTTCTTCGCACGCGAGTTTTTTTGTGTGTGTCGGTGTAATTGATGTTCAATCGGAATCCGATAATAATTTCCCTGTGGTACTTTTGACAAAATTTATGTTCACGATTATCACGAATGACATCGTTTCAATTAACCTAAGAACAATTGGAACCTGAACCGCAGGATATTTAATAACAGTTCACAGCTTCAGATCTGCAATAGTCTTAAGTAAATAACAGACATGACTCAGTGTTTCTTCACTCGAGACGCTTTATTAATTTGATGAAAAAGCATTACGTGGCCTATAAAGTTAAGACGCCGTGTGTAGCCAATTTTACGTCTTCTAGGTAAAATACAGTCGGTTTGTCTTACGTTAATTCATGCAAATTCTCTGATAATCCCAGTTATTCTATATGTGCAGTACGTTATTGCTTTGTTGTGACATGATTTTATGACGTTGTGACTAAAAATTAGCTTTTAACAATTGGTTATGTAGTCGTTATGTATGTCCAAATTTATACTTCATAGCATGTACTTAACTGGAATACTACATGTAAGTTATTTGCCTTTCTCCAAGTTGTGAGGAATGATCTTGCAATATCGCATTTTCTATATGTTTACTCTTATTACTCAAATTATGATCCGGTCAAAATAGACCAAAAAATTGTGGTAAGTTTACAATAATTCGCACAGAGCTAAATATTGGTATAGGTCTTTGTACACTATTATAATTAAAATGTCGAAATTCCCCACCGATCCCATGCGTGCTAAAAAATGTATTCAAGGTCAAAGGTCGCAACTATCGGTTTTTTGCATTTTTTTCATAAATGGTCAGTGTTATCATAAAAATAGATCAGACAAAAGTTGTAGATCATACAATTAATTGTCTACAAAAATTGTGCCAATATTTTTTTCCTATGAATCAAATTTCCTGATATCACCATTTCAAACATCTAAAATACTAATATGCACGCGTACGCCGCTTATATACATCATCGGACGTTTAATATAAGAAACAATATTGGTCTGTTTAACTAATACATACAAACTATACGATTCTGAATGAATCTGAAATAAATCACGAGATACTTATATTTTAAAAAATTAAAAAATTATAAATATTTTATACTCACATTGCGGTAGTAAATTTTGCCTCGAGAAATTTTTTAAGTGTCTCGTGATTTATTTCTATTCTTTTGTTCATCAAATTCAATAAAAAAAGAATAATTAGTTCGTTGGCAATTATTTTTAGAGATCGCTCGAAAACATTTTAGGTACATACCTATAAAGTTAAAATAATGAGTGACCTTTAGAAATTAAAATATCGATTTGAAATTTTCAGAATCGAGGTTTTTTTCAACCTAGAAAATGATAAAATAACGAGAAAACAAATTTAAAAAAAAATCAATTTTTAACGATTTTGGAAATTTTTAAAAATCTTGAGCGACCTCTAAAAAATTTTTTTTGAGCAGATTTTTTGAGGGGGCTCTTGAAACATGATAAACTAACATATTTTCACAAGAGACACAAAAAAAATATATATTCGTTTTTCTTTGGGCCATCCTACTACGTACATTTTCAGCCGCGAAAATTGAATAATTTCAAATATTTCGAATTTTCACCACCAAGAACGGCGGTGACAGCATTTCTAACATTAAGGCGATGTTTCGCATTGTATTAGCTATGTCCTGTCCAAATTTTCTTCGTGCAACTCTCAACTCTCTTGATTTCGACAATGCCTATGTATTAGGGTGGCCCAAAAAAACGATTTTTTTGTGTCTCTTGTGAATACATGTTAGTTTATCATGTTTTAAGAGCCCCCTCAAAAAATCAGCTTAAAAGAACATTTTTATAGGTCGCTCAATATTTTTAAAAATTTCCAAAATCGTAAAAAATTTATTTTTTTTAAATTTTTTTAAATTTTTTTTCGTTATTTTATCATTTTCTAGGTTAAAAAAATCTCGATTCTGAAAATTTCAGATCGATATTTTAATTTCTAAAGTCCACTGATAATTAGTGGTAAAAATATTGACTCTTCTCCAGAAGTCATCAACACAAACGGGATTCGCTTTCTACTTGCTGTATATGGAGTCCCAAAAAAATTTATTGATATACAAGTATAGTTACAAGTTTTGTAAAAAATACACTGGACAATAAAAGAGTACAACTATCTTGTCTTCTTCCAACACGTGCTTCTGCTTATCAACACTTATATCGAATATACTATCAAGTTCAAGTATGGCTAGGCAATCGACTGAACCCAGAAGACTGGGGTTGGAATTTAATAGATGACATTTTGGAGCCAATAATTCATAGAGATCCAGCAAGAGAAAGAAGATGGAGAAGAAAGCGAAGAAGCCATTATTGTTGACGTAGCATTTGAAGACTATCAATCATAACCAATTGTACCATTTTCTACTGAATAGAATATTATCTTATAAACCTGAATCAAAATATATCGTGGAGTATGCCTACCAGGGAAACACGTTAAAAAAACGCGCCGAGTACACTACCTCAAAGGTGGTGCGGAAATTCAACTTTTGAAATGGCGATATCTCAGGAAGGATTCATAGGAAAAAAGTATTGCGACAATTTTTGTAGACAATTGCACGATCCACTTTTGTCAGATCTATTTTTATGACAACACTTACCGTTCACGAGATAAATGCAAGAAACTGATATTTGCGACCTTTGACCTTACATACATTTTTTTATCACGCATAGGATCGGTGGGGACTTTTGACATTTTATTTATAATAGTGTACCAAAGACCTATACCAATATTTAGCTCTATGCGCATTATTGTAAATTAAAATGTCTATTTTGACCAGATTATTAGGAAATATTGAGCGTTACAATATGAAAAATAAATCAATGAACTACCTTGTAAGAGAACCACAATGATTGAATATTTTTAAGGTTTCTAATAACGCAGGAGAGTCTTAAGATATTTATACTGTTCACAAACTCTAACCAATTAATGCAGAAGTTATACTACATATATAGAACAGCAATACGATACATTGACTTACATTTAATTTAATCTATAGCTTCATATTTTAGGGCAGGTATCTGGTCTATTTAATCTAAATAGTGCCTGTTTTATGAATTAGAAATATCATCAGCAATTAAAGAAACGTCTGCAATAAGTTATTAATTTCAATTATCATAACGCAGCAACAAAAGAAGCAAAAATAAAAATCCTTTTCAAAGACAAACTGGTTATGAATTCATCATAATTAACTTCTGGAACCTCGCCTGCAGAGGTTAAGTAAATCAGTACATTCATTATCTTAATGCAGGAAATCTGCTACAGTGTTAAGCCATTATTACATTGACCATCACATAGTTCTCTAAATTGGGTATTCATTAGTTATTTATTACCTCATCCGTGTTTGAAAGCTTGCAGAAGGTGATCTATTTGTTACATTTATTATTCCCATTTTTAATAAGTATTTTACTGGAGGCTGACAAAACACTTACCTTGAACGTTTTGCTTCTTTATAAATTACTACCTACCTACTAATTACTACCTACAAACAATAGCCCTTTGTGTTTCATATATTTTCATTTACTAACATAAACACCATTATCAGTCATTATTATCCCGGATGTTATCTTCGACTTGGTGGAAATATAGGAACCTGCTTTGGATTTATTAACCGAAAAGGTTAAAATTTCTCTAATATCGACCAATAGAACATTTTAGATCAAGTTTGTAAATAAACTTTTAATTACAAATAATAATTCGTCCTTTCAATATCGTTTACATTTATATTTAGAGACACACCTAAGAGATTATTTTTAATTCACCCATTTTATTTTAATATCGAAATCAAATTTATACAGGGTGTTCCAAAATTATTGTGTAATATTTTATTTCTGCATTCTGTGAGTACAAATAAAAAATAAATAAAAATAGTAATATTATAGGCGGACAAATGCTTCTTAAGGGGGTTCCAAAATCATTTTGGATAAAACAATTAAATATGGTAGTGTTTGGTTAGAAAAAAAATTGTAAGGAGCGCCCAAATGGAGGGGGTTGAGAATAAATGTTGCTGAAACTTTTTTGTGTGCAAATATGTCAATTGTTTGAGTAAAATATTAGATATTTTAGACAGTGCAAAGATATATTTGGATCTTTTAGATAGGTAGCACCGTTTTGGAGTAAAATTGATTGATATGTTATATATTGAAAATGTGTAAAAAGGAATATTTATACACACATCTATAAGCGATAATTTCATTTAACATGAAGATATGAAAACTCTGCAAATAATTTGTTAAAAATAGCCTATTAAGTCAGTCATGGCAATTTGTAAGAATTGAGTTTTTTGAAAAAAGTTAAACTAAAAACTAAAATGTTTTTAAAATTTAGAGCAATTTTGTTTAATATAAGACAATTTTTAATTGAATTTTTACTTCTAAACGGTAAAATCATTCGAAATGACATCTTTTCTCTGTAATTTTTATATATTTTTTTTATCAAAGAGAAAATATACATACAAAAAAATGTGGCAAAATATATTCAACCCTGTAGTCTCACACGCTTCTGAATAAAATTTAGAAATTATATTTTTATTATTTCATTCATAACTTTGTAGAAAAATCGTTACATATATTTTATTGTGTTATCTTGAATGATTTAGAAGTTATCTGGAAGAAACAATTTTCAGGAGCGGGGTTTTCAAGCGATCGTAGCTCTTTTAGGAGAATATGCTTAGATTAACTTTTCATCGTATTTATAGCCAGAATGCACTGGTAAAATATTGCAAACTAATGTGGAGACACGCTGTACTTATATTGTAAAAATTGTCCCACATAAGACAGACATAAGAATATACCTATCTATACCGATAATTACTTAGAAAAAAAAATATCAAACCATTTTTGAAGTAAAATAGTTTTGCATCTTTACTGAATAAAATAATCTTAGTGGATAATTATAGATTTTATTTTGGAAGTTTTTAATCTGCTCCTTCATTCATTTAGATAGTTTATTTTGGAATATTACAATTATAATTCAAAAACCGGAAAATTATCTTAGGTTCAATTCGGAAGAGATCTTAACGGGAGGTCAGACAAGCAACTCTTGAAAATTGTTACATATTTTGGAATTATGAATTACAGTTTTTCTATTTTAAATATTTGTTTTCATTTAGTAAGTTTTGTGGTACTTTATATCAAAGTAATAAGTATAGTGTAATCAATATCTGATTTAAAAATAATTGACCTAAAAGTCAAATCGAGAAAAATGATCTGATAAGTCTAATTCGAAGGTGCACTGGTTACAGTACTTTTTTGATAACGTATTTCCTTTAGTAACTTTCATGGTACTAAATATCGAAGTAATAATTTTGACATGGTCAATTCTAGCTTAGTTTTAAATATTTCAATAAGCGAATCAAGAGATACTGGTCTAATAGGTTCAGCTTAAAAGAGATGTCATTGGGCGGTCAGACAGGGAACCCTGAAAGATGCATATTTTGAAATTGTGAAATACAGTTCTTTTCTATATACCTAATCTAAGTTTCTTGACGCTTAATAAATAAAGTACCTAATAATTACAATGCAGTCGATTGCCTATAGTCTTAACTACCTAATTGGATAGTTAATTAATAAATAATTCCATCAAATTAAAAAAAACGGGTAACAAAATTAATCTGATGAATCTAATTCGAAAAAGATATCAACGGATGGTTAGACAAGCAACTCGTGAAATTTTTACTATATTTATTTATTGACTACGTTTTCCTTTTAAAATATATTTCCTTTGGAAACATACGTAATACTTAATATCTAAGTAAAAATATTTCAAAAGTGGGTTCAAGGGAAACTGATGTGACAGGTTCATTTCGAAGGAGATGCGAATGGGCGATCAAACAAGCAACCCTTGTTAATTTATTGCATATTTTGTAAGTTACGGATTATAGTTTTTATTTTTTATATAATCTCATTCAGTATATAGGTTTCATGGTACTTTAACATGAGTTAAAGGTTAAAGTAATAATCACGGTATTGTCTATTAGGTAGTTCAGATTGAAATAATTCAATCAAAATTAAAAATTCGAATTAAGAAATATGGTCCTACTTATAATCTAATTCGAAAGAAATGTCAAACTGACGATCACACAAGTAACTCTTGAAAGTTGTTTTATATAGCATGTTTACTGATTCTGATTTTGTTTACTTTTGCTTTATAATTTATTTATTTATTTTTTAACTTTAACTACACGAGGTGCTTAATATCGAAGTAATAGGTAATTTGAACATTAATTGTGACTTAGTTTGAAACATTTCTTAAAGCGACTCAAAGGAAACCGATCTGAGAGGTTCAGTGCCCAGGAGATGTCAACAGGCGGTAAGACAAGCAACGCCTGATAGTTGCATTTTGGTTAATCTATTTCATTCAGTGATTTTGGTGGTGCCTTATAATAATCACTCTAATATAGCTAATCACAGAGCTACAGTAATTCTTTTTTATGGTCTACTTCCTTTGATAACATTCGTGGTACTTAATATTGAATTTCAACAGTCAATGGCAACTTCGACTGGAGTGTTTCACAAAAGGAATTAAGAAAAACAGATTTGATAGCTTTAGTTTCAAGGAGATGTTAACGGTCGGTCAGACAAGCAACTTTTATATGTTGCTGCATATATTTGATTTATCTACTGATTACTGTGTTTTCCTTTACAATCTATTTCTTCGTGTTACTTTCGTGATATAGGTATAATACCGAACTAATAATTGCAAAATATTCAAATGTAGTCATGTTTGAATATATATAAAAAAGTCAATCAAACGAAGCTGATCTAAAGTTTCGTTCGAAGGAGATGTCAACGGGGGATCAGACAAGCAACGCCTGAAAGTTGCATACTTTGGTATTACAGAGTACAGCTTTTCTTTATATGTATAGCCAGTTAGGTACCTAGTTTAGGTTTGAAATGATTTAGTCAAAAATCGAATGATTTTCATAAAATCGATGTTATTGTCCCACTTTTGGAATCTAAATGTATTTATAGGTTCATGCTAAACAAATCTAGTGTTATAATTCATTAGTAATTACTATTTTCGATTTCATTTACATTTGATACAAGACATAATTTTATGAAGAATAATACATTGTCGTAAAAGTGCTCAGGACATATTCTTTCACGTTCGTATTTACAAGATGATGCAAACACGAATTATTCTGGTTACAGCAACGACTATGTTTAAATAACGAAAACACATAGTTATAAATTGAATGTTTATTGAGATCATACCCAATATGCTATAAATTCAATAAATACAATTATCTCCCGTAATGTCAGTCGAAAATCGAATACCCCCAAGAACTTGCCATAAAACAATGTACCTGTAAGCACCACTGCACATGAAGATAATAGTAGCTTTCAGGAAAATTATGTAAATGTGAGATCGTAAATACAAGGCGAACAAATTTAAATTGCATATTAGACAGCACACCACTTATGTCACTGAATTGTAACGTTGATAAAAAAAAGTGAATCTTTCATACTGTATCCGTAAACTGCATTCGGTGATGGCATAATTTATATCAGTGGAAAAGCACGACTTTGCTTACACATTACGATAAATGCAGGCTGGAATTTATTATAGACTGTGCGGCTAAATGCCAATGCCAATAAAATTCTATTACCAGTCAACTTAATTTAATCACGTGCAATTATTTGTTTAGGTTTCTAGGCAGCAAACATTTAAATCACGCTGCTTCTATAAAAGTTAAATAAGTGTCTAAATAACTTGAAAATTAACAGCTTACGCCTATTTTCTTTATGAACACTATTACAGGGTGTTTTAAAGTATATCGACCTTGGTTATTATAGGTACAAAATCGGTTAAATTACCAAAATAATAGTTTTTTTAGAGCTAATACATTATTATGCCTAAATAAAAAGTTTCTGCATGTTATCCCATATTTGAATAGAGGATTTCAGTGAAATATTGATGAATCTACCGCCAAAGGAAGATATTACCGTTATAATAGGTTGTTAAGTGCAATGTAAGAAAAGAACCTGAGGGAGATATGTTGATCAGCTAGGTCCCAAGACTTTCTAACAGATTATATTTATGCAATGTTTCAATATTCATCTTTCTTTACATTAAATGTAAATCTATTAAACATTATATTATTGTAAACCTGGAGAAATATGCTATAAATATCTAATGTAGGTTGTCTACGAAAAATAAGACCCATATACTATATACTACCCAAAAGTAGGAGGAGTTCTGTTTTCTCTACATGGAATTGAGCCTTATTAGAAACCGCAAATATTTATAATAAACATTAGACACATATGTAACATAAAAGTAAATTAACAGAACTCAATTAGAGATGAGTAAAATGTTTAAGGTATAAATATGAGTTCATTCAGGGGCAGAAACTAAGAGGGTCCAGGTAGACAATATTTGCACAACTCCTCAAAGAAACAAAACATAAAATCAATTGTTTTAACGTGAGACATTTGTAGTTGTTGTGTGACCACTACTTTATGTTGAAATTACTTATATAAAGCATATTATTTGTACCTCCAAAACCATTCCAGATACTTTTTTAGTTTTAGAAAGCAATAGCAGGTATAGAGATTTATTGCATTCATTAAACATATATTTGACATGATACAAGACGTGTCTAACTTTTTTTAATGATACTATACTTTAATGGTACAGGAAAGGGTATAGTACCTCAACTGCTCTAATTACCGTCACTGATGATTCAATAAAAGCACAGCACAGGGGACTAGTTAGTGCTTTAGTTTTATTGGACAAAATTAATCGTAAGCTTCTTTGTTCTAAACTTAAGTACTATGGGTTTGATGAACCGATTTTAGATCTTATTAATTCTTATTTACATGGAAGATCTCAACAGGTATGTATTAATAACATTTTATCTAATAGTTTAGAAATACTTTCTAGTGTACCCCAGGGGTCAATTTTGGGTCCCTTACTTTTTATAATTTACACTGCTTCCATTTTAGAATCAATTCAACAATGTAAAGTTCAAGCTTATGCTGATGATACTCAATTATATTATCATTTTGATATTATGATCTGGATCAATATTAATGATCAGCATGCAATATTGTCAGCTCTGAGTTACAAACTGCAAGGCAATTATCTGATGAACATAATTTAAAATTAAATTTTAGCAAATCAAAAATATTTTTTTTTTGATATTAAGAAAAAGGTACAAATATTAAGACTCAACTTTAATATTATAATTGATGGTATTCCAATTCCTATTACTGACAGTGTAAAAAATCTGGGAGTGACTCTTGACAGTAACTTACGATTCAATCAGCATGTGAAAACATTACTCCAAAAATCTTATTCTTCGCTTAGATTAATTTATAGTAGTCGTCATATCCTGAATAAAAAACTTAAAATTATGTTATGTGAGTCACTTGTTCTCTCCTATTTTAATTACTGTGATTATGTCCATGGCCTATGCCTTAGTGTACAAGAAAAAAATAGAATTCAAAAAGTTTAAAATTCATGTTGTCGACTTGTACATGGATTAAGAAAATTTCATCATATTTCTCACAAAATTGTAGAAATCAAGTGGCTCAACATGGAGAATCGTCGATGTCACCATCTTGGCAATTTTATGCATAAAATTTTAACCATTCCTTCTTATTATTCATTAAAAACTTTTGTTACGCGCTCTGAGGAATATCCGATTTAAAAATACCTTTACAAAGCCACATCATCGTAGTGTCCTATTTAAAAGATGTTTTACTTATAATTCTCTCACTATATACAATTCTCTTCCTGATAATTTTAAAATTTTTAATATTAACAAATTCAAGTATAAATTTAAATCATATCCATTGAGTGGACAGCTGATTTTATAGCTTATAATTGAGGATTTTTATTTTAAACTTTTGATTATTGTTAGGTAATTGTATTTTATTTTAATTGTGTTATTGATTCTTTTTTGAGCGTTTGTCTGTTGTTTTTTATGTATTTTGAAATTACATGCTATCGCATACAAATGGTTGAGTGTGAATAGCTTTTGCTAGACTTCGCCATGAGTTTGCGAATTTTTCCCTTTATTTTTTTTCTATTTCTTTATTTTTATATTTGCATTATCTGCTTCTAATAAAGACGATTTATTATTATTATATACAAAGAAATGTTTTAAATCTTTAATTTTCTAATTTGTCCACTTTTTTGCATAGGTACTGTATTACTTCTAATTAGTATAGAATTTAGTTTTTTAGACGAACTGTCTGATTAATATCAATTGTACTGATTCAAATAGATATGTTATCAAATTGCCACTTTTATAGAAACGAGTAGATCTAATAGAAAAATATTTGAATGCTCATAATTTTATTTTCATAGAACAGTTAATGTTCTATTACTACTTGTTCTACAGGCTTAATCCTTAATTCTATTGATGAATTCATTTTTAACGGAATTTTAATTTCACAAACAGACAAGAAGTTATTGGATAAAAGTGTATATACGTTAAGACTGAATATAGAGAAAAACAGTTATTCAAATATAATTAAAAGTACGTAAAATGTTAGATTTGAAAAGTAAACTGCTTTTATCGAATCAAAAGTATCCTTTTATCCGGGATTACCAAGTTTGACATTGAACAATTAGTTTTTTGTAACTTAAAGGGGTATGCCATTAATGAACACCTTGTACATATTATTTAGCGAAATATGGATTATTTATGCTAATACTTTTTCTTTAGAATTAAAAAAATATGACCTTATAATAAATAAATAAATTTTCAATGTTAAAAACGCTGTACTCAAACTGATCTGTTAATTGAAGCAATGTGAAGCAAAAAAAGAAACAGATTAAACAACGGCGATGTTACTTTCCATTGACAGACGACGTCTCGCAATACTTGACCTGTCTGTCGACTACTAGAAAAGTGCTCTGCAATGATTTATGACTTGTTACGGATCTGAAATATATTACGTTCATATTAAATAATAGGATTTGTCGAATGAGAATCTATAATTCGCAATTATCTCTTGATACAGTAAGGCTGGACGATCTAAATAAATTGTTACGTCATGGTCATTAACATCGTGGCACATCATTAATTTTCTCTCTTTTTTTTAACATATCAACATCTAGTAGGTCGCTTCATACATCATAATTCTATTAAAGGAATGTTAAGGATGCAAAATAAGCGGCTTCCACGGCTCCTTTGTCGCAAAGACATAATAGAAGAAAATATCACGAAGCGGCCCAGTTTATGACTGATTTGCCACCCACAATCAAGGACGACTGCCGACTTGCGAAATAAGGCGGAATCCTTAATTATTCTGTTATTACAATAGATATTTGAGATTTCAGCCTGCTTTTGCTGATTTTGTAGAATAAAAATCAAAAACTCGTCAGTCGTTGGTAAGTCGTTACTCTCGTATTAAAAATTCATTTCATCAGTTCCAATTCCTGTTTTAATACTTGTCATTATGTCTTTGAAATCGTATAGATTTGTGGTCCCTCTATTTAATAATTGTGAAATTTGCAAATATAATTTGTCAGACTTTAAAAAATAACTGAAAGTTAAAAAAAATAGTTTGCCTGAAATGACAGAAACACGAGACATAATCGTGAACAAAATTACACTCAAGAGAACATGTACAAAAACAACGCTTGCTTATTTGGCTAGTAATATTTTCAGGTCTCAAAGAATCTTTTATTGTACTATAGTACTGATAAATTATAATACTAATCCGTCGATATAAATACTTTCAAAAAAAGAATTAATTATTTATTGAGAAACGCTTTTTATGATTTTAATCAGTTTTTATCTAGTGACTTACAAAATATTTAATTTGTTAGATTTAACTATTTGTTGGTTCTTATCATCTGTACCTATTTACATGTATTGTTTTGTATGTTGTTTTATATTGATTTTACCTATCTTTGTATATTTTTTATATAGTAAGTGATCTCAGCGTACTAAGTTATATTCTTTTCCTTTTCTATTGACGTGTGTAAACACTCTGGTGTGTATTGACATGCATTGAAATAAATAGATATAGATGCAAAGAAATTTCATAAATTTGACTATTGTTTAATTTTAAGATGTACTTTATCTATGTATATTCCACGTATCTGTAATGGTATCTAATTAGTTTTACTGCAGGTGAGCATCAGGGTATTACTAGAACCAATCAGATATGCTTTCTCATATATCTTGAGCTTTGCTTATTAAATCATTTCTGTCAGTATTCTGTAGTAGCAAGATGGTGCCATCAGCAAATAATGAAAATTTTGCATTTAGGAAATTTGGAATGATATTAATATACAACAAAAATCATAGTGGCCGCAAAATAGATCCTTGTGGAACTCCGCATTCAACTTCCACAAAGACAGAATAAATCTTTCTTGTTACGAATTTTTTTATTTCGATTATTTCTGTCTTTTAAATAAAAACAAATTAATAGTAAAAAGATATTTATTTATTAAAGAGTGCATTTTCGTTCAGTATTATAATCAGTCAATAAATAGCTGTAAACAATCATTAAAGAGATCAAATATAATAAAATAAAATAATGTATTATTGTATATAACATAACATTCATAATTACAAGGGCAAACATGAATACAATTAAAAATTACATAAATCTAACTGATTACAAAGGTAGAAAAGAAAACAAAAAATCTGAATGATTACAAAAATTGTTGGCTATTAAAGAGTATCGAGTAAAGAATAACATCTGTAATTTATCCTGAGAGAGACGACATAAGACATTTCTTCTCATAGCTCTTGGAAGACGAAGAACATAAGTTCAGGAAATCAGGTAGAAACTAGATTGTAAAGTTATAATCATAAATTAATTTTAGATCTATGTCTTTTACATGATGGAAATGTCGGTACATAAAAGCAATCCAATAAATTATTATTTTGAAAGTTACTTCAACAAATTCATTTTTATATAAACACTAAGCAAATAATAGTTAAGGATAATAATTTATGTTTGTTCACTAGTTATGGCACAAACTCATATAATCTTGTTAATATTTCTAATTTCGTTTAAGAGTGTTAGAACAACCTACAGCTTTTTCATCCTTTTCAGAACACCTCCATTACATTAGGTTACCATATTTGCTGCTGCAATACGGACTCGTAGAATATTTTAAGAAAATTTAATAAAAAGCCTTCGACGTTGAACAACTGGGCGGTTTTCAACTACTAGATTATGTTTGCTTTCGAATCGTATTGTTATTCTATGAGGCCAGTGATTCATATAAAAATTGTTTCATTGCCATATGTTTCATGTCCATGTTTCAAGTATAATTTTCCTAGAAAAAAAAAAAAAGAAATAAAAATAATTTGACTGACTCGTAGACTAATATCTCATTCCAGTTTTTGTCGTCTTTTATTTACCATAGGTCTAATAAAATTTTTGACCGCAAAATTGCTTCAATCTATTTTTCTTGTGGTCAATCTTTTCTAGGTTTCCAATTGGAAAAAATAAATTCGTTGTTTTCCTAAAATTCACATCCCGCAGGCAGTACTACTGTAGGTCGATATTGTCAGAAGAGCAGTCGCCGACGATACATTGCGAAGCTGAAAAAATCATCCCGATTTCCGATTTTCGCAAACATCTCCGAAAAATGCGAAATTCGAACTCAAAACTGCGATATAAAATCATAGTACCACGCCAGATTACAAGTCCATCACCTGTTCCAGTTGACTACAATCTGAGTAAAATCCAGAAAGGTCAATTGTTGAAACTTAAGCGGACCTCACCACATGTCGTTTGCGGACCCATCAAGTCATGTGATCGATCGTCGACCCTGGTACCCTGCAGTTCTCTAGACAAGGGCAATATTTCTTGTCTTGCATTATATACAAACAGTTACTAAGCAAATAGTCATTTATGATATATTTTCAGTAAATCCCAAATTTTAATTAAAAAAAATAATAGAGCCATTCAGATTTAATAATTAAATAAACCGTTAAGGTAAAAATATTTCTCAGTATGATCGTGCGATGTTGAAAAAAATTATCCCAGAGCCATGCACTATGATTTATTACGCGGCAACTACTGCATGCATGTACCCACATGTAACTACGTAAAAGTCTGCTCTGAAAGCAATGAATGTTGTGAAATTACTCTCACTACTCGTTGCTCGTCTGTCAACGCGAACCTACCTCGGGAACTCCTGAAATGGAGTCGGTAAGTGTAACACGGTCCAAGGTCGTGATTCTGCTAGCATCAGTTTATGATGTAACTAGTGAAATTGATTGCTGAACCGTTTTAACAGTCATTAATGTAACGGGATTGGTCCGTTCTAATGCAATTCAGTAATGCTTCACAAATTTAAATGTGCTTCGTCTTAGGCTGGATGATATAATTGATTTGTCTCTATTATTTCGGACATTAATATCTTTCAAACTATTCAGGGTCAAGATATTGCACGTCTTACTATATTTGCATGTTGTATGAAAGCGAAAAAGTGTTTAATTATGGGGTAACCGTATTACTAGAATGAAGATCAGCATTGAATGATTGAAACTACTAATATGGGAATGTTCCGCAAAATTCGTTTTTCTATTACCATGCATAATGTACTAACTATGTTCGTTGTACAGTATGTACAGGCTGCTCCATTTTCGGTGGGATTTCAGGGTATTTCATCAGAAACTAATAGACTAATAAGATTTGATAAACCTGACTGAGCTCGAATTTCATGGAAAAATCAATTGTCAATTCAGAAATTTGCTGTCTTCATTTGTTTCCGAGTTACAGGGCGTTTCCCGTTATTGTGACACTTTTGAATATGTCTTTGTCTCAGCAGTTAAATAAGGTAGAGTTAAAGGGAAAACTGCTAAAGACTAATTCTTTCGCGTAGAATGTAATGCCGGTATTAGATCTTTAGTAGGTTTTAAGATTCCAGAGCTATGACTCAAAGTTGTATTATTTTAAATGGAAATCGTAACTGACTATAGCCTAAAAAATAGATTTTTTTTTTGCTTTTTATCTCCTATCTCCTAAAATTTCGTTAGTATTATATTATCGAGTATATGTTGTGCATTTAAAATAAACATCATATTTTTACAACAGATATGAGTTTTGTAAAAGTAGGAATTACAGTTTTATATGTACATATTTTCATAGCCAGCAATATTAAAAAGAAAAACATAATTTATATATAAAACACCCCGTATCTGCTGTGTTTGTAAAAATAACTGTAGTATGTAAGATATTACTAAAAAGCAAAAAAAATCTATTTTTTAGGCTATAATCAGCTACGATTTCCATTTAAAAAAATATAACTTTGGGTCATAACTCCGAAATCTTAAGATCTATTAAACCTACCTATAAACCTATACTGGCATTCAATTCTACGCCAAAGAATTAGTCTTGAGCAGTTTTTACTTTACTTTAATAAGACTGGTAATTTCTTTTAAAATATTGTCCCAGTATAGGTACTCGTTTTTGTTCCTTACAAAATTTAATAGATATATTGTATTGCTTTATTTCTTAACTTTAATGATGAAAATGAATAAATAATAAATTGAATTCTTAAGATTTTGTATTTACTCAGATATAGAAATATCATTTGAAGGATGTTTAACAACCAATTCGTTTTAAAGAAAGAAAGAAAAGTACAAATACGATGCGCAATGAAAATTTGATTAATATAATACTTATTTTGTCACCTTCGAATATTTTACTCAAAAAAATTACTCCAAAAAATTAAGTCCGCCTCTAAATTAGTCGAGAAATCGCACAGCAGAATGCGACTAGAGGTTGAAGATCCTGATGAGTACTACTTATAAATAGAGCTCGGGGTTTTCGTCGGCTAGTCATAGGCGTGTTCACCGTAAACAAATAAATAAACAGGTAATAAAATAAAGTAGAAGGAAAATAATCCAATTCAAATAAAGATGGTAATGCAATCGACAGAAATAATAATTTGCATCGTCCAAATGAAATGTAACTATACAGGGTGTTATTTGAATCCGTAAACAAACTTTGAATGACGATTCTTCTAGTGATTTTAAACCAAAATAGTTATGGATCCATGGTTTTCATGATAAAGAGTGTGGAAGTTTAAAAAAACACTTTTTCTAAACTATGCAGAATGATAAAACTTAGGCTAAACACTTATATAAATTATGATATAAATATCTATAACAGTAGCGGAGATATCGGAAATCGCTTTCACTGTAAACCCTAGAATCGCTACCATAACTATTTGCGGTGTTTCCAAAAAAATAGAATCGATTTGTTGCTATTTTTGATTATTAACATCACCGAAGAATCCACAAAATGTAAAATAACTTTAGAACTCTTGTTTCTTAAAAAAAAGTTCATAGGGTTGTGTTGCTATAAGTACAATTTTAATTTCGATCTAATCTTGACAAATCCAAAGAACGCGGCATAGAAATTTTGCATTTCTTTTAAAGATAGCAAAATATTGAACCAACTACTTTCTCCGACTGTGACTACGTTGTACTTAAAATCGCAGGTATCGTAGGTAGAGTACTTGTTACTGTAAAATTGGAAAATGATGATTTTTGTACTTTGCGCTTTTGTATTTCTTCCTTAATCAAAAGCAAACGAAAATAATCGAAGTATCCCGAGTTATGAAACATGCTTTCTTCATAAATAAATCAAATAACGAACAACATACTTTAAAGTCAATACGTTTTTTTGGTTTCGTGACAAGCTCGTTAAAAACCCATAATTTCACCCTACTCAAGATATTTTTTTACATTCCTTTCCGCTAGTGATTTACTAATACTTATATAATAAATATCGACATATGTGACAATAACCATTCATATATTTCTCAGTTTTTGTAGGTTATAATTTAGCTAATTAGTCTTAATAATACAAATAACTCCATATTTGAAATAACATCATTTATCATGGTTGTAACATCCTTACTACAAAATATACTTACTACAAAAGGAATGTGAAAGGAATCTACGCAAAATTTATTGTTAAATTTTGAAATACAATAATTATAACTGTTATTTATTACAATTCTAAGTATTAGAATTTACGGTCGCAGTTGTTAAGTTATAATCTTAGTATCTAATTCCATAATTCCATTTATTAGACATTAAATATTTATTGACTTTATGTTAAAGCACATCATTAATATAAAATTAATTAACTTAAAGTTCAGAAAGTTTTTTTCTTATCAATTTTTACTATTTATCTTTAGATGTATTTTGAAAAACAAAATTTGAGACAGTTTGTTATTTGAATTATCACATAATCTCCCTAGTGCTTGAATTATTTCCGGAACTTTTCCCGAAGGAACGCATTTTCTAGAAAATTTCCGGACATTAATTCAAGGACGTGGGGGATTCGGTAAGAAAATTTTACAACCAAAATTTATTTTAAAAATTTGACATGTTTCATTTTGAAACTTATTTCACCAAAATAAAGTTGACTTGTTAGGTAGACACTGTTTTGTGGTGCATAACATATTTTTTTCTTCTTAAACGTCTCATAATTTAATCGCATTTCACGCGTTTTTTTAAATTCAAAAATGGCTCGTTTCGAAAATGAAAATTCCGAAAACATAAAAGCAGAAGTGGCAAATTGAACTCCCCAAAATACGAAGAAATCGAAATTAAGCGTATGGAGGCAGTTTCTAGTTTTTTGTGTGGAAACATCCTACAATGTTCAATATCGATGACTGTGTTGGCATCAATTTTTGAAGATTATGCGTTTAACATGAAAAATACAATTCACTTAGTATTACTAAAATAGAAGGAAAGTAAGTTTTTGTAGAAAAGTGATATCTATCTATGGCAGTTTATCAATGATTCTTATTAAAACATAAAAAACACATTCCTTGCACTTTAGTAATAAAAATGGCATTTAATTTTTAAATTCAAATATTTATCTTTGCAGTACAATTCACTTAGTATTACTAAAATAGAAGGAAAGTAAGTTTTTGTAGAAAACCGATGTCTATGGCAATATATCAATGGTTCTTAACAAATCATAACTGCAATCAAGTAGGCTTAGGCTTGTGATGTCAAAATCGTCTTCGCTATACGTCACGTTGACAGTCATTTTCTCTAGCTTATAATTGTTTACAATTAAATTGTGGCAGTGAACAACCAAAAAACTAATTTAAAACCTCATAGTAAATGTAATTCTTGCACCAAAATAGGGGACATTCTTATGTCTCATAAAAATTTAGAGTATTTACCATGTTTACTGAAAAGAACTGGAATTAGTACTTACGCATCAAGAAAACCTTTTCACAGCTATTCAAAAGATTTTGGAGGAAGATATCCCATATTTTTTACGTAAAACCAGGGCTCAGCAGAACAAAATTTCATCAAACTATTACATATATTTTATGAAACACAGACATCTGATGGAAATGAAAAAAAAAAGGTAATAATTATGCTCCTCGTTACTCTCCGTTGAGAAGAGAAGAGTTCCAGCCAGAATTTCAAAAACATTTATCGTTAATAGAAGAAATCTAGGAACAAATATTTGATAAATAATTATTTGTATATCTATTTATTATTTTAAAATAAATAAAAACATTACAAAGCAAAATTCTGGATAGGTACTGATTTTTGAACCATATGATAGCTGTAAAAAAAATCCACTTCCATTAATTTTGTTTGTTAAATAACTGTATTAATAGTTGTCTGAGTTCAAGTAAAATTATTCAAGTAGGCTAAATGTAAAATTTGAAGAATCATTCTAAATAGAAAATCAAAGATAAAGAGCGTTATTCCAAATGCAAAACTCAACAAAATCTGATACAACAGATTTTTCTTTCTGTTGAGGGTAAGTGGGAAAGGAGATAAGGAAATAAATTCGATTAAAGAAAGACATCATTTGTGGTTCACTTGCAGTCAAGTGGAGTCAATGAAACAGAATCGTCAATTTTAAAATGTGCGTAGCGAAAATCTCAACAACGATTCTATACAAGTACAATACTGAATACTACATGAAATTTTATACATAACAATAAAGAACAAAAAAAAATTGCATAAAGCCGGTGGCCGAACTAGAAAATAGAAAATTTTATGTAACTAAGTTGGGGTTTATTTTTTTCTTGTCTAAGAATATACATAAATTAATTAACTTAAGAAATTATCGAAATCTGAAATTGTGTTGCTCTTCTAGAATTACTAATTAAAATAGCACTGTGTTCTTGACTGAATACAGTCAAAACTGCCTAAATTTTCTATTTTTATAAAAACGTGCGGTATATTAAAAAAAGCGTAGAAAAACAACACAACTTTGTTACTCTCTTTAAACTCAAAATATTAAAATAATAAGTAATATAATTACGGTAAAGTGCAAAAAATCTTAATAATACCGCCAATATCTTATGTCGCGTCCATATTTAGACGTATTGCACACAACGTTATTCAGTGCACATCTAGTCTAAAAAATATAGAATGCAAGATAACATTAATTAAAGATAAACATATCTTGGCTTGAACTATTAATTAAATTTGACGGAGTAATTACACGAGTATGCTTTTAGCTCGTGGTGAAGTCATTTATTACATTTAGCGCATTAAACAAGTGCAAGTGCAGTAATCGAGTAAAAAAACTACACTTTCTCTTATAAAGTGGTATAAATACCTGTTAATATATTTAGCAGAAAAATAATGTTATTCCTCGCCTCCGTAATAACGATTTCAGTAAAAAATATCATTGAGTTTTCATCTATAAACAAAAAAAAAATTCATAATTTTCATTTTGATTTTTTTTGCCCTAACTAAGGTAGTTTTTAAGTAAATTTGTTAGTAAATACCCAAGGGTAATAAAACAAAAAATTATAATTAATTGGTAATATTACGTCCACCAAAAACCAGAGCCAAAAAAACTTCTAATATACAGGGTGTTTTAGAAAAAGGTACCTTAAATTCAGTTCCTGATAGAGTATTTAAAAATAAAAAAAATTTTCCTAGTCTAACGTCTTATGTTTTCGAGATACAAAATATCAAATACGCTATAAACTAAAATGGATTAAAAAATATTATAAATGCCCATAACTTTTAAAGAAGCTACTCAAGTAACTTGATCTAATTGTAAATCGGATTATTCTCTTCCAAGGAAGCTATCCTTTGTTGATGATTGTTGACTTCGCACTGTCAAATGCATCTTTCCAAAAAAAAACGATGCGTTTTCTGCAGTTCAACATTATGTAAAATAAAATTTTTCATTACAATATATCACATTCACCATAATAACCTAACCTCAAAAATGTCATAAAAGCTCACTATATCCAACAAATGGTTAAAAATACCTTGAAATATTTGAATATTAATAAAAACTATGATAACAGTAACTATTCTTATTTTGGTAATGCTAATGATGTCAATGATTATTTCCTCAAGAATATTCCACAGCGTTCGGTTGATGATAATTTTCTCACTAATAATTACGTTAATAAACCTTTTGGCACAGACAGAGTAATTATACAAATGTTAAGGGGTGTGACGGAATTGACTGAGAAATGCTCACGTTGCTGCTTCCAAATCTGAGTTGTTATATAACATTTTTTATTAATGAATGTTTAACCACTGGTGACTTCCCTGACGTCTGGAAAGAAGACTTGTCATTCCGTTGACTAAAAATAATTGTCTCAACAATATTTCTAATTTTAGACCGATAAGTATTTTGCCTACGTAGATCATGAACAACTTTCAAATTTTTTAAATAATAACAATATTTTGCTGGCAACTCAATCTGGATTTCGGGTTAATCATAAATAATCATACTACTGTTCTATTAGATCTTACTGATGAACTGTTTAGAATCAGGGATCAACCCAAAAATACTTTTTTGGTGCTTCTTGACTATAATAAGGCATTTGACACATTAGTACCTTCTACATTGTGTTTAAAACTAAATATTTTGGCGTTACTGATCTAGTGGTTACATTCTTCTCAAATTATCTTTCTGCAAGACGCCAAAGAGTATGTTTAAGTGGAATATTGTCTGATTTGTCCGAAATGCACAGAGCTGTACCTCAAGGGAGCATTTTGGGACCGCTTTTGTTTTCAGTTTATACTGCTAACTTTTCAATGTTTTTACAATATTCTAAGTGGCATCAATATGCTGATAATTACCAAATATTTTATTTATTATTTATCCATTTGCATAAAACTAAAGAATCGGTCTATCCAAATATTTAAAAATGTATGAAGCGTTCTATTTTTATAAAATAGTAAAATTTAGTTCCTTGTACGTGTACCTGAAGACGACTTTACTTGAGCTTTCTTAATTTTTAATATCTTCAAAAATGAACGAGATAACGAGATAATTAAGGCAGCATGTTGATTTTAAATTATTTGACATTATCCATCACCGTTGTTCAAAAAAATTAGTATGATAAAAGAAATTTCGTTGTTGATAATTTTTTATTGGCAATTAAAAAGTAGTATAATATTATTTAATCGTGTTGATTGTTCTTAACTATTAAATTTTTAAACGTTATTCCAATCTTGGCAACTGTCAATACCATTTATTACGAGCATTTTTATACATTATTATCATTGAATTTAATTCAATGATAATGTCATTAAATATGGATTCCTTATTAGAAAACTCAAAATGCCCAATTTATTAAAATGTAGGTAGCTGTAATTATTTGTTATAGATGCTTCCCTAGTAACATGTTAATAGATCGAAAGTTTCGAAATAGAGGCAGGCTTGGTACAAAACTGTACCACTTCTGGCTAATTATTTTCTGTTTAAATTACAGTTTCGTATTTGGTAAATGTTACCGAATGCATGCTGCGATGTTAGTTTTTCATCCTGAATTCATTGTTCCGTCTTCTTAACTGGCTGGCCGATTGTAAAGTAAAAGTAATTGTTACCCTACTTTGAAGGTGACGAATGTAATTGGTGATTAATTTTTAATTGGAAGGTATTTATCCGCGATTTGCTTGGTGATTAGGGATGAAATCATCGTTGGAAAATAAACTTTTTTTTGGTCGAGACGGTGGTTTTGATTTAATGGGGTGAAAAAGTTGTATTTGTTATCAACAAGCGATTTTAGGGTAGAAGTAATAGAAGTACACTAAGAGAACAGTTTCCTTGTCACCTTGTTGAATGCAGAAAAGTTACTTTTAATAACTATTAATTTGATTATACCTTAATCTTTAATGGAAGTATGGGGTACAGCTTCCTGATGATATTTGTAATAGAAATGTCTTATACGAAAAAGTTCTATCTTCGCGTTTTTTTTTTTTGTAAATTAAAGTTCATTTATTCAACGAAAATGAAGGCCGACCCAGTGTTATTTATTAAAAACTGGACATGTTTTTATGCGACCCGAGATGCAACCTTATAGTTTATTTAAGTCGATATAATCTAATACTAGTAATACTAAAAGAAGGTTAGGTTACATTGTCAAAAAATTTGTGCAGTCATCTGATTTTCTATTTGTATTGAATTCATTATTCACTTAATTATTAAATATTAAGCCTCATCGATCGACCCATCAGTGTTAAAAAGTGAAAGAGATTCCAGAAAAAAGTTTTTATTTTATAATTCCATGATAGTGACAGTGTAATTTTTATAAAGAAGTAAAAAATAAGAATAGCGTGCCTATTACATTAAAAACGAGATTCTTACTTCTTGCTTCGCTTAATTTTTTAGTTTGTGCACAAACTAGTTTTATAATGAACCGAGAAAATAATGCATTTACTATTTCCGAACGTGTCGATTTGCTGTTAGTGGATGGTGGAGCCGGAGAAAATGTGCTCGCAGCGACTAGGTTGTACCGGGAACGATGGCCACAACGTCAACCCCATGTGCAAATACAATCCCATAGTGCGTTCAGCGGCTGCGAGATACGGGAAGTGTTATTCCTCGAGAAGAAGGATGTGGTCAGCAAGTGAACCTTAATGTTGAAGATGCAGTGTTGAAAAATCTTGACGAAAACCCCACAATTAGTACTCGACGACTCGCACAGCAAGTACGAACCTCATCTAGTACCGTACATCGCATCTTAAGGCGCCAGCTGTTGCACCCCTATCATCTGCAACCAGTTCAACAGATTTTACCCCCGGATTGTGATCAACGAATGCGTTTTTGCAGATGATTTTTATGGCAATGTGCCAATCAAGTAGACTTTTCCTGCTTATGTTTGTGTAACAGGTGAGGCGACATTTATCCGTGATGAAGTGAATTTTCACAATATGGGCCGATGAAAATCCTCACGCGATTAGGGAAACTCATTTTCAAGATCAGTTCTTGGTAAAGGTTTGAACTGGCATAATATGCGATGTACTTGTAGGTCCTTATTTATTTGAAGGACGACTAAATGGACCAACATATGCTGACATTTTGGAGAACCGGTTGCCTGAATTATTGGACGATATGGCATTACAAATTCGGGCACGCATATTATATCTTCAAGATGGGGCTCCTTCACACAGTACTCGAGAAGTAACGACACTTTTGAATGAAATGTCTCCTCAGCGATGGATTGGACGCTTTGGTCCTGTGCCGTGGTCACCTCGGTCACCCGATCTAGCTCCAATGGACTTTTATCTTTCGAGTCGCTTGAAGTAATTGGTTTACAACACTCCAATTGCTACGGTGGAAGAATTGCGAAACCGTATACTTTGTAGTATAACAACCCTAGGTTCGACAAAAAATAAGTAAACGTAGTTGTGGCCAAAAATATGTGATCGTCATAAGGACTACCTACGTTGTGTGTATCCATTTTTAATTGACCGAAAGGCGCTGGCTACTAACTTTGTAGAGGGGATGCATGGTTTAATTATACAAAACAAAAGCAGAGTAAATACACCTAACCTTTATTTACATACAATTCAAATTAAACATGTGACAAATAGAAAGAACAACAAAAACATTAACAACCATTTAACATAAAATGAGAGTGCCAGGCTCACCTAGAGCTCCTGTGGGGAAAGAGCATGGCAGAGAAACCCACGATCGTTGCTCTTACCACCCAAATATAAATACAAAACAACCGCTAACCAAAGGCATAAATTAAGAACCTTTGCTAATGATAAATAAGACCTGTCTCATTTAATGTGTCACTAAATGTCATCTGTTACCTCATATTAGTCATACACACTTCCAAGTAAAACTGAAGAGGTTTGGTGTTAGTTAGCCGGCAGAGCCGGAAGGTACTGGAGTCCCATACGGGAGGCAATCCAGCTATAGTTGAGATTTCGGAAGATCCTTCATAACACTGGAGTCCCATACGGGAGGCAATCGAGCTTAATCCAGATTCGTTCCGCACGGGCGAAAATGTTAGTAAACTCAACAAGGCTCGTATAGACGTATGACATAAAGTGAGCACAAGAAATCAAAGAACAACCTAATCATGATAAAACAAGTTAAATGTGAAACAAAGAAGTCGTTAATGCAATATCTGGGCAGTCACGACAATATACATATTTTAACATGTAATAAATAATGAGCAATCTATAATAATAATTGTAACAATTTTATCTTAGAAAAATATACGCCCCTGAGCGTAAGACAATGAAGGCTAAACATATACAGAATTATTATCATGAAACATCTATATTTTACGTATAACGTAATCGTGGCAAAAACAAGTTAGATGTGAAACAAAGAAGTCGTTATTGTAATGTCTGGCAATCAGGACAATACATATATTTTTAACATGAAATAAATAATGGGCAAACTTTAAGTATAATTATAACAATTTTACCTTGGAAAAATATATGCCCTTGAGCATAAAGCAATGGAAGCTAAACTTACAAAGAATTATTATCATGAAACATCTATAATCATCACAATCATAAGATTATATAGAACAATTAACAACAAAGTACTTAAAGAATATTACCTGCTAACTAATAACACTTTAAACAATTAACTTTTCACTACTTTGACACACTGCCCGCCGATCGTCTTGCTACCTATCTGCACACTGTTCCACTTCAACTACTTATCTTCGACTATTTAGGCTTCCTTCCAGAATTTCCTACCTAGGCGTATTTCTTTTTTGCGCTTCCTTCTACCAACCGTTAGTATTACTTTTTCATTATTATACAACACCTATGTAACAGGTGACGTCGAAGTTGATAAGATAAGTACGGTTTTGCACAACTTGAAGCTGCTGACACAATTAGGGAAATACCTGGAATTTGGGAAAATATTCGCCAAAATTGGGTGTGTCAGTGCCTTGCCTGTATCCGCGCTAATGGGGATCAATTTCAACATTTTCTCTAGAAATTGTAAGTTTTATTTCATTTTGTTCCATATTTTAATGAAGTTTGTTTAGTGCACACAGTTGGCAATTACAGATGTTTACGGATTTGGTTTGTTCGCGAACTCTTGCAGTAACAATAATGCATTTAAGATAGTAATTACTATTAATTATTATAATAAGAAAATGTTATTTTTTTTTAAATATCTACTTTTCTTAGTTTGTACTTTTGCATTGAAAAATTCCCCAACGACGATTTGTTTACGCGGCTGGTCTACAGCACATAACCCATCGTACAGCACACGGACAGGACCGTTCCAGAGAAAATATTTTGAGCCATAACTGAACTTTAATATATAGGACTTTTTCATATATGACTTTTCAATTACAAATATCGTTAGGAAGCTGTAGTTTAATTTTTACAAATTATACTACAACCTGTATTCAAGTCGATCAAAGATATGTGGGGATTTTACTGCTTACAATACGAATAAATGAAAAATTTAATTTTCGTATGTGTTAAATATATTTTAATTATTTAAATGTTTAAAAAATAATTCTCTGAAATAAATCAGTAGAGTAGAGCAAAGAATGTTATCCTCCTATAGTAAGTATACTAACTGTATCTAATAAAAACCAAACAATGCTGATATGAAATTTTATCAGATTGAAAACGCAACAAATAACTAGAATTAGTATTAATTTTATTATGAGTATACTAATTTTTTAAATTTTATTAATACAATACTTTCGTCTTCAGATCGACGTTTGACTGTAAGTAAGAAATACATTCACACTGTGTTCATATTTAATTGTCTTTATTAGGCAATATTTTTCTCTTAATAAAAATGTATTTTTTTATGTTATACGGCTTAATTTAGTTTAATTGACAAAATATTCACATACTATAGGGACCGTGAGAATAGACTAATTAATTACATGTTATACATTTTACGGCATGTAAAATCATGTAATATATACACCAATTTGCATGTGAAAAATGACTAACAAGTTACTTTATTGTGAGTAGAAACAAGCGAGTTTTAATAAAATTTACATTAAGTAAGTATACAGGATGACTTATTAAAAATGGAACACAACAGTTTAGCGGAACTTAAAGCGATTCCTTCTCAATTTAACGTAAGGAGTATAGAGCATTAATAAATGATTACAAGTCACGTGACTGACGAGCCTAGACAACCAACATTGCACGGCTAGTACTGTCAAATAAAAATACCTAAATCTTAGCATCGCCAATACTAATGATCCGTTTACAATGAACAGTGACAAATCATTCCATCTACGCTCGAGATAATGCTATCGCTGATTGGCTGAATAAAATCTCGTGAGTGAAAAATTACACCAATTACCAGCCGGTGAAAAAGAATGTTAATCTTGATTATTGTTTCAATAATTTTAATTTTTTTTGAAATTTAATTGCCCATGTGACGGAAATATAATTAAACTTCCAAGAAAGGTATTGGTCATGTGACTTGCAATCATTTATGAAGGCTCCATATTTCCTTTAATACTGAAGTAAAAAGATGGTTTATTTAAGGACCATTGATCCCATTGGCTTCAAACTACTGAATTTTTATTTAAAAATGAACAAGTTTATATTATCTACTTTTATATCCACAAATGTAAAGAACAAAATTGTTTGACAAATCAAGAGTACCCAATACCGATATCTAACTAAAATATATCAACTTAAACTTTACATTATCATTATGCTGTACCTATGAAGTTTTTAATAGAACACCTTGTAATTACTAAATTATGCAAATTCAACTAAATCAGAAAGATTATCAAGATTTTTTTTTGTAAAATAAAGGACAGCATTAAAATATTGAAAGTGTATGATTGCATAAAATGTGAAAACGATTTTACCAAATATAGGAACATTTATTGGAAGTAAATATCATTACAAATACTTCCTTAAAAGAATAACACATATTAAACTCTAAAGTTACTTTACAAAGATTACGAGTATAATAAAGATAATAATTCTAAAGCAAGTATCATGCACAGTCTCAAATATTAGATATAGAAAAGATCACAGAAAAAAATATACAAGTTACATTGAAAAATTAGTCTTAAGAGACCGAAATTAAATAAAAATTTAAAAACAGGTAAGCAAATTTTAGGATTTCAGTCTGAAGTATCAGTTGTTATTATTTTGGAAAGTAAGAAGATTAAATTTTTTAGTAATTTTATTCTGAAATTAAAAGTGAATATTGAATGTTTGTTAATAGTTATGTATTCACTACAAGAGCTTTCTTGTTACATACATTTTTGAAAAATTGTATGCAGAAGCACAGAAACTAATGAGGTTAATATTTCTAGATATCCCACCTATGAGGGATTCTTCTGTAACTTTGTAACTGTAAAATTTATAAAAATGGTTTTAATAAAAGTTGTCTGGAATCATGTAGGCCATGTAAAGAAAATATTTTTAACTTTACAGGGTATTCCATTTCGCGTGGGCGCTACATAACTTTGTTATTTTAAATGGAACACCCTGTATATTATTGCATTTTTTAACTCCTTGGTCAATATTAGGTAGAGTTTATTAAATGTACATGGTGTATAAAACTTACCGTTTTCGAGATAATCAGTTGTTTTTGAAAAAAATCGTGATTTCAGCTCTCTAAATGAGGCTAGAAAGCGTGTTGTCTTGTCATCTGTGAGCAAAACGTGTACGTTATTCAGACTCGGAAATACTGAGACCTACTTTTAATAATCTTACGAGTTGAAAAACTTTTTTTCAAATGGAATGACCCATATTAATTGTCATAGGTGAATGCAGAATTGAATGCCAGTGGCGGCTCGTGAAGGAGGACTCTGGGATTCCGCCCCCCCCCCAGATATTTTCAAACTATAAACTTAAAATAATGTATTTATTTAAATCAATAAGAAATCTAAATAGCATGCATTCAATATCTCTTGGATGTTAGGTTGGTTGCATAAAGTGCATGTACTCCGTGAACCTAGCTCAGATTAATGCCATCTGCCATCTATGATCGTACCAAAGAGTTATGTTTAACCGCGCGCGCAATCCCCACTCCATCGCGGACCGTGAAATCTGAGTCCATCGTGCAAGCATATTTTTACATATGATTGGACAAATTGGCACGTGGAGGGGATAGGCGACGATAGGCTCGCGCGCTTTGTTTTGGGACTCCATGAGGCAGTAACCCGTATCACTGAAGTGTGGTTATATGTGTTTTGTTTTTGCTTTGGCGCTTTTTAAGACATTATATTTTATAAGTTTAAGTTTAAAATGAGGGTTTGTGAAATAAAAAAACTTGTTATTAGTAATTTAAGTTTAGAGGAAAAAGTCGAATTGAAAAATAACGGACGTCCAACGCCAGTGTTGAATTTAGTTGAGGTGCAGAAAGAGTGCAAAAAGTGGGCCGGCTTTCGCAAATTTGATAAAAACATTTATGATAAGACCCTGTGGTTGTGTGGTTGTGACCAAACAAATAGATTTTTTTGTTTTGTATGTTTATTGTTTGGAGGAGGCGAAGAAAACTGGACGAAAACTGGAGTTTCTGACTTGAAACATTTAGAAATTAAAATTAAGAAACATGAAAATTCTCCTAAACACAAAAATAAGTTGGTGAGTTTTTTACTTTTAGGAAGAGTAAATATTGCTTCTTGTTTAAATAGTGCTTATGCAGAACAAATAAATAGTAAATAGTCATAACGAAACAGTTAAGAAAAATCGATTGCTTCTTTCAAAAATTTTAAATATCTTAAAACTATGTGGTACATGTAACCTTTCTCTTCGTGGACATAATAAAAAAAGTGACTCGGTAAACAAAGGGGTATTTTTAGAACTGATAGACTATAGTGCAAAAATTGATCCCGTTTTAGATAAACATCTTAGTGATGCCCATGTTTTTAAAGGAACTTCAAAAACTATACAGAATGAACTATTACAGTAATCTACATAATTATATCCTAACTGGGTTGGTTGATCGATTATCCACTTCAGCCCCCACACGTAGGAATTTTATTTCTCGCATTGTATCTAAGTAGCTACTGTACACACTGACAGTATTCATTTTGGGGTACTTGCAAAACACAATGACCTTCAAATTCCTTAAAATTTTCCCGCGCCCCCCCGTATTCAAACCCACGGGCCGCCACTGTTGAATGCCCTTTTGATTGATATAAGGTTAAATCCGAAAGAGTAGCTATGTAACAGCGTCAAGAAGGCCTTGCAATTGTATTAGTACAACGTCGATAAATAAGATTTTACAAAAGCACAACACAGCACATCCTTATTGCATCCAATTACACCAAGAGTTACTAAAAGTAGACTTTCAGCGGAGACGGCAGTTTTGTCAGTGAGCACTTAAGATGTTAAATCAAGATGATGATTTTTTTAAACAGGTCAAGTTCTCCGATGGGGCTACTTTTCATAAAAATGGTTTCTTTAATAGACATAATTGCCATCACTGTGACACAGTAAATCCTCACCAATTTTAAACAACTCATAGCCAACGATGGTCTTTGAACGTGTGGTGGGGAGCAATTTTGGGAACCTCTGTCATTGGACCATTCTTTTTTGACCAACATCTAACTGGAGCAGTTTATTTAAACTCTTCAACAAACACTAGAAGATTTTGTCCTTTCCTTTAGCCACACTTCAAATAATGTGGATGGAACATGATGGTGCTACACCTCACAATACCGCTGCGGTTCGTCAGTTTTTACACAAAACTTTTCCTAACGGATGGACTGGGCGCGAGGGACCAGTGAGTTGGTCTTCAAGGTGTCCGGATATGGCAAGTTGCGACTTCTTTTTTGGGGATTTATCAAAAGCAAAGTTTACGTTACACCGCGGAAGATATGTAGCATTTCAAGAAATTACGCTAGACAATGTTAAACAGTCTTTGAAAACCTAATTCGTTTGTGTATTAATCAAAATGGAGATAATTGATCTAAATAAGCGGCCTAAGTATTGTTGTTAGTGGTTTACGTTTGTTTGTCAAACCACTTTTTAAACATGTCAGTAAATATTGACACTGTCAGTCCCAGGCCTGATAAAATGTGACAGAAAAGTGTTTTTGCAAGACCTTCTTGACGCTGTTACATAGCTACTTTTTCGGAGTTTAGAAAAGAACCTGATTTTTCTGGAAAACTGTTAAAGATAATGGCCAACCTTATATCAATCGAAAGGGCATTCAATTTTGAATTTGAAAAGTTTTTCAACTCGTAAGGTTATTAAATGTAGGTCTCAGTATTTCCGAGTCTGAATAACGTACATGTTTTGCTCACAGATGACAAGATAGAGTAATTTATGCCAAAACGAACTGTGACAACTGCACGTTTCTAACTCTTACGGTTTAGTCGCTATCTAGCCTCATTTAGAGAGCTGAAATCGTGATTTTTTCAAAAACAACTGATTATCTCGAAAAGTTTTAAACATCATATACATTTAATAAACTATACCTAATATTGACCAAGGAGTTAAAAATGCAATAATATACAGGGTGTTCCATTTAAAATAAGAAAGCGAAATGGAACACCCTGTAAAGCTAAAAATATTTTCTTTATATGGCTCACATGATTCCACGTAACTTTTATTAAAACAATTTTTTTTATAAATTTTACAGTTGCAGAGTTATAGAAGAATCCCTCTTAGGTGGAACATCCTGTATAAATTGATTGAGGAAGTCCATTTGCTTGATTACCTTTTTAATTTTGTAAGGCAACAGACGTAGAGTATACTTTAAAGCGTGAGAATTAATTGTTAATCAATTAATTCCCACGTATTTTTGGCCCGATCCAAAGCTTCCATGTAAAAATAATATTACCAATGTCACTTCCGTCCATATGATAGAAACATTTTCAATATAATTTTCCTTTGCCTGTATATTTGTAAAATTGAGCCTGGTCTATTTTAGTTTGTACGTTATTCTCTCCATTTTCAGAATTTTTAAGAACAGTAGCAAACTGCATCTTCCAATGCGGTATATAGTAACTACATACAATGTAGGAAATAAATCATTTCCGACAGCAATCATTATTTAAGTAAGTGGTGTAGAAGTCTTATACCTAACCCATTTCCTCTGCTTAAACGTAATCTGGTTCCCACATAGAAATTCCCTTGCCTCAACACATAATAGTTACGTAGGTGCCATGTCGTATTACTTTATGGAGTCATTGTTATTTACTTCTAAAAAATTGCTAATTTAATGAAAATTTAAATATGAGAAGCTCCTATGTGACCAAGTAAATATTTTAATTACCGGATGCATTACATTTGATGTGCGCTGCATTAACATATGATAATACCTTATAAATAATAATTGTTGCAACCTTAGGAAAGGAAAAATTATTGGTAATAAAATAGAAAATAATTCGGATACACAATTTGAAAGGGTTGTGTGTTAACAGATAACACATTGTAGCAAGGTCGCAAAACCAAATTTGATTTAATTTTCGCCGACAAAGGACAGATGTTTAAAATGGTGGATGTTTGAATATCGTGAATAAACTTGTTTTCAAATATCTGAATGGTATTTGGATTTTAGAAACACGCATTTCAATTTTGTACTTCTGAAAAAAATATATTCCGATTTATTATTTTTAAATAGATCACATATAAATAAGATCACAAACTTGCATATACTCCACATATAGATATAATAATTTTAAAATTCCAAATAAACACATTTTGCTCACCATTATTCAGCAATTTCAATTTTAAGCGAAATACGCTCAGGATGTCCCAAAACCGTTGAAACATTTTTCGACCAAAGACTCTTCAGATTGCTATTTGGACTAGTAGGCTATTGGTTATATGATTTTAAAAGGAACTACATGAATGGTTCAAATGGTCATTTTAGATGAAAAACCGCAGAGTGCTATTAAATTAGAGGGTGGAAATTGGAGATAGGGGTGATAATGCACCCCTTTCAGTTTTTTAGTTGTAGTTCGAAAGCGAAAAATTTTACTATAGTTCACAGGAAATACTATTCAGAGAATTGAATTTCCCATCGAACAATTAACAATAAACAATTTGAAAAGCAAAAAATTCGATTTTTTTATTTTTTACTTTTTTGTCTCTAGTTTTTTTTTGAGTAAAGATAGGTATAGGCTAAAAAAAAGTAGATAAAATTTCCTTCAAAAAAAGAGGTTGTACAGTATTTTTTATGAGAATTGACTGATTGACTGACTGCCGCTTAAACTTATCCAATTTTTTGATTTTCGTTGCGTTTAAAGGAAATAAGACGTTCAAGGATTTTAATGACATGACTTGTTCATTGAAAATGAAAAAAAACACGGGGTGCCATTAAATTAGAGGGTTGAAATAGAAGATAGCGGTGAAAATGCACTTTTGCAGTTTTTTAAATATAACACGAAAACGAAGCAAAATTTCGATATAGTTCATAGGAATAATTTTGTAGAGAATTTAATTTCCCATCGAAAAAAATTAAAAGAAAAATTTTATGCAAAAAATCGTTTTTTATTCTAATTTATGTTAAAAACGACAAAAATCTAATAAAATATTTAAGTTTGACCTGTTATCAGTCAATATTAGTCCAAAAACTTTTGAAAACGCATCTTTTTGAAGGGAATCTCATCTAGCTTTTTTGTACAGCAATATTCTTTGCCTGCTTCTACTAAAAAAAGAGTAAAAAAAGTAAAGAAAAATCAAAAAATCTTATTTTTAATTTTTTTAAAATTGTCTTCTTTAATTTTTTAAATAAGCCATTTCGAGTCATGTGATGAAAATCCTTGAATGGACCCTTTCTTTTTTACAAAAAAAAATGGAACTAAAACGTATAAGGATAAACTCGATAAAAATCGAAAAATTGCCTAAGTTTGTCAATTCTCATCCAAAAATACTGTACAACCACTTTTTTTGAAGGAAATTTTTTCTACTTTTTTTATGAAGCAATGCCTATACCTATCTTTACTCAAAAAAAACTAGAGGCAAAAAAGTAAAAAAAAAATAAAAAATCGATTTTTTTGCGTTTTTCAAATTGTTTATTAACGATTTTTTGCATAAAATTTTCCATTTAAATTTTTTAAATAAGCCATTTCGATGGAAAATTCAATTCTCAATTCTGTCAAAAAATTTTCCTATGAACTATAGCGAAATTTTGCTTCGTTAACAATAATTAAAATGCTACAATAATTAAAAAACTGAAAGGAGTGCATGTTCACCCCTATCTCCAATTTCCACCCTCTAAACAAACTCCGTGATTTTTTCATCTAAAATGACCCTTTAAACGATTCATGCAATAAAATTGCTTGAACGTCATAGTTCCTTAGTTCCTGTTTTTTGGATATAGGTAAGCCTATAGCTTACTTATATACAAGAGTCAACGCCTACTGACATAATGGATCTAAAGACTAAAAGGTAGCAAAATGTTTTTACTTCATGTTTTCGACAACCTTCAGCAACTATGAATAATATTTTGAAGTAGGTATTTGCTTTGGTAGAAAGAAAAAAATTAGCTAATATAAACAATGCTAAGTATTATTACTACCTGGACCAGTATTTGCCTCGCCAACACTGTACTTAGGTATCTCAGTAGCAGACTTCAGTTGGATTTAGCACTTCTAAAGAAAATAGAAATATGGCAATTTTAAATCATATCAGAACTAAAAAAATGTAAAAAAATGTAACGAATGATTGTAGATACCTTTTCAATTTTTAAGAAGAATAGATCATGCATGAACAGTTTGAAAAAACAATTGTTAGTGCACTTACTTAAGAAATATTTCGTGTTTTGGACAAAAGTATTCATTGAACACATATTTAATATCAGTTAACAAACTGCGTTGCAGAAATCATTGGAATTATAGCAATGTCATTACTAAAGTGAAAGTTAATTAATAAGTTTTTTAAATTAATATTGAAAATTTTATTCCAATTTGTTACACTTGTTATGAACTGCACCCATATTATTTACATACGTATAAGGAAATGAACTAAAGAGGGTTACTTTGTTGAGGTTCCCATATTGACCACCACATCAGTTTTTTGAGTGCCGCTACGACAATTTACGTTCTAAACGGAATTCTCGAACAGTACGGGAAGAGCCAAATTTGTATTTGTTTTATCCGAAATCCAAAACAGTTTTCAAAATTTCACAGGAGCTTTACTTAGATTGCCATCGACGTACGCATGCAAAAATGACGTGGTCAAGGGGTTGGAAATTCCAAACGAAAACACACTTTAAGTTATTTTTGCACATGCTCAAGACATCCGTTACACTTCAATAAACAGAAACTTATACATAAGAAGTTTCTAGTTACAATAATATTACAATTATATTGCAAAATGCTGTTTCCTGATGCCAATCTCAGAAAGTTGCGATTAAATTGTGTCCCAACACCTCTGCAGCACCCTGTATAACTTTAAACACTCCCTGTGTTTGAAATAAAGGTATCACGGATCTAGCCGTAGGAATGTGCGTAGGAATCTACTCTCCACAAAGGTATTTTATTTTTAATATTATTTATATAATAATAAATGTTTAAATTAGCCTCATCTCGACCAGCATATCTACAAAGGCTTATATTAAAACACTAAATGTCATCCAAGATTTATAGTTGTTAGTACCACATGATATGAGTTGTTCCATCTAGCATGTGGTATTGCTTAATATTGATATATTTATATTCATAAATTTTTACCCGTCACATGCTTTTTACGACAAACAATCGCTCCGGAATAATCTGGAATTATGCAAAAGTTCACTGGTTTGACAGGTGTAACAAGAGACGGAGATGTTGGTTAGCTGCTGCAGAGTTACGCGGAATGTTGGCTCATTTCAATATTTATGATATTTATGTCTCTTATGAAGTAATTTGTTCCTAAATCCGTGTTTGTTTCTGTTCTAAGCAATTAAAAAATCGCTCATGTTCTGAATCCAACTGCTGATACTATCAACGGAGTCTTACACTGCTCCAATTACAGAGAGTTAAAACAGACGATGCCCATAGATGTCGATGCTGCTGACAGAGCTGCTGTCCTTGACTATCACGGGACGCTCCAAAAAGTGACTCAGTTTCGAATTTCTTCGAAAAACAGCACGAAATACGAGCTGCGGCACGAAGACGAGCCACATAATATGAGACTTCAGACATACCTTTTGGACAGGTCGAAGAGATCTCAAAGATCGCATACAACTAAAAAGGCCAGATTTCAGGTACCGTACCGACGACGACGGTCCAATTCAGGACTTGTAGCCCAGTCATTATAGACATGAAAGAGCCTGTTTCGGGAAAAAAATACTATTAGAAGTTTATCTGCGAAATATTGTTCGGAAACCTGTTATAAATAAAATATCAAAAAATCAACTCGAGGCTAGTTGGGAAACTATGTTTTAACAGTGGTCAAAGTTATGGAAAAGTGGTTTTTTGACTCACGTAAGAAAGCTATTATTTATAGCGAAAAAAAGTTTATACAAAAAAGGTAGGTATTAAATAAGCCTATAAAATGAAAAAAGTCCGATTAAATTCCGATAATTTGTTTATGCACGAGAGCTCAAAAATGGTCGAAAAATGCCTTTTTCTTCAATTGCTAATAATTAATGCAATTTTCATCGCAGACACTTGTAATTCAGGATTTTTGAGGCTTTTTACACCCTTAATAAGTGGTAAAATTTTCAACTCGAAAGCTTCATTGGTTTAGCGTTGGCGGAATTTGTTATCTAAGAAGATGCTATTTTCAATTCATTTTTCCCAAGCTCACAGGCGTTGTAGGGTTTTGATCATTAGTTATTTTTGTACCTAGATTGACACAGCATTTACTGAGAATTTAGTTTTTCAAATTTAATTTGTTTAAAAATGACTGAAAAAATGTTAATATTTATTAAATTGTTAAGCGCGCATGCTCCGCCTCGCTCTCCCCACTCGTTCGCTAGACCAAGTAATAGAACGCATCGCCGCTATCTTCTTTTTCGCAATTAAATAGTTGAATTCACCTTAATGTTAATGTAGGACATGAAAATATAGCTCTTAATGTATACTCTCTCCAAATTTCGGCTCTTAATATTAATAATTAAGGTCACTGCGATTAAATAAAAAAAAAAAATTATCTCAGCTTCTAATCAACTTACAACAACGATTTTTTTTTAAATTCGAAGAAAACTAAAGTAAAGAGGTTACTATTTTATTTTATAATAATTACCTATCTTAACAATTTAATAAATATTAACATTTTTTCAGTCAATTTTAAACAAATTAAATTTGAAAAACTAAATTCTCAGTAAATGCATATGTCAATACAACTATTTAGGTACAAAAACAACTAATGATCAAAACCCTACAACGCCTGTGAGCTTGGGAAAAATGAATTGAAAATAGCATCTTCTTAGATAACAAATTCCGCCAACGCCAAACCAATGAAGCTTTCGGGCTGAAATTTTTACCACTTATTAAGGGTGTAAAAAGCCTCAAAAATCCTGAATTACAAGTGTCTGCGATGAAAATTGCATTAATTATTAGCAATTGAAAAAAGCGGGCAATTTCGACCATTTTTCAGCTCTTGCGCATAAACAAATTATCGGAATTTAATCGGACTTGTCTTATTTTACAAATTTATTTAATACCTACCTTTTTTGTATAAACCTTTTTTTCTCTATGAATAACAGTTTTTTTTACGCCAGTCGAAAAACACTTTTCCATAATTTTGACCATTGTCTTAACAAAGTTTCCCAACTAGTCTCGAGTTGATTTTTTGATATTTTGTTTATAACACGTTTCTGAACAATATTCTGCAGAGAAACTACTAATAGTATTTTTTTTCCCGAAAAAAAGCTATAATGATTGGCCTATTGGCGGTGTCATTCCAATCGGGTTCGAACGTCGATTCTAGTTCTCCTGGGATAAGTAACTAGGGCAATGTTACTGGCCAGTACGAAGTATGATCTTTTATATTCACCAGCATTGTTTTGTATAAGTTTAACTGCATATTCTAAAACCATTCATTGTTAATCAAATATTTTAAATAAACTTTCTGTAATCAAAATCAAATTTGTTGTAGATTGCTTCGAGCTCACATTCAGACATAGATCATCGATCTAGCGTCCAAATCGTCCAGGATTAACTTGTAGACTGTACATATGGCCGAAACAGGTGTCCTTCAATCCAAAACAAAAGTGTTAAAGCACATACATCATTGCAAACCACCATCAAAACGGTGTACTACAAGTTAGATACCAAGGCTTGTTTAGCTGGAGAGAACCACAATTTTTTTTAAACAATTTTCATTTTATAAGAAAACTATTCCTAACTGCTAATCGATGAATTTTTTAAAGTAAATCGAAATGTTTCTTAGATAGATATAGGGTGATTCATGCAATTTATTAGATGTGTAAAGAGTTGCATAGCTACAATTCCTTTAAAATGAGCTTCTTAGGTAGCGCACACCTGATATATGAATATCATTAAACTGAAATAAATAAGAATGTTGGTCGTAAGACTAAATATTCTCTGCTGAATAATCTCTAATCTAAATAATATCTATATATGATATCTTTAATTAATTTTATTTTTTTGTAGGATGTAAATATATGTTGATCAAACTAAAAATAAAGACCAAATGATCTTCTTATAGAGAAGCCATTTTTAAATAGGTATCGATAAAATTCCAGAAAGAAGTTCATATTTATATAATTGGCTAATTTGAAAAATAAAATTCGATCAAAGTTTTACATAATAATAATATATTGTTATGCTGAATTTAAAAAAATCATAAAAAATTCCATTTTATTTATTAAATGGCGACAAAAAAAAAGAATTTGGTTATTTGGAAAAGCAAGAGTTAGGAATAAAATCGTAAACTCTGTTTAATGTAATACTTCATTTTAATGCATATCACACAGTTAATATATTCATTAAAAATCATGACCACTATACAAATACTGTCCATTATTTACAAGACCATTTGCAGTCACTAAAGTCGTAAACCTTTTTTTTTTTGGTAAATTAGAATTACAAATAAAATCCAACAGTACTCAAAGAAAAAGGAATTATTTACGTAACTATATTAAAAATTATAAATTTCGGGAAAATTACATAACTTAAAGTAGACGTTGTAGACAATTAAAATTAATATGTAAATGTACATTAATTTTCACGCTTTTTTTTATACTTATTTGTTTTGAAATATTTTAAAATTAAAGCAACTGACTGAAAATAATATATCTATTTAATATTTCCGAAAATCCTGGACTGTTTTATGTTACTGTCTTAATTATTAAACTGTGTAAATAAGATATTCTCGAGTAAGTTACCTTAATTTATTGTGCTTCTCTTTAAGTAGTAAATAACATAAATATTAACAAATAAAAAGAAAAATCTGTGAAAAATTGTGAAACCCATATAACTAGTTTTTTCTTAGTATTTACTAGTAGCTTTCTACTTTTTATTTCAAAACAGGTCCATAAATCAGGTATATTTATGTCCAGTTAAGTATAATTATATGACTGATGTGTTGAGTTTAATATACAGAAAAAAAAATAGAATTACCAAAAAATAATTTACTCTAAGTCAGTTAAATAAAGTGGCTTACTATCTTCTTCTCTATCTAATACCTCAGATTAACTTGAATGTTCAAAATTGTCAGTTTATTTGAGTAATGTATTCATTTTTTTGCATTGTTTACAGTGAATATCAATTTTAATACTAATTGTATTTCAATATCAGCTCAATGTTTGTATATCATAATAAGAAATTCCACAATGCAAAAAATTTAAATTCAGAAAATTGAAATTTAAAAGATTATATTTAAATTATTTAATGTGAAAATTAACTGAATGTCTTTGTGGAATCAATTTAAAATATTGGTACCACAATACTGCTGCAGAAATATAGATTTGCTTTGTATTTCAAAAAAAAAACAAGAACAAAGCTAGCTAAAATTTTTCTTATACCTAGGTGTACATATAGTGTATTTGCAATTTTGACCTATTTTCTGTTTTCAAAAAAGTTGAATTCAAAATTCAACTTTGCGTTAGTTTTATATATTAATCTGATATTTTTTTTCCTTTTTATCTTTTTTATTTCCGTTTTATATCATCTAGAGTATGGTATAGCAGTATAATGTAGTAATAATGTTTTTTTCTGTGTATGTTTATTGATATCTTATGCGGATATTGTAACTTTGTTAAAGATTGTAGTCGATTATTGGATTATATCTGTAGGTTACAATATTTTAAAAAATAATAAAAAATAACTAAATAAGATGTAATGAACACATATTTTCAGAACAAAATGTAAGTGTAGTTTTACGAATTGTACCTAACACACATGTTGATTATTTTCATTAATATTTAGGAGTAGGTATAGTGACATAATTTTAATTAATCAAAAATCTTAGTCAGGGTGCCAATCGCACCCTGAATACTACAATAATAAAAATTTTGATTGCATTTAAAGGCCACAAAATTTAGAAAATGTAGAATTATTTCTGCATCCAAATAAATGATTTTTTTTAAATTAGGTACAGATGCATTCAATGGATATATCATTCATTAAAATCAAATAATTTTCGATGATGGTGATACTTCATCTAACTATTGTCAGCATTTACAGTAAAAAGTCACTAAATTGATTAAAAATCTATCAAAAAAATTAACATCATTATCTTTTATAGTCCTCGACCTTAAGTTCTATCTTATTTCATTCTTTAAACACAATAAGAATAGTAACGTTTCATACTTGTGATTAATGAAATATTTGCAATCTGTTCAGCATTAAATGATCTAAAACCATTTATGGAAATCAAAACCCATACATTTAAATGTAGCGTGTCATTACATAAATATAATGATTAATGATTTTATGTTAAAATTAATACGAAGTTCGTCACTCTTTGTATAAAAATAGAAATCGAGATTAAGAATATTATAATTAAAAGTTCTAAAACTGACCTTACTGCTAATAATAGTATACTTTGATTAAAACATTTAAGTACTATAAAAAAGAACTAAAAAATGGATCTCATAAACTGTAGTTTTTACATAGTAATACTACCTTCAATTGTATGTCAAATTAGATATATTCTGACGTCTAACATAAGCATATACTTATATTGCATATTAACCCATATTAAAAAAAAATTCTAAGTCAACTAGACTTAATCATTGAGTATTCCCTCCACAAACTCGCCGGTGACTTTAAAGTTCTTGACTTCTCCATGAAATATGCTAACAGTGACATTTTAGAAACACCAGTATTTTTGTTATGGCACCATTCTTTGAAATTTCTACATGGTCGTCCGTAGAACACTTTCGACTTCTCGGGCAATAAAAATTCGCAGGTAGCATTTGCTGCACTTTCTATTTGAAAATCACTGATTTAGAAATAATAATTCAAAACCAGCACCAGGGCAGGGCCCTTAAGGGCCCCATATTCTTTAAATAGTGTTTTCCGCACAGACAAATAATTTCAAACATTTAATAACTGAATAATCTAGAGCTTATTAAATAATAGGAATGTTATGTCATGCCACCTGAGTATTTTCAAAGACGCCGCAGTAAAACGAATAAACAGGTGCAAAAAACGATCAAACCATCAAGGTTTTAGGTACTGAAATCTACGAAAATACTAACTTTTTTATATATAACTCCACATGTAAATATTCTTATAACATCTACTTGCTTAGTCCTACATATAAAATTGTTTACTTTTATTTATAAGTACGTAAAAATAATTCATAAAATGTGGGGTTAGGATAACAGAAAACGCATGTTTTACAAACGCTTTTTTTAGCTATTATTTTATTTGGGTAAATTTAAATGGTAACAATGAATAAACAAAACATCAAGGATTTTATTTTTGTGCTTACTTTTGTTCTACACGTTTTACTTTTCAAGATTTCAGTACTTAAAAATGCCAGAAATTTCACTATTTCTCGGCCAGGGATATGGCCACCTTAAGTATAATTTACCAATCTCGCACTCTATTCGCAAAAAAGTCCTTGACTGGTAAATAATACTTATTACTTCTAGGGTTTCTGATCTCTCGGCCTACTTTTTTTCTCGGGACTCGAGAATTCTCGATTAGGAATTCCCGGGAATTCTCGAATTCTTGAGAAATTTCTAAAACTTAAAAAGTCATAATTTTGGTATTGCAATGCGAAATATAAAAATGCTATTATACTTAACAATCATCATTAACATTTATTATTTATTCAGTATTTTTATTAATTACTTATATGTTTCTATACTTCTACTAACAAAACTAAATTAAACTTTGAGTATTATCTTCTTAAAAACCCTTAACTTGTTTTTTTTTTTTATTAAACACTTTCATTATATTTATGTTTATTTCAATGTTTTTGAACCGTAGCTTTATTCCAATAATTATTAATAATCATTAATCATGCAGTCTTTTAATTAAACAAATAGTAAATAAGGAATTTAACCGAAGGAATCTTAAAAAAAAAACAAGCTTTAATTTAAAGATACAGAAGCGCTCTTCCTATTAATTTATCACTTATAATCACAATCTTTTAATTAACAAAACAAAAATAAAATAATCAACTAAAGGAACAGGAACTAAATATTTTCAGAATCAACATCAACATTAGGTATCTGAATATAATTTCTACACAGACTTATAACAAGGTACATTAAAAAAATAAGAATCGTCAAAGTAAACTAAAGTCTTAAAAACTTAAAATAAATAAATCATGAGCTAGTCGAGAAACCACTTTAACCGCTCAGTTATTTGTCGAGAAACGAATTGAACGCATGAACGAAACGAACTCCAATCAAGAACTTATGACGCGCGTGATTTTTAAATTTCTCGATTTCTCGACACTTTTTTCTCGTCTCGAGTAAGGCCAGATTTCCCGGGAATTGTCACTTCGAGAAGTCTCGACCAGAAACCCTAGTTACTTCCTTTATGGTGTAAATAACTACTTTATTCAGAATGACTTCAGGGACTTGTCTTTAAGTTTGTCCAGTACGTCACGCAACACCCTGTATCCCAATACTTAATGTATTTGAGACCGGTATTTATTTTAACATTTTGATTTAACTTCTTAGGTAGTCTCTACTGAATGCATTGTGGTAGGTAGATGGTTCTAGCTCACCAGAATTTTAAGTACGTATCTAATACTATGAATTTTAAAGATATTGTAAAAATCCTTGTTGATAACAAGACCGTTCAACCCGAATTTTATATTAAAATGAAACGACGTTGTATGGTTGTTGCAACAGTACAGTCACACTTTTATTATAATTCGAATCGCGTGCCATGTTTCGTATCTGCTACTTAGTCACTATAATTTATGATGGTAATGGTACGCGAGATAGCACCGCACCGTGAATTACTCAAAGCAACCAGCCTTATGCAATTTTGCAAGTAATTGTCAACTAAGAGTCGTGAGATCTTCATAAAAAATATATCGCGGATCTTGAAGCAGCATCATAATAAATAAACCGTTTAATCGACCTATATCTAACAGTTGCCCTTAAATAAAAATCTTTAGTTTGATATATTGTAGGTTCTTTAACTGTATGTTCGTGTTTTATTTTATTTTGGTTACTACCAGTTACTGGATGGGAAATAGAAACCTATATGTAAAAAAATCTTTAAATACAATACATTAACTTTAAAACATAAAATGTACATATTAAGGACAATGACACAATAGAAAATTGCTAGGTATTATTCAGATTTTATTACCTAGTCATATTTTTACAAAATATATTTTACAAATAAAATGCAATTGGGAAAACTTTCAAAGGTTAGAACTTGTTTTTATTTATGCGTTCAAAGACTTTCTACAAAAAATCTCAAAAAGAGAGTGTCTTGAGAAATTCTGATGGGGTGGTAATATCCGTCGATTCAATAAGAATTATGTTCTAGAAAACGTCAACAATTATATGAGGAAATGCCTTGGAGTCATCGGTATAAAGTATGATTTTAACGCCCAGTTCTTCGTTTATGTCATTAATGAATAAAGAAAATAAAAGGGGTTCCATGACGGAGCCCTATGGTACTCCAGAAAGAGTCTGAATGTGGACATGAATATTTCCCCAAAAAAGTTTCTGTTTAAATATCTAAAAGTGAAGACTAGAGATCAGAATTTTGAAATCTGTTTAGTGAAAGATCGTGGTCCAACCTATCAAAACCTTCGAGAAATCAGTTAGATAATGACGATCTGTTGATTAGCATCTAAGTGTATTTTTATTATATTGGAATATTACACTGTAGAAAAATCGGTGTGAGTGAAAGCAATAAAGGTTCGGAGTGAATCCGTTGAGTGAAATTATTGAGTACATTTTCACTCAATATTGGGCATTTTCCTCATTGTACCATTTGTGATTATATTTAAACTAAAACTGAGTACTTTCACTCAAATATAGGTACTCCTCAAACAAATTCTTCACGTAAACTCGTATTTGGTGCACTTGTACCTGAATCAGAGTAAATGTCCTCATTACTGAGTAAGTTTAAATGTTTATTAATTTCGAGTAATTTGAATGGCGCCGTGAAGATGGCACCACTTACATATTGCTTCTGTAATCTCGATTACAATTGATAGGGGCCCGTTAGATGCTCCAGAAAAGCGTGATCGCCAGGAGAACAGGCCTTACCCGGCGGCGGTGGGTCTTAGCTGGTGGGTCTCAGCCAAGGCAGAAGGAGGGCCCGCGAAGTGAATTAATTTCAACACTGCATATCCTAATTAATCATTTTTGAGTGATTTATTTTTGCACCAAATATTTAGTTAATTAAAAACGAAGTCTGAGTAAAAAATGATAATAGTTAAATTTAAATCGTATTAGAGAAAAATTCAACTCTAAATTGGTTTTATATACTCAGAATAGAGTCAAAAGTCGCTCAACTGATAGTTAGCAGTAACTCGGATTTGAGTAAAACTCACTCATTTCTGATGCAACAGTTTCACTCAGATCTACTCATACTAATAGAGTGAAAATTTTACTCAATTGGGTATGCACAGAAGTTGATACATTATTGAATAAAATCGAGTGAAACTTGAGTGAGATTTTTTTACAGTGTAGCAATTTATGACTTTAATACAATATTTAAATTAAAATTTAAAGAGGATATAAACCAAGTATGAGTAAAAAATTACTTAATAATAGTTCAATTTAAATCATATTAGAGAAAAAGTCAACTCTAAATTGGTTTTATATACTCAGAATAGTGTCTAAAGTTACTCAATTGATAGTTAGCAGTAACTCGGACTTGAGTAAAACTCACTAATTTCTGATGGAATACTTTCACTCAGTTGCACTCATACTGAGTGAAAATTTCACTCAATCGGGTACAGACAGAAATTGATGCATTATTGAGTAAAATTGAGTGAAATTTGAGTGATTTTTTTTTACAGTAAGAACAGTAGTCATTAGTTAATGTAATAATATTATGTATATTTTCTGAGTGTATGTCATTTGAGTAAAGTTTTATTTTTAATCGTAAACGTTTAAATTCCATATTTTTTCTATAATTTCGATAATCTATATTTGTTTATTTATAATATGGCGATTTGAATAATTCTCACTACGAGACATAAATTTACCAACAATAATATTGTGTAACTCGTTATAGAAGACGGATATTTGAATTGAAGATCATGTTACATTATGAATGACAAAAATATAAGATACAAAAATTCTTTACGGACACACGATTGGTAATAATTAATATCTTCGCACTTAAAAAGTCGTTTTCAGGTTATTTAAATATGGTAAATTTCTGATTTAACAACTGATTATATTAAAATATATTTGACAATATTTATGTGATTAAATAAGAGGTCACACTCCATTAGGTGGTAGGACTAGAAAAAGCAATCGAAACATGTAAATACCCATGTCACCTTTGACCATCAAATGCAAGGTTGGGTTAGCCTTGTTTATATACCATGTTTTATTCATAGGGTCATTTTTTTTCTATGATCAAGATCTGGTAAGTTAAAAGAAAGCTAAATCATTCCAATGTTTGCATAAAACCTACTTTCAAGTAAATAATTATTATTTAAAAGCTTAAATCATACCAAGAAATTTTTTTTAATAAATCCGTTGTTTAAAAATTTATTGTTATACCTTGGACAAGGAAGTCCAAGAATATTCTTCAACACTAAAAACTTAGATATGCAAACGTTATCCAACCCCACAGACAAAAGTTCTAACTGCTGATATTGAAGAAAATAACTACTCTGGCAGTGAATTATAAGAATCAACTAGTAATAAATAATTATCAAAAATGAAACTAATTCTTACAAAATCTCATACCTTATGTATTGAAATTGTTAAATAATGTAAACAGTCAAAGATGTTTTAGTTTTTCTTTCTTGTTCTCATTACCTTTGACAAAGATGAACACATAAAAAACAGCTAGTTACTACAAAGAAATATTTTTTTTTCTCATTTTACCTGGGACTGTTTTATCAGGTACTCTCCCTTAGATGGAACCAATAAATGTTATTATAACAAAATTATATTTAACAAACTTTTAGAAAAAAATGTTGTTTTGAAACGACAGTGTCAAAGGCGTTAAATATGACAAGATATGAAATTTTACATAATAAAGCTTGGAAAAAGTTTTTGAATTTATATAATTAGCCACCTTTAAAATAGAGTGAAGAATACGAGAGCTAACAGAATAAGTGTTTTTTAAAAATCCTTATATTGTTGATTTAAGGTCATAAAGGATTGAAATGTGTAAGAAACATACCAAAGCTTATCCTAATATTTCTTATCAACCAAAAATGGGAAAAATTGTTTAAGAGTTGTCAGGAATATTGTTACATTACTTTTCTGTAGTCTTCAAAATGAATACACAATAAAATAATAGCGTTTTAAAAAGTGAAGCTCAAATTATTAAAATAAGTTTTCTGATCTTAATCTTCTATTTAAAAATCTAGATAATATACCCTATTGGATGATAACAAAATTGACATCATTTTAACAGCATCCTCTATAATTGGACTAACACCTTCCATAACGGTTTTACATAGGCTAATACTGAGTACACTTCTACCAAACTGAGATAAATATTACAAAAAACTGTGAATTACTGTAAACTTTATTATATAAATCAATGAATATCTTTTCGAAAGAAAATTTAATTGTTAGTTTCTTATTTTTCACTTTCCTTTTTTGGTTGTTTTACGTCGGCAAAAATTTGGTTTCTTGTTATTAACAGTATTGTCAAAGACGCGCCCAAAATTTTAAAATGATTTTCAAAATCCAAAAACTTGCATTTATAGCAAGCCTTGTGAATGTAACAAACATTGTTAGAGAGACTTTTCGACCTATAAAATTTAGAATAGCACAAAGATTACTAAAAAACGAGAATTTGAGAAATTAAAAATTTGCGATTACGCTTGGGGAAATTGTCATATAACTCGGTGGAGTTCGTCTAAAATTTTAGAAAATATAATACCTTATTTTGTTGAATTTTGAGAATTCAATATTGAGAAGCAATTTGCTGTTTACTTAGTTGTTTTTTTAAGCTGCAGCTATGAAAAAAAGCACATCAACAAAATTCTTAAAAATTAAGTTTACCGGAGAAATACGACTTTCTCTATCGAGTGGTTACGATTGAAGAACGGGACATTCCCGTGCAGCAACCATTCCACGAATAAATTACCATAATAAAAACTGGACACATCTTTGAACTGATAATATATGGGGTAATAAAAACATTAAAAAATCAAAACATTGCGGCTATGGAAGACCCCAGTCCCAATATATATATAAGTATTTACCGAAATAAGGTATTCCATATTTGAACAAAACAAGTAACCACAAAACAAGTATAACGCAACATATTCTTTATATACAGGGTGATTTCACTTTAAATACAGAAACTGCAGGAAGAGATTAGTTGTCAAAAAATAAGTAGAGTTTGCTCTATAAACTTTTTTCCTGAGGGAAATGGTATTCAGGATACTGGGTGTTCTTTGGTCATATCTTCATATTACGCTGAATGATTTGAATGAAATTTATTACAGCGTATTCACGTAATTAGACCTTTCATTGAATGTAATATTAATCTCGTGGAATTAACCAATGGCGTGTTACTGAATGTGCTGCTCCGTTCTCCCAATAAAAAATACGCCACTGGTAGCTTTATTGTAGAAATAATGTTAAATTCAGACACTGTTATGTTAAATGAATGAAAAGTAGATTTTTGGTAGTTTTTAATTGTAGCAGCAGTTTAGGAGAAAATTTACTTATTTTGCGACTATAATACGCAAGATGAATACACGAGATGAATTGTAGCAAAGAATAGAGGAAAATTGTAATCTCCTCAGGGAAAAAATCATGTCATGATAAGTTCTTCGATAAAGAGATTAAAGGATGTCAAAAGTGTGTCGATGCGGAAGGACTTCGTTTTGGACAATTGTAGGATTCGTTACTTAATTACTTACTCAACCTATTTGCTAATGTTATTTTATTATTAGTTGTGATATTCTTTCCAGAAATAAAAATTCTTTCTACAGAAAAACGTTAGTGGCGTATTCTTTTCTTCGGAAAAATTGCCGGACGCTTTAATAGCACGTCACTATACTCTGTTTGGAAATGAAAGAGAGTAATAAAACCCCGAGATAAGAACTGGCCATGGGCGTGCTAATATTTCGTTTCAGGTAATTATCGGGTAACACTAATGCTAACAGATAATGGGTGTACATTAGTATATTTTACTGGATACATCATAGGGCAGGAACCAGTGTATTGTGACAGATCAATCCAGTCTTAGAGCTGAATATACGAAGACGTGCTAGTGCAGTAGAGTAAAATTCGACTTGTGTTTAGTGACTAAAGTACACTCATTTTATTTTAAAAAAGAAATACCAACGCTAAACAAAATTTTAAGTGAACTTTCAGAGGACAACGATTTGCCAAAAATCAGTAGAAGCAAATTATGGGCCGTCTTACGAGAGTTGAATTTTTGCTGGGAAAAGCAGAACAGGAAGTCAGTTCTTATCGATAAAGATGAAATTATTTGTTGGCGAAGATCCTACTTAAGATCAATTAGAAAATTCCGTGACGAAGGGAGGAATATTTATTATCTAGACGAAACTTGGGTCAACGAGGGATATACTGTAACAAAAGTATGGCAAGATAAAAATGTAAAAAGTTTTCGACAAGCATTTTTGGATGGACTTTCAACAGGGTTCAAGGCACCTTCAGGTAAAGGGCGAAGATTAATAGTGACACATATAGGTAGTGCCAGTGGTTTTGTAGATGGCGGTTTACTTTTATTTGAATCTAAAAATACAGGTGACTATCACGAAGACATGAACGCAGATGTTTTCGAAGAGTATTTTACACAGATGTTGGATCTTATTCCTCCGGGGTCTGTAATTGTCATGGATAATGCCAGTTACCATTCACGGCAGACCGAGCGGACGCCTACGACTGCTTGGAGGAAAGCCGATATAATTCAATGGTTATCCGGAAAAAACATTTCTTTTGAAACAAATATGGTGAAAAAGGAACTTTTGACACTTGTCAATCTTAATAAAGATCAGAAAAAATATGTTATCGATGAAATGGCAACAAATCGCCAAATAACGGTACTACGGTTACCACCTTATCACTGTGAACTTAACCCAATCGAATTAGTCTGGGCGCAGGTAAAAGGAGATGTAGCGCGAAATAATACGACGTTTAAATTAAGTGACGTGAAAATTTTGTTAAAAAATTCCTTGGAACGAGTAACTGCAGATAACTGGCAAAGATGTATACATCATGTACAAAAAGAAGAGGAGAAAATGTGGGAACTCGATAATTTAATTGACGTTACTGTGGAACCTATCGTTATCAATCTAGGAGACGAAGATAATTCATCAGAATATTCAGAGGATGAATTTTAATATACCTACTTTTTTATTTTCTTTATTGTACATTTATACAACACTACATTTACTCACCATAATTTGAATTTTCAAAATACATATATTTTTGTGTGGAATAAAAGTCTATTCATTAAATTTAAATAAATATTTTGATAATAATATTGAATAATTTTATTTGAATTACTAAAAACCCTCTTAACCCGGTTATGATGCTTAAAGTAGCCTCATGTTTTGAAATGCTGTTTTTATATTGTTTACTTATAAGAGAAATGGACCGAGAAATTGAAGCGGCATAGACAAAGACGGATTGTCGGGGATTAAATTTTAGCCACCTGCTACAATTTAGTGCAGTCCGATCGCACAAAGTTTTGCTAAAAGTAGACCTCATCTATACGGAAAATACATAATATAAAAATATTGAATATAAGCACCAGTACTATATTTATTCGAATCGAATAAACGGATTAATTTATAAGGAAAATTCAATAAAACCCAAAAACAAGCCCAAAGATCTTCCAAACGGTTGTAACTATTAAAAAACCCCAAGAAACATTTTTCATTCATTTAACATAACAGTACCTGGATGTAACATTATTTCTACAAAAAACGCCAGTAACTACTGTTTATAATATGTAATTTGTATACTTTATAGGGCGTTAGCCTGTTGGATTAATAAATTTTTTTTATTATTATACCTATTCTCCTTTTAACAGTATATGAAATATTCTCAGTTTTAAAAACTAAAAATTAGAGACATGCAGTTGCCTCTTTTCAGGTGCATTTATATTTTACGTTGAGCGTAAAAGTGAAACTTTTTTTTTATATTTACGGTCAAGTGAGATTTGCACGTTAGTGCAGGTGCCATGACATCTATTGGTAAAACGAGGTTATGAGCCAGAGCCATTAGGTGTGGGTGTACTTATCAGTTACTTGAAGGCTGAGCATTTGGGATCGAATAAGTGTTACTCCTTTAAACAGCAGCTTCCAAATGTGGGTTACATAAAAACCACGCGGTGTCAAAGAAAATTTCAAAACGCTTAATTGTAAATCGGCTCCTTAAATAGATTTCAGTAAGTCTGCACTAGATAGAAACTATAAGTATATAGGAGACGGACAATTATATCAATTAAAACGGAATTAAATGATTTCGGTGGCGATACTATCTTCGGGCCGAACAAATTAGATTAGCAGTATTACCAAACGGATTCGGACATTAGTCTGCGCGTTATTTTTCGCTTAGAAAGTATTGAATAGTCATTACTGCCAGAAATGCAAACGCTTTTAATTACCTTACATTAGATAATGAATTAATTATCTGGAATGGATAAGAATATTGCCTAATTGAAGTAAAAAATCTATGCATAATAGTTACGCAACTCAGTCATCCACTTTTTTATTTTGAAGCGACCAGTAGTACCTCATTTTACACATAGATACATTTTATACTACACTGAGGAAAATATCGTTTAGCCAGAAATAGAAAATTGATTAAGGGTAGCAAAATATGTGTTTTAAATAGGCTGTAGAAAGGTTACGATAATAAAAATAATTTCCTAATCGATCTTATTAGGGGTATTAGGGGTTCAACGTTTAATAATAACAAAAAAAAAACGCTTGAAACTCGAAAAATACTTATCAGATATCAGTTATTAAATTAAATAAATACATTAATGAATTTATTTTGGAATTATGTAAATTTGAGTGATTTTTTTTACAGTGTATCATATAAATTGTTTTAGTTATAAAGTGATTTAAATACATAGGGAGGGTGACAATGTTCAATTATGTATACAATTGCATAAATTTACAATATACCTAAATTTAAGTTTTTCTTTTGCTTCGTATTCGCCAGAAGAAAAATTTTGTAGAGAATTTTTGGGGAAAAAGGGAGTTACCAGTAGGATGGAAGAAAAGGACGAAATTGAAGAAAATAGTTAGTACATCTCCACAAAATGAATCATTGAAGGAGGCAGTGTAAAAAATATAGTTAAGAGGAAACAATGAACATTAAGGAAACGGTGGAGGAAAGTTATTGAAGCAGGCTTAAAAGGACACGAAGGAAAACGTAAAGGACTGAAGAAAATGGATAACAAAAAGTCGTAAACCAGAATGATACATTAGTACTATAACCACCAAGTGCGTATTTGACAACAAACTTTCAAAAAGCTGCATTCCTATACGTACCTACAAGAGTATTTTTCGATAATCAAGATACAAAAAAGGCTTTAGATTTAACGAGTCACTATTAGCAGTTGCTAAATAAATTGAGAAACACCAACATATTCGAGAATGAAGACAGGAAAAATTGGATCTGAAACGGCTTTCCTAAGATCGTAGATAGCTTTTGACAAACCATACAGTACCGTTAGGCATAGATAGAGGAGTTGGATGGAAGAAGAATATAGTAAATACTGGGACGCTCTATCAGGACAATCACCAGTGAAGATAATATTACTCGCAAAAAAAAATAGTGAAATGAGGAAGACCAGAAATTATAAGCATTTTTCAGTATCGATTGAAGAATACATAAAACTAGTGCAGAATTCTATCTACCGGGGTCGTGGATCGAAAGAAGTATCTGTTTTGCACATCTGGATTACCTACAGAGAACAAATTTGCAGAGTGGAAAATAGAATCGGCCAGAGTTAGGTTAAGGTGTAAGTAGAAGAATATTACTAATTTAAAATCTCACTGTGTAGAAGACAATAATGTCACTATCAGGGAAATAATGTTGTTTATGTCAGGATGTTTCTCATTACCAACAAAATTTATATATTTAAACCAATTTAAGAAATACTGAAAATATAAGTATGAACGTTTCAAATTCGTTCGCATCTAAAAATGAAGTAGGGCATTTCCGAAATTTATACACCTTTTTTTTAATCAAGACGTTGATGACGTCACTATAATCTGTAATTTAAGTGATTTTAAAAGCCAAATAAAACTGCCGATTTATTTAAAAAAAACAGGTTGTATCTAATTAAATTTAGAAGCAAATTATTATCATAATATAGTATATATATTTGTCTATAGCGACAATTCTTAATTTTTTTTATACAAAGCTTATGTCGTCGACCATGAACTATGACAACACGAAATATATACTAAAGTTAATTCTTTACTGTAATACTGTGGTCATGAAATTTTAACACCTTCGAATACATTTTGATAGTCTTTGTTTATCGATAGATCTATATAATTGATATGAAGATATACAATATATATAGGTACATCAAGTTGGTAATATAAATGTTTTGTTGACCGTTGATACATGAAGGATACATTGAAGCGTCAGGTTTATTATCTAAAAGTACATAATATATGTAAAAATTACTAGCAATAATGTCTGTTATACTACCGAAAAAAATATGGTATTAATTATTCATGATAACTTTTTTCATAAAACAAGTCAGGATGAATTAAATCAGTTAATATTGGTAGCCATTTATCGCAAATTATGTTACTACTACTCGAATGAAACAAAACTTGTAAGTGTATAAAAACGCATCAAGACTAAAGTCATTTAATGAAATTGTGTCCTTTATTGGTCATTTGATACATGGGTAAAGCTTTTTGAGCCATACTTTTTAACTTTTTTAAAGTGAGTTGGTAGGTATCTACGATTTATAAAAGTAAGTATTTAGAAAAAAATGCGAATTACCTTCTTATTATTCTCTTTTATTATGGAAAATCGTTTGTGAAAATATTTATAAAGATTGATAATAACTAATATTAAGGATAAGACAACCTCTAAATTTAAATTTGCTTTTATTGTCGTTAATAACAATGTAATTAAATGCAGACTTGCCTACAGATCGCTTAAAACCAGTCGTAGATAAATAAAAAATGTCAGTAATAAAACAAAATTACATCAACGGAGACAAATACAAACAATCGTACAATTTTATTATTTTTTTAGTGGTAGACAAATATTTAGAAGTCAGTATAACATGTATTCCATAAAGTTTAGCTAGGAATTTGCAAAATCGTTTTGGAATAACACATAGATATAATGGAATTATTTTTAGATGTGACTGTTCCGGTTTTGCCAATTTTATTTATTTCACATTTATGTTAAGAGTTTTACACAACTGAAATTTTCATTAATCTTTTAATTTGTATATTAATGTCTTACAATTAAAGAATTTTAATAAACTTCTATTTATTTGTTATATTCAAAATACCAGAACATATATGTTAAAATATTCCGTTTCTAAAACATACTGGTTGGAAAATGAATGTTCCTTTTTGGTTTCTTTTTATGTATTTCGTCATAGGAATAAAATGTCATGATAGAAGCACCCATTCGTTAGACATCATTTTTGAAATATTTGTATTATCTTTATTTCAGTACTGGACAATATTTATCTATCTTGCTACTTTATCATTAACCATGTCTTCTAATAAGGAACGTTGAAATCATTATCTTAAAAACTGACGTTGGATATGAGCTTACACGAAATTTTTTGCTTAAACTGTCTTTAAGAGTAATTTCAATATTTTTCATTACTGACTAGAGATAAACGGCTTAATATTTCTTGCAGGGGCGTATTTGTAATAAAGGGTCTGCTCGTGTCACTTCGCGTCATGAAGAGTTCAATTGGCTTTCTAGATCATATGACTTGACACCGCTGGTTTTCTTTCTGAGATCTTATGTGAAAGAAAAGGTGTACGCTAATGCTTCAGAAACGATTGAATCGCTCAACCACAATGTCCGAACTGTGATTGGTTTAACAGCCTCGCAATTATGCAAAAGATTTCCTAAAAAGACTTAGAAATTGCATCAGGACAGAGGAGCTCATTTGGAAGATATTGTCTTGCTATCTTTAACAGCGTGGTTTATACTTTTGGTTGGACTAAAAATATCACTCTTAAAACTAAAAATAACGCTTTCTTAAACCTCTTAATGGAAGTCCCTTAAATATGTTAAACAGGAAAAGATATATAAGATGCTGCCATTGAGTTGAAATTACTTTTTAAATTACACTTCAATCATAATTTATTTTAATTATTCGCTTTTCCATCCCGATATCCATTTTATTAATAATTAAATGTACACCTGGATGGATTTTGTACACTAGTTTATTTCTGTTAAATTGCAGAATATTGTGTCTCAAAAATCAACCCATAGAAACAGAAACTCTTCGGATTTTGTTTCTGCATAAAATTCTTAATTTTCGCCTTCTTGCATAATGAAATCCCTACCAAATTAAAAATTTAAATAAGTATTCAACACCTATACATAACTTAAGTAGAAAGAAGATATCAGGCACATACAAATATTACGCTGCTGTAGGATTTGTATTTTTAAATAGAAAGAAGTAAGCAATCAGCCTTGAACTTAGCAGATATAAAATATTTCCCAAAATTAAATAATCGCATTGTGGTGTGGTATATGTGAAGCCTAACATCTCGGAATACACGACAGTGTTTGATTAGACTATTTTTTAAGATGGGTGTTTTTAAAGTAAGTCATTACGCTTTACCATTTCATTTTCGAGTTAAAAACATACGTAAAATGAAAAGTTACATTATATACTGTATTCAGTGTATGTTCTAAATTAATTTAAAACTTTTTATATTTATTTATATTTTTACATAAACTTAAAGAACACGCATGGTTTAACAATTTTAAAATTATTTAAGAAATATGTGTATAGGGTGGTCCTAACTTTATGCAGGAAACTTCGAGGGTAGATAGATCTCTTTAAAATAATGTGTTTGCCTTATAAACATAGGTCGAGAACGGCCTCGTTTTAGATATACACGGTGTTGAGGTTTTTAAAAAAATTGATTTTTTTTTTTATATCGCACACTACCTCACAAGTGGTGTAGAAAGGAGTGTAAATAATTTTGTTGATGTGCTTTCAAATTGCACGTACTTTTAGACATAAGCAAATATTCTTGTAATATTATCGTTAGAAGTGTCTGCCACAAGGGGATTGTATTGGTATGAATAACTTGAGAACGGTGAATCTTGGGGAAAAAGTCACCTTTTTTTACGTTTTTTGTGCATTAAAATATAAATCAGTTACCATGACATGTAGAAAATGCAGTGGCGTAGATTTTTTTGTAAAAAAGGGGTGACCCCTGTCCAGTTGTACACCACTGGTTGAACCTTTAAAGCTTATATTTCGGGGAATATAAGGCCTACTATCATACATTATATGTACCAAATTTTATTGAGATCGGTTAATAGATTCCGGAGATATCAATTTTTTTTACAAATCTCCCTGTATCTCTAAAACGGTGCCGTTCCAGACGTATGTTTATAAGGCAAACACATATTATTTTAAAGAGATCTATCTGCCCTCGAAGTTTTCTGCATAAAGTTCGGACCACCCTGTATTACTCTGGAAATTAGCTATTCAAAGAAAATATAAACTGGTAGTTTAAATATTAATTTGACTAATTATGTGTTTAGTTTTAATAGAATTATATATTATTTTACTTATCTATTTGTTAGTATCCTTGTATTTAATAAACTTTTATCAGAATTAATATGCTAAAATTAAATGTTTCGATTTTTAATTTTTTGTATTATTCGTAAATTGTAGTAAAAAGTATATTATATGTACACATGTAGTATATTAATAACAATAATTTTTATTTAATTTATATCCTCAATCTTATGTTTTTTATATAGTCCTCAGATTTAGATATCGTTTTATCTTTTTTAATTCACAATAATAGAAAACGTATTTTGTAGGAGAGATTTTAATTCTTCTTGTACCTTCTTTACAGACCTGTATGGTTTTATGTTTACTTCTAATAAGCTGTACCGCAAGACCTGAAGTATACACTGAGAACCATCATTTTGCTAAAAGGGAAGCTCAAGGTATGTTATCATAATAAAAGGGTCTCATCTGGAGACTTTGTACGGTAATAATTTAAAGATTAAGTCGCTTTTTTAACTATTTTAATATCCTTAGTTTATTGAACTTTAAGGATAATTCGCTTATCCATATATATCCATAATCAAATAGGTATTTGGCTTATTCCAGAATGACCTTACAAATACAAATTAAAGTCAAATAACAGGGCACATTTTGAAAAATAAAAGTTTTTGAAATTTGTAATTTGTATCATTACAATAAAAAATATAAAACAATTAAAATAAGCTAACATTTCTAGTTACACAAATTGGTGGAAAAAGTAGATGAAGCTGCCAATCTCAGATTTGTTACTTTTCTTTTTCAAAGAAGTGTGTCAAAGTTACAAAAAATTGAAATTTAATTGTATGTAACATTGATTTTCATTATTTATTTGTTTATTCCAGTTTTTCCTTCTGCAGTTATATTAGTAAATTAAGAAAACGTTTAAACAAAATGTACTAATTTTTTTAAGAATGCCAACTGCTAATCATAGCTTAAACGAAAAAATCTCACACAGGGCTAAAAGTGTTGTAACGTCCCGTAAACCAAGGTCCACATTAAAATTTTGTAAGGTTGAATAAACACTTGTTCTGGCAGAACACCTGGCATCAAATGGTAGGCGCTAAAGATATTAGGAAAATCAACGACTATTGCAATCTCCTTTCTTTTCTCTCTGTTCGGGCTTTAACAACAATTACACAAAAAGTGTGCCACTGTGAGATAAAATTCAATGGAACATCTTAAAAATAATAATAGAGTTATTAATAAAATTATTAAATAGCTGATAAACTGAGAAAATAAATAAATAACAAATGCTTTTTTAGCTGGTTTCGGAAGTGGCTTTGGTTTTGGTATTGGAGGAGGATTGGGTGGTGATGAAGGAGAAGGTCGTGGCATAGGACTTGGAAAAGGAGGTAAGTTCTGTTATACAAAATTCAAAGAGATGAACTTTTGTTTAAAATGGTGATGGGAAGTTAAGTGTATGAACTGTCGTATTACTACAATACTTACGCTATAATTCAGAATATATTGAATACCTTCCATATTTATATCGCTATATTTTCTAATTTACTAAAGGGATAAAATTGAGATTAGAATAGAATAGAAGTTTAATGACATAAGTACATTTTCAGTCACAAAGTCTGGTACTTATAAAGGTACTGGTACACATATATGAATTAAAATCGTCAATAGATAAAAAAACAACATTAACAAACTTTTGAAAGATTTTACAAGACATCTGTTTGATTTTATTGTATTTAAAATGACTGACAAAGTTGTTATAAAGTCCAATTTGTTATTATTTTTTATAATGTTAATCCGGGAAAATGGAATAACATCAGCATGCCTGGTATAGTGTTGGTGTACGTTGCAATGTTTGACCAAATTTCAGACATTTTTATGAATAAGAAGTAAGGATTCATATATAAAAAGGCATGGAAGTGGTAAAATCCTATTTTTTTTTTAAATAAATCGCCACTGGCAGTAGTTCTACATACACCAGCAATTAGACAAACCGCAGAATGAAAGTTTTTTGGGTACTACTAGAATTACCCCAAAGTGCAATGACATGTCAAATAACTATGAACTAATGAGTAATATACCATTATCATTACACTTATCAACTGAAGGTCGCAGTTGTCTTAACAGGAATATTTGTGTTAATTAGTTCTGGACATAAATATGTGCTGTCCAGTTTAGACTAGAATCTAGAGTAACACCCAAATACTTTACATCCGATTTGGTTAATGTAGAAATAATTGTTTACATGTCACATGTTTTTAGTAATTTGAAATTCCTACACTTCCAAAACTACATACTACCTTTATGAACCTGTCCTCAGTTCCTAAGTGAACGTATTTTAGAATATTTATTATTATCTTATTTCATATTTATTTCCACAGAATTTTTAGCATTATATTTTGCAAGTAATTTAATGAAAGTGAAGTTAATCATAAATAAAACAGATACGTAAATTATGTTTCCAAAGTATTCAAGTACTGAGGTTAACATCCAAATGACTTTAGTATACATATCTTAACTATTAAAGATAGTATAAAGATGCACATTAATGACATTTTTTTCTAGGGGGCTTTGGAAGAGGCTTAGGTTTGGGTTTAGGGCTCGGAGGAGGTTCTGGAAAGGGAGGTGAGTTATAATAAAGCTTTAGATTTCACTTAGAAGTATTTATAAGGTTGTTCATAATCTCCTTCTATTTCAATTTACTGCTTTGTTGGGATATTTGACTGGAATAAAATAAGTACAACTTTCCGCGGAATCAGTATATGCATCCGCAAAACCGATTTTTTTTAAAACGGCAGTGTATTTTCTGCACAAAATGATATGGAACAAAATAAAAAATACAGAGTATTCCTGCAGTACGTTTCGATAATGGAAAGGAATATTTGTCAGTTAATTAAGGATAAGAAAAGAAGTTGTTAAATTTTAGAAAAAAAAGGAAAAAAATTAATTGAGGAATCGCCCATTTTATTATAGCGTCATACCATAAATATATTATAATACTACAAATAATTATCTTTTTGTGTTTTATTTATTATAATTTAGTTTTGTTTGTTCTGTGTAGTTTATTTAATAAATAATGTTAGGCGCCAATTTATAGTATTATAAATATTTATTTAACATGTGAAATGTATTTAAAATATTTAGATTTTGAATTTTCCTATAGTATTCTTAAAAAATATCACAATAAATTATGTTCTATACTTACCAAGCTAGCTCTTTTTATATGTCACTTAATTTGATTTTGAATCTTTAAATGTAAATTAATTCATTATATATTTTTTTAAAAATTATTCTCAAATTATAATTTAATTATATTCATAAAAATTTAATAATTTTAATGACAACTAGACTACTACTGCACTTTCTGCAAATTATATAATAAAATTTTTATAGAGCATGTTGATATCTCAGTAGTCGGTTCTAAAGCTTTTTGAAATTAATTATGAAGAAAATGTTTAATATTTAATTAATTTTATTTCTTTGCATTTGTTAAAAAATAAACTAAATAGTATCGTTTTAATTGACTTTGAAATTCGTATATTATAATAACAGGTTATAAATTTATAAAAACCTTCCTAATTCCTGAGCTAAATTATTGCTAATGACTTATTCTATAAACTTATAGTTTCTTGTTATCTATACTACACTTTTGTTGTCCTTTTGTCTATGTTTTCCTCACTAGTAATGTCCTTCCTGTAATCTCTCTCCTGTCTCTTTTCACTCGAACTCTCCTCTATTTTGTCTTGTTCTCCTTCTGTGTCCTACTCCACTCCATTGACTGCCACTGTCTGAATCACCTCCCTAGCTCGTACTGCTCCTTTCCTTTTCTAAATGGTTACGACAATTCAAAATGATGTTTTACTAACCTGACAGTATTATGATTATATGGAGTTCTCTGTCAATTTAGACTTCACCCTAATGTCCTTTCTGCCAAATATCTTCTTTCCTATTTCCTGACTTTCACTGTTCTCTTCTTTCTTTATTGTTTTTTAAATATCCCACAATAACTTTGTGCTTGATTACTTTTCGTTAATACTCTTCTCCTCCTCAACACTTGTCTTTTTCTTGGTAGTTCATATGATTTTCTTTTGATCTTCTGTATTTTATTGCACTTCTTCTTATTTTAAACTTCTTTTAATTGCTATGATTTGTATACCTTCTAATTCCTCTTTTTACTTCTTGATTCTCCTCCTATTTATTTCTGTCTCCTTGAACACCACCTTTTTTTATCATTTTCTTTCTCACCGCTCTCTTATATCTAATTACAATGTTTATTAATATATCGTTTTCAATCTCAACCAATCAGATTAATTTATAATTTATACATTTTTAGTTTACCATTTTTAATACCATTTTATTATTATTTAACTACATTACATTATTTTGTGGACACTTTTTATTCCTTTATACTGAGAATTCAATATAATTTTCGTATCATTATACACTGTCACTTTTCATCCCGCTGTCACCCAAATTATCCTTACTATTTTGTCACCATATATCCATATGCCATTACTTGTTGTATTTTAACTTGATTAAAAACTCTTAAATAATTTCGATGTTTCAACAAACTTAAATTTGTTGTTTTTTAAATTTGACTGTAAGCGCATGTTATATAGATATTTCGTGCACAATTTTTAGTATCACATTTTCCAAATTCAGGAAACTACAATAGTTATCCTAAAGAAGAAAATATTTACTTTGTTTATTATTTGGCTTAAAAATGTTGAAATAGTCGTAGGGAACCTTGATACCATTGATACCATGATACCTTGATATCATTCGAAACCGACTTATTTGAAATTAACTAAACTCGGCATTATATTTCTAGCACCTTGTATGCAATTAAGCCACTTTGAATGTATGGATGGGAAGCTTAGGGGTCTAGCTATCCCCCCCTATAAATATTGTTGCTTTATCTTTCGTACTATAAAATACACATGGTTTGAGGCTAATCACTGTTTCTCTCCATTTTTTTGAAAAAACGGTTAATTTTACGAATAGGGAAACTTCATAAAAGTCCACCTAAAATAAATGATAATTTTGAAAGTAGAAATTAAAGTAAATAGTAGACTATTTAGTTATAAAGTATTTTTTTCAGGTGGTGAAGGCACGGGTGGAGGATTTGGTGTTGGAATAGGCTCAGGTGGTGGTGGAGGAGAGGGAAGAGGATTCGGAGGTAATAAATAATATATTAAAAAGCTAATTCTAAAATAATTATAATTTACTAAATTCCATATCGACTGTCGAACTCGGTATCACTGTTTCAAAGGTCGCCATAAGAAAGACTGGAATTAAAAATATTGTAATATACAACTTGTAATAGCGGTTTTGCAACTAACGATCACTGCTGATTATTATTATTCTCGCAATAAGTAAACAAAGACAAAAGTATGACTTTTTGCAAATGACTCTTTTCGAAAATAGAACATAAAATACAGACGAAAATCAATCCAGTTTAATATTTTGTACGCAGACTAGGTGTAGAAATTAAAGCGAAATAATTAGCTTTCATCTATGGTCTAGTGCTCCTAGCATCATTGCAAAGGTTTTTGCACATGAACCATTTTGATTGGAATTAATTTACCTAAGTCTCTAAAATAACACTCCCTTCAGTCTAATACTTTTTAATGTATAAAACCACCGTACCAAGTTTAGAGAATGTGTCTCCAATAAAGCTGTTATTGAATAGTTTATCAAAACTTATGTTTCTTCTTTGAAGGATGATAGTCCTTAGAAAGAAAATTGATAGCTTGTCTCGAAATTCATGATACATCTTGTACGTAAGTAGCTACGGTTATAGTGTATAGTGTAACATAACAAATATCGATCTTAATAAATTATTTTTCCTATTTGTTCACAATAATTAAAACTATATGTGAAAGAACCTATTCGAAGTAATCCAACTTACATCGATAATAATTAACGTCGAGTATTACAGGTATACTTTGATTAATAGCCAGTTGCTTTAGTTTCAAATAATTCAAAATTCATGATATAGATATGATATGACATACAGGGTGTGCCATTTAACACTCCCGCTGCCAATATCTTTGAAATGAAATTTATTTTAGTTTCGGAAACTGGGGTTGTTAGGACTTTCAAATAGCTTCAAATTGCAGTTAGAATTGTTAGTTCAAATCTTTTTGTGTAGATGGCGTGGCGATACTAAAAAAGTTTTTGATTCCTGCAACGTGGAAATGGTCCATCTGAAAGATCGTTAAATTTTGAGTAATATAAAGTTTTTACCAATATTTACTTGTTACACATTATATACTAACTAACAAACATAAAATTATAAAAAATAAATGACCCACTACAGAAAAACACATTGTACAATGATAAATTTTATAAGGGGCAGAGACGAACTGTATTTTATCAATTTATCAACTACGGCGGTTTTAGATCGTGACAATTTATTAAGAGCTTGTATGTTGAAGCACGTAATTTTGAACATTTATTATAATCTTTGTTTAAACTTATTTCAGTAACTACATCTACATCTCCGTTATTATTTTAAATACTTTCTGTTACTTTTTCTGTAGTTGATCATTTGTATTTTTATAATTTATTGTCTGTTAGTTAGTAAGTGGTGTGAAAAAAAACCATTACAACAATATTTTAAAAGAATATTTTGTCTCAGTGTGCTTTAAATAAAATAATGGATTTTCCTGTTACATCGTACATTGCATATTGAAGTCTACATGTTTTCAAAACAAGTAAATATTGGTTAAAACTTTATATTACAAAAATTTCTCAAAATTTAACGATTTTTCAGATGGGCCACATTTCCATGTTGGAGGAATCAAAAATTTTTTTAGTATCACCACGCCATCTATACAGAAATATTTGAAGTAATAATTCTAACTGCAGTTTGAAGCTTTTCGAGGGACCTAACAACCCCAGTTTCCGGAACTAAAACAGATTTTTTCATTTTGGAGATATTGGCAGCGGGAGTGTTAAATGGCACACCCTGTATATATTTTTTTGTCAGAATCAGAATTACAATCCATACAATATTTGTTATAAAGATAGAATTCCAAGAAAAGAATAAGCCAATAAAGTTCTATTATCGTAATTTCTATAACAATTTACCACAGAAGGTGAGGGACTTGAAATTTTCATCGTTATTTTTAGTATATTAAAATATACTTAAGGTAATAATACATATATAAAGTAAATTTTTTGGATTAAAATGTGTAAAATTCTCCATATAGTGGCTAAAAATACTCCTATAGCAGATACAACACGGTTTTTTAATTGTATTTTATTTTCGTTTGGACAAATTGTCTTGAAATAATTATATTCGTTATAACACGATACTCTTCGACTGGAAATTAAATTCCTTTCTTTTTCGCCTACATTGATTTATTTTGATAAAAAATTACACTGGAAACGCACAAGACGATACGCTTACGAAGAAACACGTCTTCGTAACTGCAAAACACAGTATGTACTGCAAACTGCTACGGTGAAAGCCACGCTGCCAATGTCTTTCTACCTCGGGTGTCGAATGCGGCAAGAAAGTGAAGCAGGGGTCTCCTTGCAATTCTATCTCAACAAATATCGTACGGACTGTATTAATATTAATTAAATATTTATAAATATAAATATTAAATATTTTCTAAAACGAAATAGTTTATATTAGGTGGCGTTGGAGGAGATTTTGTTGGTGGTACAGGATTTGGACAAGGCGTAGGATTTGGGCAAGGAGGTAAGTCATTACTACTCATAGTCCATTGAAAAGTTACATTTAGGGTTGCAAAAGTCAGAGCACGCAATTTTATTTTTTGGATGTCAAGAAGGGGTTAGTGTAAAGTTAAATCCATCTTTGTGGGGTAGCAACCCTTGTGCATCGGCCGCCATCTTGTAAAAAGGGCTGCGAATGGTTTTTATACTACTACTTACTATATCGGGCAAACCATTTGTCGCGCAGAAAATTTGTAAATATATTTTTTGTTGCAAATTCTCTACGTAACTCTTAGTCGTAGAACCAAAAATAACAAAGTTAATAACGAACATAGATACAAATTTGGGAACGAATTTATTTTGGTCGTTATAACTTTTTTTCTGGTCATTTTACAAAAAAATTACATCAGAGCATTTCTATAGAGGGGTTTTCAAGAAATAATTTCCATTACAAATTTTTTTCAAATTTTATTTTTTTATTAGAGTTTTACAGCAATGCGAAACTTACACTATTCTCTAGTACTAGTAAGTATACATTAATACGAATGATTAGGCATAGGAGGTGTCCTTCAAAGTTTTCTTCCAGTTGTGCTATCACGTTCGTACGTGACGTATTTAATTGTGAAAAGTATTTTGAGTTTTGTGGACATTATTTTGAATTTTTTAGGCAAGAGGTGGGTTTCAGTGTCGACCAAGCAGAATCAGATGCAGATACCCTTATCGTTCGCTCCGCTCTTGCTGTATCCCATTCGTTCGATTCAGTCACTATTGTCGCCGAAGATATCGACATTCTTGTCTTGCTCACGGCATTTGTAAGAACACATTCAAATGTATTTAATTAAACCGTCAAAAGGACGTAGAGCCGAACAATTATATTGACCGTCAAGAGACACGTCCTGAGTTAGCTAGTGGAACAGAGTTATTCCTCAATGAGAGAGTCGACCCTACTTTGCTCACTGCCGTTGGCGAACATTTTTTCATCTCTTTATATGGCGACAATAAAGATGATGATTTTCTTGACAGTCTTAGATATAAACGATTTGCCAAGTCAGTGACAAATAATACATTTAATTTGTCTTCACTTCCTCCAACACAAGACACAGCCCGCTTGCACATATTTTATTTTTCCGAGTCTATCATCAGGTCCACTTGTGGCTCGGGAATTACATCGACCCTCAAGACTGGGTCTGGAAAAAGTATGGACAAATATTGATGCCTGTTCAAAGTTCAAAACCTCTAGCACCCCTTGAGCTTCTAAAGTTGATATTCTGCCGATCCAAAGGAAACTGTGGAGCAATGTGTGGATGTCGGAAGGCATGCCCAAATGTTCTGCAGTGTGCCTGAATTGTTCTGGGAAGACATGCAGCAACATAATGAAGATATCAAAATTGATCGAGGAGAATGATTTTGAAGATGAACTGCCAACAATGACGCCACTTCATTCTCCATCCTTCCTCAACAATTCAATATCGGAAGCTCAACCAGATTCTGAGTCGCAGCCTGGCCCATCAAAGAGACTGAGGACACAGGAAATATATTTCGATATTTTTAATTACACTAATTATTCTGTCAGCTAGAAAATGTCCGTGGATTCTGCTTACTAGGGATACGACGTAAAAAAAAACGCGCCACCAGACTCTACCTCGTAGGTGGTGGGGAAAAGAGTCAATAACTAATTAACAACATTGCAATGTCAATCATTAAAATGTTTCTTATAAATATAATGGAAAGATGAGAGAAAACTATGCCTAATCAATCATATTAATGTATACTTACTAGTACTGGAGCATAGTGTAAGTTTAGCATCACTGTAAAACCCTAATAAATAAATCAAATTTGAAAAAAGTTTGTAATGGAAATTATTCCTTGAAAACCCCTCTATCAAAATGCTCTGATGTAATTTTTTTGTAAAATGACCAGAAAAAAAGTTATAACGACCAAAAGAAAATTCGTCTCCAAATTTTTATCTGTTTTTGTTAATAACTTTGTTATTGTTGGTTCTACGACTAAAAGTTACGGTACTACATTTGTAGAGAATTTAATTTGCAACAAAAAATGTATTTACAAATTTTCTATGCGGCGAATAGTTTGCCCGATATAGTAAGTAGTAGTATAAAAACTATTCGCAGCCATTTTTACAAGATGGCGGCCGATGCACAAGGGTTGCGACCCCACAAACATTTGATAACATGATTTAACTTTACACTAACCCCCTTATTGACATCTAAAAAATAAAATTGCGTGCTCCGACTTTTGCACGCTAAACCTAAAAAAATGTAACATTTCAATGGACTATCATACTATTTGGATTAGTGATTTTTTTGACAAAAACAAACACTATATCAACATAAATCTGTTAAAACAAAGGTACACAACCCGCTTTATGCGAGGTACACACATCAATACTATCCTTATTACAAGAAATTAATTAATAAAAAATATATTCAGATGGTGAAGGACTTGGTATTGGATTAGGTTTAGGTGCTGGCGGCGGTAGAGGAGGAGGAAAAGGATTTGGAGGTAATATGTTTGAATTAAAAAAAAAACATTCTAAATAATTATATAATAAGTTATAATTATATAATAAGTTATTTCCAAAATTTTACAAAAATATTTGAATCTCTTAAAGATAATTTATTTTAGGTGGAGCTGGTGGTGGTTTTGGTAGTGGAGAAGGATTCGGTGAAGGCGCAGGATTTGGACAAGGAGCAGGCATTGGACAAGGAAGTAAGTTACTGAAGCTCATTTTTTATATGAACCTATTGTTGGTATAAATAACTGTTTAATTATTTATTGAGGATTCTTTATTGATGAGTTTTTTCAGTTGGAGGAGGTTCAGGTAGTGGAGAAGGATTTGGTGAAGGATTAGGACAAGGAAGTAAGTTAGTGCTTGAAACTTAAATATTTTCAAATATTGAATAAGCAGAGTTACATAGACCTTAATAAACATTTGAATAAAGAGAGATATAAAACCCTAATAAAAAATTATTTCAGGTGGTATTGGAGGAGGATTTGGAGGAGGTATAGGAATCGGCGGAGGAGGTATGATTTCTTGATTTCTGATCAGATATTTAAGGCTCATTTACAAAGCATGTCGGTGTCTTTTTTATTAACAGTAACGTATTTCAGGTGGAAAAGGATTTGGAGAAGGAGCAGGATTAGGGCAAGGAGGTAAGATACTGAAGCTCTTTTTTTGTGAACTTATGTATTAAATTATTGTTGGTATAAATAACTGATTAATTATTTACTAAGGATTCTTTATCGATGACTTTTTTCAGTTGGAGGAGGTTCAGGTGGTGGAGAAGGATTTGGTGACGGGGCAGGATTCGGACAAGGAAGTAAGTTGGTGCTAGAAAGTACGAAATATTTTCAAAAATTGAATAAGCAGTTATATAGACCTTTATAAACATTTGAATAAAGAGAGATATAAAACCCTAATAAAAAATTATTTCAGGTGGTATTGGAGGAGGATTAGGAGGAGGTATAGGAATCGGTGGTGGAGGTATGATTTCTTGATTTCTGATCAGATATTTAAGGCTCATTTACAAAGCATGTCGGTGTCTTTTTTATTAACAATGACGTATTTCAGGTGGAAAAGGATTTGGAGAAGGAGCAGGATTAGGACAAGGAGGTAAGATACTGAAGCTCTTTTTTGTGAACTTATGTTAAATTATTATTGGCATAAATAACTGATTAATTATTTACTAAGGATTCTTTATCGATGACTTTTTTCAGTTGGAGGAGGTTCAGGTGATGGAGAAGGATTTGGTGACGGGACAGGATTAGGACAAGGAAGTAAGTTGGTGCTAGAAACTACGAAATATTTTCAAAAATTGAATAAGCAGAGTTATATCGACGTTTATAAATCTTTAAGTAAACAGAGATAGAAATCCCTAATAAAAAATTATTTCAGGCGGTATTGGTGGAGGATTGGGAGGAGGTGTAGGGATTGGCGAAGGAGGTATGATTTCTTGGTTTCTGAACGGATATTTAAGGCTCATTTACAAAATATGTTGGTGTGCTTCATAAGAAGTTAATAATAACAATAACATATTTCAGGTGGAAAAGGATTTGGAGATGGAGGAGGATTAGGACAAGGAGGTAAGATACTGAAGCTCATTTTTTATGTGAACTTATATATTAACTTATTGTTGGTATAAATAACTGATTAATTATTTACTAAGGATTCTTTACCAATGACTTTTTTCAGTTGGAGGAGGTTCAGATGGTGGAGAAGGATTTGGTGAAGGAACAGGATTAGGACAAGGAAGTAAGTTCGTGCTGGAAACTGCGAAATATTTTCAAAAATTGAATAAGTAGAGTTACATCGACGTTTATAAGTCTTTAAATAAACATAGATAGAAATCCCTAATAAAAAATTATTTCAGGTGGTATTGGAGGAGGATTAGGAGGAGGTGTAGGTATTGACGGAGGAGGTATGATTTCTTGATTTCTGGATAGATATTAAAGACTCATTTATAAAACATGTTGGTGACCTTCCTATTAAAAATAACATATTTCAGGTGGCAAAGGATTTGGAGAAGGAGCAGGATTAGAACAAGGAGGTAAGATGCTGAAGTTCATTTTTTATGTGAACTTATGTATTAACTTATTGTTGCTATAAACAACTGATTAATCATTTACTATGGATTCTTTATCGATGACTTTTTTCAGTTGGAAGAGGTTCAGGTGGTGGAGAAGGATTTGGTGAAGGGGCAGGATTAGGACAAGGAAGTAAGTTAGTGCTGGAAACTACGAAATATTTTCAAAAATTGAATAAGCAGAGTTATATTGACGTTTATAAACCTTTAAATAGAGAGATAGAAACCCTAATAAAAAAATTATTTCAGGTGTTATTGGAGGAGGATTGGGAGGAGGTGTAGGAATTGGCGGAGGAGGTATGATTTCTTGATTTCTAAGCGGATATTTAAGGCTTATTTACAAAACATGTTGGTGTCCTTCTTATTAACAATATGTAACATATTTCAGGTGGAAAAGGATTTGGAGAAGGAGCAGGATTAGGACAAGGAGGTAAGATACTGAAGCTCATTTATTATGTAAACTTATATATTAACATATTATTGGTATAAATAACTGATTAATTATTTACTAAGGATTCTTTATCGATTACTTTTTTCAGTTGGAGGAGGTTCAGGTGGTGGAGAAGGATTTGGTGAAGGAGCAGGATTAGGACAAGGAAGTAAGTTAGTGTTGGAAATTACGAAATTGAATGAGCAGAATTATATAGCCATTTATAAACCTTTAAATAAAAAGAGATATAAAAAACTAATAAAAAATTATTTCAGGTGGTACTGGAGGAGGATTGGGAGGAGGTGTAGGAATTAGCGGGGGAGGTAAGACTTTTTGATTGAAATATATATTTAATTCACAATGACATAATAATTCTTGTGTTTCTTATTAACAATATTGTATTTTAGGTGGAAAAGGATTTGGTGAAGGCGCAGGAGTAGGGCAAGGCGGTAAGAAACTGAAGCTTATAATTTATTTAATATAAACTGAAAAATTCGTTCATTATTAATATTAACTTATTTGATTTTCAATTATTCTTTATGAATGATATTTTTAGGTAGAGGAGGCTTAGGTGGTGGAGAAGGATTTGGTGAAGGAGCAGGATTAGGACAAGGAAGTAAGTTACTGGAACTATGAAATATTTCCCAAAATCATATCTGAGGATTTCAAGCTTTAATAAAGAAAGGTAGAGAATCCTAATAAAAGATTATTTCAGGTGGCGTTGGAGGAGGATTGGGAGGAGGTGTTGGTATTGGCGGGGGAGGTAAGATTTCTTGATCTCACAACAGATACTTCAAAATTAAATATGCAATAGTAGTACTTAAAACACTTAAATAAAGAGAGGTGGAAGATATCAATAAAAATAATTTCAGGTGGCATTGGAGGAGGATTGGGAAGTGGCGTTGGAATTGGAGGGGGAGGTAAGATTTCTTTATTCGCAATTGATATTTAGGTAGTAACACAATAATTGGTGTCCTTTTTAATAACAATAACCTATTTTAGACGGGAAAGGATTTGGTGAAAGTGCAGGATTAGAGCAAGGAGGTAAGAAACTAAAACTCATAACTTGTATAGTGTACTCTTGAAAATTAACCTATTATTAGTCTAGAAAGTTCTTTACTGATCATATTTTTAGATGGAGGTGGTGCAGGTAGTGGAGAAGGATTTGGTGAGGGAGCAGGATTAGGACAAGGAAGTAAGTCATTAGAAACGGCAAAGTTTTTTCAATGATTACATAAGCAGTAGATATAAGGGTTTCGAATAGAAAGAGCCTAATAAAAAATCATTTTAGGTGGCATTGGAGGAGGATTGGGAGGTGGCGTAGGAACTGGCGCGGGAGGTAAGATTTCTTGATTTTTGAATATATACTTAAGCATCAATGACAAAATAATCCTGGGGTTTTATTAGTAATAACAATCAGAATCAGAATCCTGGAAATATGTGAATAAAGTAAAACGTAATTCAGTCAATAATAAATAGTGATATAGAGAGTTCAAGTAAATGCAAATGAAGAAGTAGTTAGCACTTAGAAATTCTTTATAAAATATTTTTTAGGGGGTAGTGGAGGAGGCTCGGGAAGTGGTAAAGGAGTAGCAGGCAAGTTATTGACAAATATTTTAAACACCAAATTATTCATATATTAAAACTAATTCTGAATAAGAATTAGGAAATTTATATATACGGGATATTTTAGGTGGAGAAGGAGGGGGTTCAGGAATTGGAGGAGGATTTGGCGAAGGTAGTGGATTTGGAGAAGGAAGTGAGTTACATCAGTTTCTGCTAGTGTTTTTTGCAGATAATAGCTTAATAATTTATAATTACAATTTTAGATGGAGTTGGAGGAGGATTAGATGTCGGAACAGGAATTGGTGAAGGCATTGGAGGTAAGCCTTTGAGAGATTTCTTTGTTTTTTTCGTTTAAATATGCTGCTATCTCAGTTATAGTCCTTAGAGTTGTTATATAGAGATACCCTATTGTAGGTGGACAAGGAGGTGGTTCAGGTAGTGGGGGAGGATTTGGAAAAGGAGGTGAATAATGGACAATTGTTCATAACCTAGAAAATAAGAATCAGCTTCAATTTATTACTATTTTAGGTGGCATTGGTGAAGGATTGGGTGGTGGTTCAGGCAGCGGATTTGGACAAGGAGGTAAGAGTTTTCTATCAACAAATAGTTTACGCCTAATTATAAACTTAAAATGCCGGTAACAATAATTATAAATGAGTTGGTTCTATAAGTAAAAGACTTATGTTGGAATAACCTCTTCATTTAGGTGGATTTGGAGGAGGTTCCGGAGGTGGTCAAGGAGCAGGATTTGGACAAGGAGGTAAGTTTTCGATAAAATCACACTCGAAGGATTATATTGTAAAAGAAAAAATGCACTGTATGTATTTACTTGATCAAATTAAATATCTGTTTATTTAAAACAATGGCAAACTCTCCTATTTACACAATAAATACATAGAAAAACACAAAAGTTCCGCTTATATTCTCCATGAAAATGAGACTGGTATTATTTCGAATCGTTGATATATAAAATAGTACTTTATGATGTTTTTACTATGCCTAGCCGAAACAAATTTCAGCTTTTAACTTGTTATAGTCTGTAGGAGATAAAAGAGCCTGATATAATTTATTTGTGGAATTATTTTAGTTTTTGCTGTGACAAAATGTAAAAATTTTAGTTATCCAAAAATAATCTTACAAAAACAATTAACCGATTCTTTTGGCGCAATAAATAATTTATTTTTGAATATCTTCACAAGTGGTAATATATTTATATAAACGATTAATTAATTTTATCATTAACAATTTAGTTGGTTCTGGAGGAGTATCCGGTATAGGTTTAGGCTCTGGATTTGGAATAGGCGCTGGTGCCGCTAAAGGTGGTGGCTTCGGATTGGGCTCCGGATTAGGCCTAGGAATTGGAGGAGGGAAAGGAGGAGGTTTGGACTTGGGCAATGGATTGGGTCTAGGAATAGGAGCAGGAAGTAAATTTCTTTTACTATAAAATATTGTACAAGTGTTTGTCTACTTTTTCAGAGATTTTTTAGTTAAACAAAACTATTTTCATAAAAATAATCCTTGACAAGGGTCTATTCCATTAATTTTAAAACTTTTTCGCAGGTGGCAAAATACCTAAAAAATAAATTAGTACAGTCATTGAAGCTGAAAATCAGCTGTAACCTCCTAATTCTTTGAAACTGCTTGGATTTTCAAGAAAATTTAGAATAAGGTTCATCTTAGACTCAAGTTCAAAAGTGACATAAGCCCGATTGAAACTTTTTGTTTTTTAGGGGTAAAAACTACCCTTAAGTGAAAAAAATTGAAAAAATTAAGTTTTAAGCATTTTATGATAATAATCTTGTTCAAGCACTCTATTTTACTTTTGCAATTTTCAACTCCTATAAACTACCCTTTTACCAATATTATTGTAAAATATTTTTATTATAATCGATTTTTAAATATAATCAATAAAAAAAATTGCTACGGGCACTTGAATCCCAACATTTTGTTCCAAAAATGAGAAGCATAGTTTGCTCCAAAAAAATGTCATTGGTTTTTTTGCCATAACTTGGTTAATTTTGAAGCCATAGTATCCTACAAAAAAGCATTTTAAAGATAATTTCAAGAGCTGTAAGATCGCTTGCATATAAAACCTTTTAAGTCCTTCGTTTTTTAAAGGAAAAGGATCGAAGGGCTTGACACAGGTCGTTTTTTCACTAAAATGGATACCTACTTCTAGCGGCGATATCCCCTTTATTTTTTACGCTATGGGAATAAAAAAGCAAAATATTTGTTGAAAAAAAGCTACATTTTTGTTGTCTATCATTTTTACGTATCTTTCATAGTTTCAGAGTTACTATATAAATAAGGCAATTTTTTTGAATAATGAAAAATACGTTTTCAACTTTTACCGTAGATTATTAAAAAAATACGCATTCTAAACCGGTCTAACTTCAGGATCGTATGAAAAACACTAAAACAAAACTAATTGCATAGGGTCTACGATTAATTTTATTTCTGAAAAATATGAGCAACCCATCTGTTTTTGACGATAACTCCTTCAATTTTGCTCTAATTAACTTTTATAAGTGCTCATTTTAAAGGTATTTTTGAGTACAACAAAAAACTCCTGGATCGTTATACACGTAAAATTAATCCTTTTTCCGTTATTTGACGTTGAATACATTCGAGTATTCCTCCCAAAACAAGTCCCCTTCCACTAACCATATTTCGCTTTGTATAGGACATAAAAAACTTTTTAAAAAACGATTTTCTTTGTTTATTTATAAGCTACATTTTTGTTCATTACACTTTTTTAATAAAATGCGTAGTTTTTGAGTTATTCGCGAAAAATACTTTGAAAAAGTGTTTTTTTATCACTCAAAATTCCAAGTTTTCAATCGTGAATAACTAAAAAACTACTGATTTCTCGAAAAAATTCTTCGAATGTTTTTTGCTCAAAATTTTATTCCCTATTGATTCCCAGTGTTATTTTGAAAAAAAATCAACCCCCCCCCCCCCCCGAGAAGGGGTGCCAACCCCCAACAGGGTAGAAGCGTCAATCGGCGCTATGTCACTAATGTTCATTGACCTTTTCTCTATCTGCCAAATTTCAAGTCGTTCGGTTCAGTTTCAAAGAATTCGGAGGTGAAAAGCTTCAATGACTGTACTAAATAGAAAAAAAAAATGAAAACTATGCCACAAATAAATAACTTCAGATAATATCGTACTGCGGTATTTGACAATATATTGATCATTACTTTTTTTATAGGTGGATTTGGAGGAGGGTCGGGCGGAGGATCTGGGTTTGGATCAGGCTTAGGTATTGGTGTTGGAGAAGGAAGAGGTTTTGGAGGAGGAAAAGGAGGTATTAACGTTGTTTAGAAATATTTATTAAAAGGAGTCATATGGAACTTGCTGATATGGAAAAACATTTTTCTAAAAGAATAATCTATAGAACATCTAAAATATTGCAGAGATTTCAATGATAGGGAAACGAATATCAGATTACTAAGTATCTGCTAATTTCTGTAGAGCGTAACATTACTACTTTCTATAATTTTTTTCCTTATGTTCCTCCTAATGAAAATATCGGACCCCAAATGAGGCATACAATTTTACGTTTTGGGTTCTAATTTTTAAACCACCTTAAAACCACCAGAAATGGTCCGGCCCTCGCAACCTACCCCATTATTTTAAGATTTTGAAAGAAAAGTATTTATTTCGATCATTGGAACCATTTTAGAGATAAATCGGTTTATGGGCAATAACAACTAGAGTTTAATTTCTTACAAGTTATTTCATGCATTTATTTTTTTAACTGTACCAAAAGTATTTGAAATAACTTAACAGACACAAATTAAGGATTAAAAATAAAATGTTGAAAATAAGTAACATGCACGATTGTGTATCATTTCATTTAAGTCTTTAGTACCTCAATACTTATCAAAGGCTTTTGGTGATCAATAGATAGAATGAGGCAGGCCTGTTTTATGGGCACCTAGGTCACCCGACTTAAATCCATTAAACTTTTTTCTGCGGGGTCATCCGAAATGTCATTTCATGTGCACTGGGAAAATATTCGCATATTCACATGTACCTCTTGTCATTTTGCATTATAATGTATTTTTTTTTAACTTTAACATACGTTTCTCTAAAGCTATGGCCAATGATTCCAAGATTTTTGGACTTTCGCAAAGTTAAATGGACTAAATACATTTTTAAAGAAAAAAACTTAAACTTGACTTAAAGTTAAAATATACCCAAAACGTAAATCTCTAGGTACGTCTAGGGCGCAATATCCAGTTAGGAAAAAACCTATAGGAAGTTCAAATCTATTGTTATTCTCTCTAAACGCTTTGAAGACATTAGTGGTTACTTACCATACACCTGCATGTCATTAAAATCAAGATTGTAATACTAAAAGTAACTTCAGTGGTTATACACATACTTAACACTGATTATTGTTATTTTAGTTGGAATTGGTGGAGGAGGAGGATCTGGAATAGGAGGAGGCTTTGGAATCGGAATAGGCGGAGGTGGATTTGGCATCAAGGCTTAAATGGTTGATAGAAATCCAAATAAGATTATCATGTAAATAAACCGTAATAATAAATTATTGTTATCTAACATCGTTTCTTATGTCAGTCAGCGAGCCAAAGTATTGATGCTACTGGAAACACGAATAATGTTGAATTGTGTCTAATTGTACTATTTCCGAAGTCAGTTGAACATGTAAAAAACGCCTGGCAGTAAAATTTGATAAGTTTCATAGACGTCCCTAAAAAAGTTTTCTGTTGAAGGTAAAAAATTATAATAATTTGTATATAATGTGTAGAAAATTTCTATTATGTGTTCATTTGACCAAAAACATTTTAATTATTTATATCCTCAAACAATTTTATTATAATGATGGTAAATTTCGTTTTGTTTCGTTTCAAAAGGTCTCCAAAGTGCCATGCTGTAATAATATTAGTAAACAAAATATCTCCCTTATTTCTCCCTTTGGCAATTGTAATATGAGTGCCTATAATAAATTAAAATTGCCTGAATTACACCAAATTCCGCATTGCTGCACTGCACTGCTAAGCCATTTATTGACAACTGAATTTATGGCTAGAGCGCCTAGTGCGGCTGTGTTTGTGCCGCGTTTGCCCGCGCTCTCATTTTCAAATATTTCAGTGCTGAGTTGCTGCGACTGCGACCGAACCTGGTACATACTATCATCCTCTTGGTTCTTCAATTGATATCGGAAAGACTAGACCATACTTAAAAGTAATGCTAATGCACAATTCAGATCCTGCATTACCTGGAATTTAGAAATACTTAACTCACTTATGAAACGACAGCTATGCACCGGAATGTCGTGGATCAGCGCACAATGCAAATACAAATGCCAACCAAAGGGCTCAATTTCCAGCTTCGGAGTTTCTTCTACAGAAGAGAATAATATGGCTCTCGAAAGACCAATAAATGTATACCGATGATATCGCAAGCGATCCAGAAATTATTATGCAACTACTACGGAATTTTGCAAACCGAGCTAAACATTATGAACTGCAAAGTTCATTAGCGCTTTGAATGTTTCCCATAATACATTTTTTTAACCGAAACAAATGAATATACTATTGAATGGGAAGCATTAAAAGTATCATTAAGAACGGTCCGGTATGTACGCAATCTATTGATTCGCAAACCCATCGAAAAAATAACCATGTGAAAGATCTCTGACATACAAGGAATTTTCGTAGAAAATGATGCAAAAAACATAAAATCCAGTGACATAAGAAACAAAACTCGTTTAAATGAACCATTTAAAATCAATTCGATCGCACTCTATGGATTAAATTGCAGATTCTTATCTTTAGTTGGGTGTTGGATCGATAAATAATAACGACGGTTCTACTCTGATTCCAATCGATGAAACAAATATAGGCATAGTGCGAGTTTCAAGGTAGTTCTAATTAAGAACGACTCCCTGGTGAAGTTTTAATTAAATAAACGGTTATAAAACCAACAAATGAATTGCCCGTTTAATAACGATAATTGTGTCTTATGTTAGTTCATGGAAGATCTCCATTTCGACTTGCTATAATTACAGGCTACACCTGAGAGTGTACGTGACACGATCGCTAATCACCATATAATTTAATTACGCCTTTTTGTGAAAACAGGCACGAATTGATATACAGGGTGTTTCAGAAAGACCTCCCGTAAATTAAGGACTGATAGTACGACAACAAATAAGAATTTTTTGTCTTATGAACTATATGTCTATCTCCTCTTGTTTCCGAGATACAGAGCGACAAAATAAAAAATTTTTAATAGAATTTTTACGAAAATTTCCAAATGGTGCGAAATATTTTTATGAAATTTGGTATTCCGGGGTTTTTAAGGACGCCAAATACGCTGGTCTAATTATTTTTTGTATATTTTATAGAAGGCGCCAGTTATGCTACATTCGTATTACATTTTGTTCTAATTTTTTTGAGGTTAGGTTTTTTCGGGCTCCAATTTCTAATGTACAATTTTATTTTCTAAAAATAATGTACTCTTGTTAGAACTTCCTAATGTGGACGGTTTTCAAGAAAAAAGGCTTCTAATAACTCTAATTAACTTTATATCAATTTTAGTGACTGTAGTTAGTCATTACTAACTACAGTCACTAAAATTTTGATATAAAGTTAATTAGAGTTTAAAATTTGACTGAGAATGTATGCGTTGTTTATGAGACATCCATCAATAAGTTTTGACATGTCTACTTTGAGAAAAGTCACTTATTTTCTTCACCGTAATATTGTATGAGTTCAATTAAAAGCCTTTTTTCTCGAAAAGCGTCCACATTAGGAAGTCTAACAAGAGTACATTATTTTTAGAAAATAATATTGTACATTAGAAATTGGAGCCCGAATGGTAAAAAACGTAACCTTAAAAAAATTACAACCTAAAATGTAATAGGATTGTAGCATCCTAAAAATCCCGGAATACCAAATTTCATAAAAATATTTCGTACCGTTAGGAAATTTCCTAAAAATTGCAGTTAAAAAATTTAATTTTGTCGCTCTGTATCTCGAAAACAAGAGGAGATAGACATATAGTTCATAACAAAAAAAAATATTTTTTGTCGTACTATCACCCCCTGAATTTACGGGAGGTCTCTCTGAAACACCCTGTATTCTATAGATGTACGAGTACACGAAAATTCTTAATAGTCCAAGCGATAGAGCAGTAAAAGTAGGCTTTGGCGTTTGTGTTTGAAGTAATCTATTTTGTTGTACAGAAAAATCCCAAATATTATGTAGAATTAGAATCTGAGTTTGCCTATTTCAAAAAATCGTTGCTAAATTTAGGGGAACAACAAACATACAAAGAACGAAAAATGACCCGTTTTTAACCCTTGTAACATTGAAAGTAAGCCCTAAATAAAAAAAGCAATTCTTTATTTTTTGTTCATTTGACGATTTTCTATAAAGCTGGAATAAAATTTTTTATTGCAACTTTATTATTTTTATTAAAAATAAAAAATTTTAATTTTGCATTAACAGTGGGCGAAAAATAATAGAAAATTATATGTATATTTAGATAAATTTTTAAAATAAGTAAATATTATTTGGAAAGTAACACACTGTATCTCGAAAACAATGCGTCTAAAAAAAAAACTTTACATGAAGTACCCCTATTATTTTTCCATGAGGAACTTGCATACAAATTTTGTGAAACATGAACGGGACACCCTGTATATTTGGACTGATAAGAAATATGACTTAAGTTGCTGACTCGATAAGATGTTGTTGACATTTGCCTATAGTAATCCAAGGCATATTTTTTTAATTAATTATTATCTATGTTTAATTTCGAACAGCTTGGTTTATAATAGGATATAAAATTATACAGCTACGAGAGGAATCAGTTACAAGAACTCTGCTATTATGAAATGTTAATAAAGCAATTGCCAGTAGCTTGAATTATTGCAAAATAAATTGCTTGTTACGTATTAAGTGCAGATCTAAATATGTACGAAAAATCACCTGTATCATTAACAATTTCATAAACGAAGGTTCAAAACTATGTACGTAGTTCAGTAAGTTCGTTGGTAAGTAATAAGGTTTGATCCTTTTCTATTTTGTTAAAAAATTGTAATCGAATACTTTAATTTATATATACAGGGTGTTAATGAACTTAAAAACTCAAAAATTTAAAGGGGTGAAAAAGAGGACAAACTTGAATCGGAAGTTTAAGGTCATAGAGAAAAAAGCTAATTAAAAATATGTTGCAAAACTGTTTTGGAACTGCTGAAATGCATGAATTTTATCGCGGCGAGCACTTTTTACGAGTTTGTAGGACCGTTTTCGAAAGTCAGTTTGTAATGCATTGTTGTAGTGATCGCCGTGCTGTTTTTCGAGAGTACATTTAACAGCCGTATTTCCAAGTTTTCTTTTTAAAATGGCGCATTTATTTAGCAATCGCGAATATTATGATATGCTCATAATTTATGGCGAAGCAAACGAAAATACCTACAGAGCTTGTCAAGTGTACCGTGCAAGATATCCTGAAAGACGTGCCCCCACACCACGAACATTTGTTGCTGTATTTTGTACCGGTGGGTGTTTGAATATCCCCCTCCCTAATTAATGAAGTTTTCCAGGTTTCCCTCATACCAATGTGTCCTTTCTGGACGCACATGAGGTCTACTGAATAGTAACCTTCTCCCGTCAAGTCTTTGACTTCTAGGCTAATCCTTGCGATTAGAATGACAGGTAGAGATATTATTATTATCATCATTGTTGTTATTATTTCTAATTTGATTAGTTTCCATCGGAAAAATACTCAAAGAGCTTCTATACGGTTATTTCCTTAGAACACAGTGACATACACAGTAGTTTTTTAATTTCATATTTTAGAAAAAATGTCACTAAATAACCAAGCATCGAAATTATAATTTATTACTCTTACGACTATTTTAAGATTTACTTGTAGATATTTCAATATTTCAAAAGTTTTCAGAACCGTTTTTCAGATTTTTTCATTATGTTGTATTATTTTTTCAACAATATTTTTTTCTTTAAAATAAAAAATACATATTTATTTTATCCCCTATTCTCTCTAACTGTAGACATACTGTACATACATAGATAGACGTTCAGCTAACCGGTCGAAATATAAATTTTCATCTGAGTAAGAATAATATTTTGTGTTGATATTTGATGTACAAAACTGTATATAAGTTAGTGAAACCATCGTAACACCTTTAATGAATATGGTATACAAGAAGAGGTATTGCTTCTTCCTACAATTAATTGATGTTTGTATCCAAAACATTCAGTAACGCAGTATTCCAGCACATTTAGCCACTATTGCAAATTGTGCACACAATTTTAGCACCATCGTACCGCAGATCCTCAAAGTCGGCAATAAATTTGCGTACTTTATCAGCGAAAGGTCGTTTTTTACCCCTGGGTGCGTTCGACATAATTAGAATATTAAAACACGTGTACACAAAGCGAACGCGAACACAGAACACATGCCACTATTATCGATTTTGTACGGTGCACTGTAGTGAAAGGTCGACGCGACGGCTATGATCATCCGACCGAGTCCCGAGCTCTAATAACAAGTATTTGTTTGTCTAGAGCGACAATTCTTATAATTTTTTTTACACAAAGCTTATGTCATCGACCAGGAACTATGACAACATGAAATATATTTTAAAATTAATACTTTACAGTAATATCTGTCGTGTTCATTGAAATTTTACATCTTCGAATACGTTTTTGGCAGTATATTTTAAAAAAAATTAAAAGTAATTACGTCATTACATCACAAAGTGGCTTAAAACTATATGTATAACCATGAGAGTTTGACTTTTATTAACAATTAAATGTATACCTGCGTGGATTTTGTACACCTGTTTAGATTTTTTAAACTGCAAAAATTCCTACCAAATTAAAAATTTAGTTAAGTATTCAACACCTATACATAATTTAGGTAGAAGGAAGATATCAGGCACATGCAAATATTACGCTGTTGTGGAATTATATTTTTAAATCGAAAGAAGTAAGCAATCAGCCTTGAACTTTGGTAAATATAAAATATTTCCTAAAATTAAATAATCGCTTTGTGGTGTAGGATATGTGAAGCCTAACATCTCGGAATATATGATAGTGTTTGACTAGACTATTTTTGAGATGGATGCTTTAAAAGTAAGTCGTTACACTTTAACCATTTTATCTTAAAATACAACATATAAAATGAAAAAGTTAGTGAGAAGATTTTTAATAAACTATTGCATTATCATGTTCATGTTTAGTGCCCAGCTTAAGACGTCATTTCAAGTTTATATTAACAATAATAAAAAACATATCCTGTAGTATAGGTAAATTATTATAAATCCTGAATATAAATTATGGATAATATTATAAGATTTTAATTCTTCTTTGCTTTCTTTACAGACCTTTACAGTTTTGTGTTCTCTTCTACTAAGCTGTATCGCAAGACCTCCTGTATATACTCAGAACCATCCTCTCGCTAAACGGGAAGCACAAGGTATGTTCACATAAAAAAGTAAATGCACTTAGTTTATACGATATTTATTTAGGGATAAGTATTGTTTTTAAATTATTTTAATAGTCTGTTTATTGAGAATTTTATTTTTTCCAACAGTAGCCTTAGTTCTAATATACAGGGTGTTAAAAAAAGAGTGTAAAATATTTAAGGAGGTAATAGTATGAACCAAAATAAGCAGAAACGTCTCAATAAACATCGGTCCGCAAAGTAACGGTTGCGGAGATATGGAATGTTTTATGTTTTTAGACCCTTTTTTTATTTTGCAAAAACGTTGTGTATTTTCTTATAATAGTTGGTTGATGTTTAGTGAAATAAACAGTACGTATTTGACAGTTGTTATCAGTGCACAAGATTTCTTTCGCTATGGCTAGTTACTCTAACGCAGAATTAACAGACATGCATTTCATATATGGTCGTGCTAATGGGAACGCCACCGAAGCGCGACGTCTTTATGTTGACGCTTATCCAAATCGCCAGATTCCTTCACAACGCATGTTTGGAAGAATTCACCAAAGATTGCGTGTACCGGCTCCTTGAGCAAACAGTGCCATTTATCCGGAAGACCAAGGTCGGTATCCACTCCTAGAGCAGAAGAAGAAATTCTAGCACTGGTAGAGCAGAATCTAGGTACGAGTGTGCGGAGAATATCAGCCGAGGTAGGAATTAGTGGTCCTCTTGTTTGGAGAATCCTTCACGAGCAACTACTTTATCCATACCATGTGCAACGAGTACAGGCCTTAAATCCAATAAATGATCATCAAGCACGTTTGTTTTTTTGCCGCTGGTTTCTACGTCATGATGCTGAAGACCCTCGTTTTCTTGCAAACATTCTTTTTACTGATGAGGCCGGGTTCTCAAGAAATGGAGTGTTTAATTTTCACAATACGCATATTTGGGCCGACGAAAATCCTCATGCTCTAATAGAATCTGGACATCAGGCACGTTTTTCATTAAACATTTGGATGGGTATTGTAGGTGACAGGTTTCTAGGTCCTGTTGTTTTACCAAACCGATTAACAGGCGCTGCTTACCTCAACTTTCTGCAGAACACACTGTATGAGTTTTTGGAAAACATTCCTTTGAATCAGAGGCAACAAATGTGGTTCCAGTATGATGGTGCTCCAGCTCATTTTTCCATGGCCGTTAGAGAGCATTTACACCAAAAACTTTTCCACATAGATGGGTAGGAAGGGCCGGACCTGTTTTATGGCCTCCAAGATCGCCTGATCTGAACCCTCTAGATTTCTTTGTTTGGGGATATTGAAGACATTAGTGTATGGTACTCCTGTAAATAGCCTGGAAGAGCTGCAGCTACGGATTAATCAAAAGTGTCAAGAAATCCAAACCAAGGAGGGTGTTTTCGAAAGAGTTCGAATATCGTTGAGACGAAGATGTCGTGCCTGCTTGAAAATGGACGGAGGGCACTTTGAACATCTTCTGTAACTTTGTTTTTTGTTTGTTAAAGGCTTCCTTTGTCGGTTTATTCCTAATAAAATAAAATGTTTGAAAAACGAATAGTGGTCCATATCTCCGCAACCGTTACTTTGCGGACCCATGTTTATTAAGATTTTTCTGCTTATTTTGGTTCATATTATTACCTCCTGAAATATTTTACACTCTTTTTTTAACACCCTGCGTACACTGTGTCCCAAAATGATGGAACAAAATTCATATTTTTTTCCAGTTCAGATTTTAAAAAATCATGTCATGTTAGTTACTAAATAGATATTGTCACTTTTCTGCGGTATTTTCTATTTTTTGAGACACGTTTGAAATTTTTTTTAATAGAACTCTCTATGATTCAGTCATAATGTCATTAATTTTAATCACGTATTAGGATGACTTAATAAAGACAGAAAATTGAAAAAAATTTTTTACTCGACTTTTAAAAATGAAGGAAATCAACCCATAACTCCCGCTAAGAAGGCGGACCTGCCAGATGCCCGGATGCTCGGAAAATTTTGTAACGTAATGTCACGAACAAATCGTCAGCTGAAGCGAACAGCGTTGCCAAGTTCACATCATAATCTGTGTTCACATTTAATTAATCCGCTTTAGTATACGGATACATATGTATGAAACCAATAAAATGCAAGTAAATAAAGGATCATGCTGCATTTTATTATAACTAATTTTAATAATTTAGTGCAAAATGTTTTAACAAGCCTGACTTCTCGAAGTCAACTTTCGTTAAAAGAAAATAAATAAAGCAGAGGTTTGTAGGCACACTGTATTTTATCAAATAAAAAAGTCGGCACACTAAATACCCGAATATACAAAATACATTACACACGGTTACAAAACCATTACTTAACAATTTAAAGCGTTTATTCAAATCTACCACCCTCCATATCTCCCGCATTTTTCCCGCAAAGGAGTTCACATAAAACGTTTTGAAAAAGTTCAAGCTAGCTTTAGAAGCAGCTGATTTCCCCAATCGTCTTGAATTTTGCAATTGGTTCCTAAGCAGAACTTTATTAACAAAGTGCTCTGGACGGATGAATGCTGTTTTACTCGTGCTGGCATTTTAAACAGGTAAAAAACATAAGTTTTGCTTTCTCAAAAACAATAAGTGCCTACCTAGGTTACACCAAAGTTTAGATTTACACTAAAGTTTACATTTATTATGTAATATTTGGTTATACGCAACTGCATATTGAATAATAAACTGAAATACTAAAACTGTGTATTATTTAACATAATAAATTATAAAACGTGAAAACGTTAATAATATTAAAAATAATAAATTGTATAACCGTACATTCGAAAACAATCATCCCTATTAATTGATGACACGATTTTCCTTTGACAACAACCGATAACTTTTTGCTCTACTTTGCATGGAATACGATCCTACTAAAGTGCACACGTGCAAATTAGAAGGTTATTGACCTCGACACAGGTTAACCTAGGTCGGAACACGTACCGAGTTGTTTATTTGTCTCCGTCCGATTGTATTTTTATCTTCTATTACTTACAGTCAATATTTAAATACTACATACATTTCACCCTCTCTTTATAATTTATCTAGTGAGTGTTGGTTTTTTATGTCATTATTTCTGTAATGAAATTGAAATGGTTTTGAAATGAAATTTAAATTATTTGAACTCTTGGGGTTTTGTAATTTCAATATTAAATTTTATTTAAAGTGAAACAGAGCTAATTTCTTTGCAGCCATAATAGTCACATTTCGTAAGATGAAAACCAGCACACTACTCGTCGGTTTAGCTTTCAGAGGAGGTTGGGTGTCAATGTACGGACAGGAGTATATGGCGATCGTTTAATTGAGCCGCATTTTCTACCTGTACATCTGAATGGGCCGCGTTACTTTCAATTTTTAATAGAAGGCTTACAGCAAATTAAAAAATTATCACTACGATGTTAATAAAAAATGATTTTTGGCAAGTCATGCTCAGACCTCCTCGAGGTTCTTGCAACAATAATAATTTAATATGTTGATTGCATAATTATACAAAAATAATTTATATAGCATTTTAAATTATTATTGGCTGACGTGAGCAAACCGTTTATTTATTGTCTTTGTATGTGCGAAAATATATAAATATGGCAACATTGCATCTAGGTCGCTCTGTTCATATCGTAGCCGGCTGACGTCAGCCGGTCAGTAACAGCCTGAAAAGGGGGTTAAATAATGATTTGAAAAAATTTTTTTTCAGCTTAAATATGCATTTAATTTTTTTTTAATCACGCCATCGTATTATACTCATTTTTCTCTATCTGCTCTTAAAATTAATGACATTATGACTGAATCACCCTGTATTTTATAGTATAAATATATAGCCCTTCTAAAGACGAATTTGGCGATATAAGGTTAAACCTACTTTTTTGTTATAGTTTTATTATAGCAAAAAAATGTAAAAAATTGTCTTCTATGTCGTACTCACTCTTTATTAAATTTTTCCTCCTTATTCTAAAGCTTTTCTTTGTCAAAAAAAAAACACATCGATAAACACATAAAATCCACCAGAGTACCATAGGTATAACGTTAATCGTTTTAGTTCCAATTCATTTGCTGTTAAATTATTTTGAAAAATGGTTGCCAGTTTAGGCGGAAAACAGATAATTGAAATTTTAATTATGATTGGATGCGGAGATAAAATCCGTAGTCAACAGGAGATATGTGACTTATTTCACTATAAGTATCCAGACCAGAGAATTAGTAGAGGTACAATAAGTAAAGTATCCGAAAAGTTTGAAGAAATCGGAAGTATAAAAGATTTACCTGGATCAGGGAGGCGAAGAACGGTAAGCGGAAATGCCCGCAAAATGTGATGCTCGCCGTTACTGAAAATCCTCACTCATCTATTAGATCTGTCTCGGCCAACTTCAACTTGTCCTCAGTTCATAGAACTCTGAAGTCTCAAAAGTTGAATCCTTACAAAGTTAACGTTTTGCAAAAACTATGGACAGAAGATACAGTCGAAAGATTACAGTTTTGTGATGAAATTAGAAATTTATTTGAAAGACAACCCAACTTAAAAAATCACATAATTTTCACTGACGAAGTAACTTTTTGCTTAAACGGAACCGCGAACAAGCAAAATACTCGGTTTTGGAGCCCAAAAGATCCGCGTTGGATGCAAGAAAAATATACACAACGGACGGAAAGAGGGAATGTTTGGGCAGGAATAGTAGGAAATCGCATTCTTGAACATTATTTCTTTGGGGGCAATTTGACAGGCGACATTTATTTGGATTTTTTGCGTTATCAGCTGATTTCAGCCCTGGAATTAATTTTTCCTAACCCTAATGAGCACGATATGTCTGCTGGTGATGTCTGGTTCTAGCAAGATGATACCCCTCATTTACCCCGTACCCACATTTTAACCACGATGTAAGAAATTATTTTAATGAAGTTTTCCCAAATCAATGGATATGCAGAAGAGGGCCACTTGAATGGCCACCACGCTCCCCTGACTTAACCCCAGTAAATTTTTTTGTAGGGTTGTCTAAATATGTAAACGTAAATATGTAATATGTATATGTAAACAGACCAGACACTATCGAAGAATTGAAAAATCATTTCGGAGAAGAAGTTTGAAACATAACACCAAATGTTATTCGAAATGTAACTGATAACTTTGAACACCAATTGTGCAATGGTTAATGGCGACCACTTTGAATATTTGCTGTAATAAAATGAAAAGTAGTACTAAATTATTGTTTTCCTTTAATTTCTCCATTTTTGACAACTATGACAAAAAAGCAGGCATAACCTTATATCGCTGAATTCGTCTTTAGAATGCCTATTTATTTATACTATAAAATATAGAGCGTCCTATTAAAAAGATATATCGGTAATGTTATAGGTCTGTCAAACATGGCTCAAAAAAATTGAAAACATTGCAGGAAAGTAACAATTTCTATTTACTAATTGACCTGTTTCAGCAATTTTTTTAAATTTTAACTGGAACAAAAATAAGAATTTTGTTCCATCATTTTGGGTATACAGGGTGTCTCATAATTAGCTGCCAACCCTGAACAGGCCGATTCTATCATCAAAACTAAGTAAAAAAGTTCATATGAACATGGGTCCGGAAATGCTACCTAAGGGCACAGGGACCCATTGAAGAGGGAGGAATGGGAATCATTTTTTTGCCATATCTCTCAATCGCGTTGTGATAAATGAATGAAATTTGGTATACACAGCTAAATTTTGATGAGCAATTTGATGGACTAATCCATTTATTTCCACAAGGTCCATTGGGGTGGGTACGGGGGGGCCCTTGGTACTTTGCGTGTGTAACTTTTTCATCTTTGACTTTTTAACAAATTGGACAGCAAATTCCGTTTTCCCGAACTGTTTTACGTTAAAAAGGTACTCTTGTTTCAAATCGTTATCTTTAACGGTTTCTGAGAAAATCGCTCTTGAATTAATCCCACTTTGGTCAATTTCATAGTAATTTAAACAAAAAATAATAATAATAATTTAATACGTAATCAGTAATACACATTATTGATGTAGAACAATTATGATATGATGATTTGTTTATGGCTTTTGCGATGGTAATGCTGCGCGGCAGAACGCGAGTACGGCAGAAGGTTTCCAAACAGAAGGCTGACATCAAGGAGGACATTCCTCACTGTATTCCGCAATTTAGCTGCAACCGTCACTTTTCGAAGGGATCATAAGATGGAAACTTAATTTTGATAACAGACAACAAGCTATTTTAAAAACTGTTCAAAAAACCCTCCACCTTCTCTGATACAAAGTCTTGCCCTACGTGTAACACTTCTCGAAGCTATTAAGATGCTAAAACGGTTTTGACGAATTTCATTGGCTGCATCATTGATACGCTGCAGCAATTCCTCACGGGTATCGACTTCGGTGGCGTAAACTTTTTGATTTAGATATCCCCAGAAAAAGAAGTCCAGCGGGGTTAGGTCGGGAGAACGCGGCGGCCAAGCTACCGGTCCGTGCCTCCCTATCCACCGTCCAGCGAAATTTTCGTTTAGGAAATTTAGAACATTGCGACCACTATGTGCCGGGGCTCCATCGTGTTGAAAAAACATGTTACGTCGTAAATTTAGAGGCAGATCATCGAGAATTTGGGGAAGATTTTCTTGAAGTAAGTTTAAATAAAGATTTGAATTGAGACGTTGTGGAATTTCAATAGGTCCAATCAGAGTGTCGTGAATTATTCCCGCCCATAAATTTATGGAAAACCGTTGCTGGAAGTTTGTTCTCCGAACAACATGTGGGTTCTCTTCTTCCCAATAATGAGAATTATGAAAATTTAATTTTCCATTTCGGGTAAAAGTAGCTTCGTCACACCACAAAATTTTGGAAGCTTGCTCGTTGTCCAGCGACAAAATCCAGCGACAAAATTGCATACGTGGCGCAAAATCTTCTGGTATCAAGCCATGTACACGTCGATAGTGATAGGCATGTAGACCTTGTCGCTTTAATATTCTTCCAACCTGAAATGTTAGTAGCACATCTAATCAATTCTGTTAAGGAAATCTTTAAGATATGTAGTACCGTTGGCCGAGGAACATTTATTTGCCTTGAAATGTTCCGTATGCTAGTCGTAGGATCTTGTTCAATAGCGTCAAGGACCTCCGCTTCCCTATTAATCCTGGGACGTCCTTGACCCGGTGCCTTTCGAAAAGTGGCGGTTGCAGCTAAGTTGCGGAATACCGTAGGGAATGTCCTCCTTGATGGCAGCCTTCGGTTTGGAAACCTTCTCCCGTACTCGCGTTCTGCCGCTGCAGCATTACCATCGCAAAAGCCATAAATAAATATCATATCAACTAACTCTTGTCCCGTAAACTCTTCCATTTTTTTCGCTTAGAACTATTAAATTGGCAATCGGGTTGACAATACTTTGACATAAGAATACCTTGATAATTTTGTTTAAATTACTATGAAATTGACCAAAGTGGGATTAATTCAAGAGCGATTTTCTCAGAAACCGTTAAAGATAACGATTTGAAACAAGAGTACCTTTTTAACGTAAAACAGTTCGGGAAAACGGAATTTGCTGTCCAATTTGTTAAAAAGTCAAAGATGAAAAAGTTACACACGCAAAGTACCAAGGGCCCCCCCGTACCCACCCCAATGGACCTTGTGGAAATAAATGGATTAGTCCATCAAATTGCTCATCAAAATTTAGCTGTGTATACCAAATTTCATTCATTTATCACAACGCGATTGAGAGATATTGCAAAAAAATGATTTCCATTCCTCCCTCTTCAATGGGTCCCTGTGCCCTTAGGAAGCATTTCCGGACCCATGTTCATATGAACTTTTTTACTTAGTTTTAATCATAGAATCGGCCTGTTCAGGGTTGGCAGCTAATTATGAGACACCCTGTATAGCTGGATATGTAGCTTATTCCAAAATAATATATCTAGATTAATCAGTATTAAAATAAATAGATGACTTTCCAAATGCAAATTAGTTTTCCAAATATTCTTTTATTTACTAAACTCATGATTTAAATGTACATGTAATTGTAATAGAAAATATAAATTAACAGAATTAACAATAAGCTAATATTTCTAGTTAGGTATATAGATCGTTAGAAAAAAGTAGATCAAACTGTTAATCACAAACTTATCATTTTTCATTTAGATTTCATATAGTCAATGATACAATTTAAAATCTAGTTTTACTAATAGACCAGGGTCGATAATTTTTTAAACGAAAAAAAATTATAGTAGGATGAAACCCCTTGAAAAAGAAAGAGAATATAACAGAAATGAAAGGAAAAATAATTTACGGGCGATCTGAGGTCGGGAAGGGGAAGGGGGTGAGTTTTTAAGGGTAAAAAACGGTTTCCCTTGATTTCCGGAAAAACTACAAGTCTTATGGAGAAAACTTACCATAGTAATGTATATTTTTTTACAACATCAGAAAGTAGAGATTTCAACGAAGAAAAAGCCCACCGACGTTTTTAAAAAGGCAGATATTTTGACGTGAGAATTTTCGATTGAAAATTAGGGTGCTTTTTCGATATTAAGTAAAAATAAGGTGAAAAAATAAATATTTCAAATCAAAAAAATTACAGCGTGTTTGGGACATAAATAGGTAAGTTTTCACCAAATTTCGTGAAAAAAAAATTTTTTTGTAAAAGATAAAAATAAAAAACCAAAAACTTGGTTATTTGAATTTTTCACATAAATTTTGAGGTTATGTGAAAAAAGTGTAAATACAAAAGTTGTAGATCTTTTTATTACCTACAACTTTGCCATTTAACTTTTTTCCATAAGACTTGTAGTTTTTCCGGAAATCAAGGGAAACCGTTTTTTACCCTTAAAAACTCACCCCCTTCCCCTTCCCGACCTCAGATCGCCCGTAAATTATTTTTCCATTCATTTCTGTTATATTCTCTTCCTTTTTCAACGGGTTTCATCCTACTATAATTTTTTTCCACTTTTTACCATTTTTGAAGGCTTAAGCACTGGTCTATAACAATCCGTTGTTATTTAATACGCGCAATTGAAATTTCACATGACTGTTTTCCTATGTAGCTACATTTTTTGTGTAATTTTGACAAAAATAATCAAAGCGTAAATGAAGTAAAGAGGAGTTGTAGTGTTCATGGATTCTCTCAACTTTTTTATATACGTACACGACCCAAATATTTATATTTATTTATTACTTTCGTAAGTTATGATTTGGCACTGCGACTTCTTTGGGTATGTGACATTAATTTTCTATATTTTTTTTATTTTCCTTTAACACAATTATTTATGTAGTTTAAGTTTGACAAAAATGACTAAAACCAATTTTTCTTATTATTAATAAAACTATTAACTGATAAACTAAGAAAACAACTAAGTAACAAATCCTTTTTTAGGTGGTTCCGGAAGAGGTTTCGGTTTTGGTATTGAAGGCGGTTTGGTTGGTAATGCAAGTGAATTAATTGGAAAAAGTGGTAAGTTCTGTTTATCCAAATTTCGAAGAGATGGACTTTTGTTTAAAATGATATCATTTTTCGTAATAAATGTAAAACCTTTTTTTTCACTGTAATCTTCGTAGTTATATGGCAGTTGTATGAATTGCCATATTACTAAAATACTGTATACTATAATTCAGAGTATACTGAATACATTCCGTATTTAAGTATTTTAATCATTTTTAATTTAATAAGAGGATAAAATAGATTCATTTAAAAATAATTGTTTTCAAGTCACTACTGTGATATTGACAGTTTTTAGTAATTTGTAATTCCTGCACTTCCAAAAGTGCCATAACAAATGATGAATCCTGATGAATGAACAAAAAAAGCAACAATTTCGGAACTAAGCGAACTTATTTTAGAATATTTAATCTATTTTATTATCTTATTTCATATTTACATTCACATAATTCTTAGCATTATATTTTGTAAGCAATTTAATGAGAGTAAAATGAATCATAATTAAAACATAGATACGTAGATTCGGTTTCCGAAATATTCAGGTACTGAGGTTTACATCCAAATGACATTAATATACAGGGTGGCCAAATGAAAACGAAACAGAGACATTTTCAGGAACTGCGTCAAGATTGTAGAAAAACGCTCAGACCTGTCGATTTTAGATTAAATAAGGGGGACATTCTTTGCTGGTATTTTTGACTCCGCCACTTTCACCNAGTAAATAAAGGATCATGCTGCATTTTATTATAACTAATTTTAATAATTTAGTGCAAAATGTTTTAACAAGCCTGATTTCTCAAAGTCAACTTTCGTTAAAAGAAAATAAAATAAAGCAGAGGTTTGTAGGCACACTGTATTTTATCAAATAAAAAAGTCGGCACACTAAATACCCGAATATACAAAATACATTACACACGGTTACAAAACCATTACTTAACAATTTAAAGCGTTTATTCAAATCTACCACCCTCCATATCTCCCGCATTTTTCCCGCAAAGGAGTTCACATAAAACGTTTTGAAAAAGTTCAAGCTAGCTTTAGAAGCAGCTGATTTCCCCAATCGTCTTGAATTTTGCAATTGGTTCCTAAGCAGAACTTTATTAACAAAGTGCTCTGGACGGATGAATGCTGTTTTACTCGTGCTGGCATTTTAAACAGGTAAAAAACATAAGTTTTGCTTTCTCAAAAACAATAAGTGCCTACCTAGGTTACACCAAAGTTTAGATTTACACTAAAGTTTACATTTATTATGTAATATTTGGTTATACGCAACTGCATATTGAATAATAAACTGAAATACTAAAACTGTGTATTATTTAACATAATAAATTATAAAACGTGAAAACGTTAATAATATTAAAAATAATAAATTGTATAACCGTACATTCGAAAACAATCATCCCTATTAATTGATGACACGATTTTCCTTTGACAACAACCGATAACTTTTTGCTCTACTTTGCATGGAATACGATCCTACTAAAGTGCACACGTGCAAATTAGAAGGTTATTGACCTCGACACAGGTTAACCTAGGTCAGGAACACGTACCGAGTTGTTTATTTGTCTCCGTCCGATTGTATTTTTATCTTCTATTACTTACAGTCAATATTTAAATACTACATACATTTCACCCTCTCTTTATAATTTATCTAGTGAGTGTTGGTTTTTTATGTCATTATTTCTGTAATGAAATTGAAATGGTTATGAAATGAAATTTAAATTATTTGAACTCTTGGGGTTTTGTAATTTCAATATTAAATTTTATTTAAAGTGAAACAGAGCTAATTTCTTTGCAGCCATAATAGTCACATTTGGTCAGATGAAAACCCGCACACTACTCGTCGGTTTAGCTTTCAGAG